>NC_073691.1:97945178-98248964 GCF_029784155.1 Uranotaenia lowii | reverse complement strand
TCTCCCCAAAGTAAAAAAAAAACAGAAAAGAAAAACGTTGGGGTCTGGTATTTTATACGTAGAAAATATGCTCCAAATTTGAAAAGAATCGGATAAGTAGTTTTCAAATGACGATGTCCACGCACTTTAAAAATGTGCTTTCGAGAAAAAGGCGTTTGAAGTTTCTGCTCTTGCTTCCTTGCAGTATTAGATAGGAGGAGATAAAGGCCTATAACTTCTACAGTTTTGCTTCAATTGACTTGAAAATTTGACACAACATTCTTGAAATGTTTTACAATAAGAAAATAAAAAAATAAAAAATCGATTTTTTGAAAGTGTTAGACCCTACCCCCCCCTTAACAAAATCGCATATTAAAAAGTTTTTGTGGAATTCTCTATCAAAAAAAAAAATCCTGGAGCTTCCTTGTAATATTCTCAATCATAATATTTCTTCATGTTATCGATTAACAGATGATTCCTTATAGGTTTAATCCTTATAGAGTGTTTTACAATTTGTTTATGTTTTCAAAATTCTGAAAACTCATACATATTCAATTTCATTAGATTAATTTCCGCTGGCTGTCTTAGCGGAACTATAATTTTCATAGAATCTGTTATAGAAAACGACAGTTTCCAATATTCTCAATGGAAAAATTACCTTCAAATTCCAATGAATAGTAAAAACTTTCGACTATCAAAAACAAAATGCTTCATTCCTTTAAAATTTTAAAGTTTTGATTGAAATATTGAAAAACGTGCACTTATCATAAAAGCTTCAAGTGTTTCTTACTTAGCTAACGCCAAATAGTAACATTTGGTCGTCTTCAATTTAACCGAAACCCAATATTTTCGATAGTCTTGCTTATACTGAAATAAATTTTACATTTTGTATCAAAATCTCAAAAATCGGTATGAAATCGGTATGTTTTACCAAAAATCGGTATTCGGTATATACCGATTCTTGGAAAAAAATTTGCCCAAAAATCGGTATGAATACCGAAAAATCGGTAGGTGTGGCATCTATGGACACAGCTCCACCGACTCAGCACCCGACAGAGAACACCGCACCGAATGACACCGAATTCAAATAATTTTTCACAACACACCGAATCAGCTGTTTTTTGACAGTAAACAACTGCATTTGGATTAGTTTCGACCAAAACATTGGCTGAGTAAACAACCATTTACCAATCGATATCGATTGAAACCAATTTCAATTGGCTATTGAACGGGCCTACTCTCTTTTAAATTCAATTTTCAACCGAGAGTTGTGAAGCAACTATGGGTTATCAGGAATTCAAAGCAGCAATGTATATAACATATAAAAAGTGTTATAAACTGGGGTAGCACGGATACAAGAGAATAAATAACACGTAGTTACTAAACACTACATATTAAAATAACTATTTATTAGACGAGATAAAATCACGTCGCGATTATGCGTTTATACAAAACATAAGGTGATTGGCAGGGTGGCCACCCATCCGGGAAAAACGGGAAAAGCGGGAGAAAGACGGGATTTAAAATCCAACGGGAAAAAAGCGGGAAAAAGCCGGGAATTTTTTCGAATAGTCGGGAATTTTTGGCTCAGTGAAAATCTGTTCAGTGAAGTTTAGTCGAAATAGGTCGAAACAAGTGGAAATAGATTGACAATTGATCACCAATCGCTTTCCAATTGACTTCGACCGATTTCTACCAGGTCGAAACGGATCCTCCTGCCGAACTGGATCGGTTTCGATTAGTTTGAACTTGCTTCATAGAACAATAAAAGGATGTTCCCGAACAGCCAGATTGCTAATCGAATAGAAATGGCAAGAACAAAAATAAGCTATTTGAAACCACACGGTATTGCTCTATTTTTTGAATGAAATTTTCAATTTACTACAGAATTGCAACGAGTTCGTGTTAGGATTTGACGAAACGTTAAATAAAATTGTGCAGAACCAACAGATGGATATTGGTGTGCGCTGCAGCTGTAATCAAAACACAAACCTAGTTGAAGCAAGTTATATTGGTTCTATGTTTTTATCTGACTGGGACCAGGTGAAGACGCTGGCTCCGGATCGTCAACAGTGGAGGTGTGGAGGTCTTTTACCACGGCCCTATGCACCGGAGGATCGGCGCGGGATCATTAAGTCATTAAGTAAGTAAGTATATTTTTATCGTCGACGCGCTCGAAAGACCTTCTGAATCGCGTGAAATTATGTTTTTCGAAAATCCTGATCTACTGAAACGAGTGATCCAGTATTTCATAGATGGTCCAGCAGTAAATTGGAAAATGCTCAAGGAACTAACTAGCGAGGTTCAAGAACTCGTTTCGAATTCGGCGTACGAGATTCTCACCATTGGGAGCTGTGGACTTCAAACTGTACATAAAGCGTTCAAGGAGGGACTGAGGGAAAGTGAATGGAACTTGGATGCATTTTTGAGGACGTTCCTCAAAAACATTCCACTTAGAAGGGCAGATTATACTGCAGTAACGGGTTCAACTATATTTCCGTTTAAATTTTGTGACTTGTGATTTTGAGACGAATATCAGGCAGAGGCACCGATGGTCCCGTTTCTCTTCGATGATTTAACCGGGCTTGTAAGAGATTGATGGAGAAAGTTGGAAAGCCTGAACGACTGAACTTAAAATCAACAACACTTATTGGAATTGAACTCTCAGAAATAAATCTTCTACCTCCTGGAAGCGTAGAAATTGGATTCTCAACTAAATCGGCAATTCAGAAAGCAAAAGAGCCTGGTCATGTTTCCGAAAAGGATATCCTTGTATTCAGGAATAGCTGTCGTTCGTTTTACTGTGTATTTTTTTTTTAAGAAAATGGCTATACCATCTCTCTTGTCTTATCCTATCACTCGGTATTTATCGTGCGTTAATCCGATGTGATTGCATACTATCCTTACCAGATACTTTCAGAGAAAAGCGGGACATTTCACGAAAAAAAGCGGGACATTGCCGAAAAAAGCGGGACATTTCAGAAACTTTTAAAAACCTCATTTTTATGACCATTCTTGTACATTAGTGAATGTTCCTTCAGCTGAAATAGTACATAAAAAGTAACAACATATGGGTATAAAATTGAATTCTCAAGAAAACTTCCATCTTTATATACTCCGAACACTCTAGTCAAGTGTTGTAGGACGAATTTGGACAATTATGTGCAATGCCTTCAATAAAAACATCATTTCGGGATATCGAAGAAAAACACAACCATTGGACATTTTTTGGATGGAACTTATTGGCGAACTGAAAAAGGAGTTCTTCAATTTGACGACCCTATTGAAGAAAATTCTTATTTTGTCTCATGGCAACGCGTTGATGGAAAAAGGCTTTTCCGTTAACGCGAAATGCCTAGTTGAACATAAAACCGAGAGTCTGACAGCCCAATGTATCGCACACGACAGAATCAACATGTTAGAGGGAGTTACAGCTATAACGATAACAAAATCGTTAATCCAGTATGTCCGCGATTCTGTAAAAATTTTGTTTGGTTTTCTGTTGTATAGAACCGGGAATTTCGTGAGACCATGCGGGAAAAAAACGGGAAAAATGCGGGAAATCAAAAATTGATTTTAAGTGGCCACCCTGGTGATTGGTTGTTGTTGTTGTTTTCTACCCGCCGGTTGGCGCGTCGATCAGCTGACAGAAAGGCTGCCAGCAGCGAGCCCAGCGGTATTGTTGTAGGGTGTTTCACGCCCTAACATCTCCTCCCTTAATACAGCCGGTGCGGGCTGACCGGATCGTCGGTCTTCTGGTTCGCGAAGAACGACGAGGCACCTGCACAGCTGTTCGCTCGCTAATATGAACTCCACATGGTCTTCTTCTTCTTTGTTTTAGTTTATTTTGGCCAGAGAATGGAACTCTATAACACCACTTTTCACTACTTTGATTTTAACTTGCACGGTTGTAACGTTATTAAGCAAAATTGAGTTATTTTGGCTATTAGCACCCAGAGTGGGAGAGATGATATTGAGCGTGTGGAGTTATGGGCACAGAATAACGCCAGTGCATCGATAAGTCAGGCAACGTCACAAAGAAAATTTTCGACACGCAGCTCACTTCAAGCAAACAACTGACAAATAAGGACAGCTGTCAGAAAGGCAAGCGAAAAAGAGCACATTTTTCACTTGTATACGTTACGAACGACACGCGTTTTAGAAAAGTGCGCGAATAAAAAACGTGCAAAAAGCACATTGTTCGGTTCGCATCACCGGAAAAAAGCAGCACTTGCCAATCGCTGCCACCTGCCAAACGACAAACAGGACGGAGAAACCCTCTAGGAGGTGAGTTAGCAAAATACCACCAGGCACATTCGGATGATCTAACCACTTCCGAAAATTCTAGGGCAACTCCGATTGTCGGCTTCCTCGAGCAATCGCTCGCCATCAAGCTCTAGCCAGCTGTGCCAACGGACAACTCTCCTAGAGGTAGGTTACGTTCTTTTATGTGAACAAACAGAGCCTCATAGAAAACTTTTTAATCCAGGGTTTTTGTTCGATACCGATTTTGGCTTCCGAACAATTTTGGATCGATTTTCCCCGGCTTCCGAATAGCTGCTACTGAGCAGGACAGGCCGTTGAATTCGATCGATCAAGCGAGTGAGGACCATCGATTTTCCTGGCAATCGATATTGGCCAGTTTGCCGAGCCGATCCTTAGTGCGCGCAGTAACTGCCCGGATCAAGATTCCCGGCAATCACGCGAGTGCGTTGGTCGTCTACTGAGTGGACAAGGCAGCGGATTAATTGGTGTAGCACTCGATGAAGGCAATCGCGCTGGTACGCATACTGGTGACCGTGTTGACAAAACAGCGAAGCATATTGGAAGACGGAAAGTCGGGTGTTTCCCGAGTGCATGCAATTAACTCGACAGACGGCGCGCTGCGTATCAACATCGGTTGGAATTTTCTCCAGCGGGCACGGCACATCGGTTGGAACCTTTTCCAGTGGGCACGGGACTCGCTTTCGCTCGCAAGCACGAGCGTGAACACCGACCTCACAGCGCCGACTGTTCGTAAATGCATGGTGCGAATGTGGATGGTGGAGATCCGGTTACCTGCGCAGCAGCTCAAGTTTGCTTCAAGGATTCCAGGTATCTGGGTCCCAAAGTCCCAGCACAAGCAAAGTGGGGAATGCAGAAGGAACCCGGCCACAGCATTCGTCGGTGCTTCAACAAGGACTTCTGATGGAACTTCCGTTTCAATGATATCACCGCGAAAGCAGATCATGTAAGTCCCATAATCATTCTCTGTAATTTTCTGGGGTGCGCAACAAAATGCTAAAGAAATCATGTAGCCATCAATTTTGAAATTTGAAATCCTGTTCTTATCTTGCCACGAATTACGCCAGATATTTGGGTAGAGTCTCACACTGCTACATTGGCGCCCAACGTAAATGAATCCAATCACTGAAGCAATCACTATTATTGTTCAGTTATTTTGAAGTTATATTTGAGAATTTTTGAAGTTTTTGTGGCATTTTGTAATTTGGTGCGACTTTTTGAATCAGTCCCACTTTTGTTCGTTACCACTACCACAAGTTATCAGCTCATTTAAACAACACTATGGATCCTTCTTGTCTAACGGAGGAAGAGATCAATTATGAATTGGCTCTGAGACACATTCCACGGCTCACTTCTATCAATCGCCGTGCGAGGGCAGTTCGATTACGTGCATTAATGATGCAGATGAAATTAGAGGAAGATTTTATGAAGATTCGTCTCACGTCATGGATGTTGAGCAAAATATTAGTACATGCCAAGGCGCAATGCGCGAACTTTTACCTGAAATTGAAAACGCATTTAAGAGAAGCGATTTGGACTTTATTCGCCAAACTCGTTCTCGCTTGATTCACTACCGAAATAGACTAGACATAATTGAAGCTCCTAGTAAATTGTCAGATACTTTTTCAACGCTGTCTCTTCTCGAACAATTCACGCTCGAAGATATTGACGACGCGCTCGGGAGAAAAAACAAACGTGCTACTAAATCTGTCAATACGAATAGTGCATCTAATATGAGTGGTCCACCAGATGTCAGAGAGGAAGCTGAGGCAATAGCAGATGAAGCAACGGCGAACGAAGGAGGAAGGCCAGCCAGGACTACCGGAGCTATTCCAAGGACGACTTCGCAAGCTAACTCGTCAGGTGCTTTCCGGGGTTTCGACGAAAATGGGAACGAACCGAGAAACAGCTCTTCTTTCAACGTTTCGCAACGTTCGGCAACAGCTCTACCGGTTCAGGCCAGCCGAAGCTTACATGATTCTGCAACAGCTAGAGCATCGGGTAGGAATATCAGGGGACGCAGTACAGCGACTAGTTTAAATCTTGGGCAGCAACACAACGACATTGCTGACTGGAATCCTTGGGAACCGCGGGACTCACAACGATCGAGGCAGCCGCACACTAAAGCCACATTAGGTTTTGGTGTCGGTGATACTCCACCACCACCTTACCGGGTTCCAAGATTCGATGCCGGTGAAGACAACGCTCGAGCTGAATACGACCGTTTGCGGGAAGAAATTTTGGCTGATTTGTGGCAACAAGGCTACGGCAGACAACACACAAATCCAGAAAACAACTTGGCTTTTGGCGAGGATCGAAGAACGAAAGCAATTCACAATTGGCGGCTACAGTACGAAGGCGAAACGGATGGAGTTTCGCTCAATACATTCCTGCTGCAAGTTGAAACCTTTGCGAACTCGGAAGACATTCCAGGAGAGCTGATTTTAAAGAACATCAAGCATTTCCTAAAGGGCGATGCTCTGCGATGGTACGTCAGCGCCTTCCGTCGTGGGAGTATTCGGACTTGGTCAACATTCAAAGCAGAAATCCGAAAGCACTTCCTTCCGAGCAACTATTCATACGTCGTTCGGGTAGAAGCTTATCACCGTCTTCAAGGAGAAGATGAGCCGTTCAGCAACTTTTATCAAGATATCGACATGCTTTTCAGTCACGTCCAGCCGCCGATGGCAGAGGAAGAGAAGCTGTTCATCATCAAAAAGAACGTCAACTCTACGTATGCAGCTATTGCCGCCGCACAGCACACTCGAACAGTCTATCAGCTAGTGGAGGCGTGCAAAGAATTCGACGACTTCAACAGACTTCAGCAGAATATGCGGCGCATGACAGTGCCTCACAACGCGCTGATAGAACCAACGTTAGCAACGCCAGCACCAACGCGTCAACACAGGACGGCGATGCAGAACCAACGCTATAGTCGCGTCAACGTGATGGAGGCGAATGCAGCTCAACAGGCGAAGTTGGAAGCAGCGCAGATGGAGTGTGAAGCAACCATGTCGGAGGAACGAAGCGACAGTACAGACAGCAAAATCGAGATGCTAATACAGCAGGTAGACGCTTTACGCATGAAGTTTGATCGCAACGAAGGAGCAACTAGATCGCAGAACCACAACCAGAACATCGTTCAGCCGCAGCAACCAAGAGAGGTCAGGGACGCTGTTAGAGATCAAGCAATCCATGATGAGTTTGTGGAAATCTAGGCAATCCATGGTTTTCACTTCTAACAATGTCATTAGAAAAATAAATTCATTCTTAGTTAAGCTATTGACCAGTACAGTCTTTCATTTACAAGACGCAATAGTTTTTGGCGACGAGAATTCAAGAATCCACTCAAGCAGTTACGATGTCTCCAGAGTTCGAAGCTAGTCTTTTGCGGATACTCGAGAACCAAACCCGAATGCTCGAAGAATTCACCCGGCAACGAAACGTTCCAGCTCAAACCACAGGCGAAGGATCCAGTCAACAGAACGGTCATCAGAATCCGGAAGATCCACGCCGGCAGAACCAGAGCGAATTTGTGATCGAATCCCTGTCAAGCGGAATCCACGAATTCAACTACGATCCGGAAGCCGGAGTTACATTTGAAGCATGGTTTACATTTACATTTACATTTACATTTATTTTACAACAATCCATCTGACAATTTAGTCTCCATGAAGTACTTAAATCTACATTATTTAACTGCCAAAGATATTGTTATTGAACATAAAATTAACCAGGAGATCAGAGTTCCTTATTCTTAATTTGAATGTTTCCGTGGAAATATTAAAATCGTACAGCTCGTAGAACCAATTGAAAACCAGAGACAGAGCTCGGATGGGTTCTTGTTGGCCATAATTGGTTCGCTGGAAGTTGATCCGCAGGAATTCAGAGTTACGCACGATACGTGGCCTGACGTTTATGTTCACGCAGGACAGGAGATCCGGACAGTCGATTCCACCATCAAGGAGTTTTTTGACAAAAACCGCACGAGCTGTGATTCTCCTTGCCGTCAATGTTTCCATTCCAAGAAGGCGACATCGGTCTGTGTATTCGGGTAGTTCATTGGGATTTCTCCAAGGCAGGTGGCGCAGCGCGAACTTCAAAAAGCGTTTTTGGACAGCTTCGATTCTATTTATCCAAAGAGCAGATGATGGGCACCAGACAACCATAGCTGTTTCGAGAGATGATCTTACTAGTGCAAAGTATAATGATCTAAGGCAATACGGGTCTTTAAAGTCTTTCGATACCCTTTTGATGAATCCAAGATTCTTATTGGCTTTGCTTATCACGTGTGAGTAGTGATCACGGAAAGATAACTTTTCATCCAGAAGTACCCCGAGGTCCTTGTAAACATTTGCTCTAGCAAGCGGCGTGTTGAAAATTTCATAATTCCAACTAATAGGACGTAGTTTCCGTGAGAAGGATACAATAGCGCACTTAGATATGCTTATTGAAAGGTAGTTGAGCTTACACCAGTTAGCAAACATGTCGACGTATGTTTGAAGTCTGTAGCAGTCATTTGCATTTTTGATTTTAAGAAACAATTTTAGGTCATCTGCGTACCCGAGCAGGCATTTTTCCGGGAAGTGTAGCAAAACGTCATTAAAGAAGATGGAGAACAGTAGAGGACCCAGGTTACTGCCTTGGGGGACACCAGAGTAGTTGCTGAATTTGGCCGATTCAAAGGGTCCTAGTTTCACTGACACACTGCGATGGGTGAGATAAGACTCGAGCCATAATACTAATCCGCTTGTCAATCCAAGGTGTCCAAGTTTTGCCAGTAGAAGTTTGTGGTTTACACGATCGAATGCAGCCTTCAAATCCGTATAAACTGTATCGATTTGGTATCCTTCTTCTATGTGTCTTAGACAGAAGGAGGTAAACAGAGTGAGGTTTGTGGTAATAGATCTGCCTGGGACGAATCCATGCTGATTGAACGATATATATGATCTCATTTTACTCGTAATAATATTTGAAATGAGAATTTCAAACAATTTGGAGCCAGCGCAAAGTGAGGTGACACCTCTATAGTTTTCAATATTCCGTTTGTCACCTTTCTTAAAAGTTGGGAACATCCATGACTCTTTCCATAGTGAAGGGAAAAAAGAATTTGATAACGAACGATTCAAGATTTTCGTTATAGGAAAACAAAGATTATCAGCACAGAGTTTCAATATAATTGGTGGGATGCCATCAGGTCCAGGGGTGCAAGAGCTTTTCAATTTCAACATCGCCAAACGTACTTCGTCGGGAGAGAACTGGGGAACAGCAATCGACACAGCACCTTCAGGTACATTATTGAGCGCTTGTTGAATTTGTAGATCATCAATAACTTCATCGGAGAAAACACTAGCAAAGTGCTTTGAGAAAAGTTCACATTGGTCAGTAGGTGAATCACAGGTTTCGTCTGACAGGAACATGCTTTTCGGGAGGCCACATTCATTTCGCTTTTCATTCACAAATGTCCAGAATTTTTTCGGGTCACGTTTAAGATTATTCTCAGTGCGAGCAATGTATTTCAAGTACAGAAAGCGATTATACTTTCTATACGCGTTACTGGCTGAGTTGAATGCCAACTTGGAGCACGGATTCCTGTGCTGGCTAAAATATTTGAGGGTTGATGCTCTTGTTCTTTTTAAGTATTTTAGGCGTCTGTTCGTCCAAGGAGGTTTCAGGAGAGGTCGATGGTGTGGCACTGTATTCTTGAACAACTGGTTTACTGTTTCAGTAAATTTGCCGACTGCGTGGTCAATCGTGGGTGCGGATTCAAGGTAGTTCCAGTCTACTACGCTAAGTAAAACGTTCAGTAATTCGAAATTGGTCTTTTTAAAATTCAGAGAGCGTTGTTGGAAATGTTCTTGGAAAGGAACGATTTGAATTTCTGAAACGTGGACAACTAATGGTGGATGGTGTTGATCATCTTTGGTAATGCTTTCCGGTGCTCTATGAACACAAGAGCTCCCTAGTGCGGTTTCATTCACAAATAGTAAATCGAGGAAACGGCTGTTCTGGTTGCTAACGTGATTAATTTGTTTGAGATCCAATAAAGCTGTTCTATCTAAAAGAGCAGAACTAGCTGACGAAAATTGAGATAGCGTAGGATCCGGTTTCGAAAAGCCTTTGGTGTGTTTTGTCCAGATTAAATTTGGTTGATTATAATCACCAAACAAATACATCATGTCTCGAGGATGCATTTGCTCAACAATTGCATCAGTGTGGTCTAAATGCTCATTCATAAATTGTTCGTTCCTTGCAATGTCTGGACTGAGATACACAACACCAACGAATATATAGTTGGATGACGTAGTTATCTTTGCCCACACTTGTTCGAAGTTGTTGGTAAGCGCTAGTGTTGACACTCTTTGTGAGGGCCATTTGTTTGAGATAGCTATGAGCGTTCCACCACCACGATTCTTCCCAGTGGTAAGTGGATCTCGATCACATCGGTACACGGAGTAGTGTTCGCCAAATAACAGCCTAGAAGTGAACTCGTCACTCAGCCATGTCTCAGTAAGAACGATGATGTCGTAGTCGTCATTGTATGTTGATATGAGGAATTCATTAGCCTTAGTGCGGAGACCACGGACATTCTGGTAGTAGATTGATAGTAGAGAACGAGAGGGGCCTTGTTTACTGGAAACAGATGACGAGGGCATGCGGAGAGTCGGAGATATCTGCAAGGGTATCTCATTTAATTGGTGTGTAGGATCTGGAAAGGCTTCAGATGAACATATACTCTGTAAGCTTTTACCTGGGAGACCAGGAGTTTCGACTGGCTTAGAGAGGTTCAGTGTGCTTGTTGTCTGTCGGAAATCCGTTGGAGAGTCTTTCGCGTCATCGTTGTGTGCGGTTGAACGTAAGGGGGAAAGTACTGGTGAGCTACCTCGGCGTGTGAGTGATCCGGCATGATAATTGGAAGCTTCAGAGGAAGCCACATGATGATGATGGGGTTCTGAGAGACCAGGGGACTCGACTGGCTCAGAGAAGTGGAATGAAGTCTCCATCAGTGGGCTTGTAGAAGTGTTGTGGTTGTGATGAATTCGTTGCTACGTCGAATAATCGGTACGCTGCTTGGTTCGCTTCAATTGTTTTGAAAATTGGTTGGTTTGCGAAATATGAGGATCTTTTTGAAGAAGACGCACGAAACCTGGACGATCCTGCTAAAGTTAGGCTCCTTCTCCGGAACCTTAGCACTGTAGCTCATAAGAAATATGTGAACTACATACTTCCGAAGAAATCAAAAGAAGTGACGTTTGCTGAGACGGTCAACACACTCAATTCCATCTTTGGCCGTCATACATCACTTTTCAATCTGCGATACCAGTGCCTCCAGCTCCAGAAAAACCAATTTGACGACTTCTACACGTATGCCGGTATCGTCAACGAAAGATGTGAAGAATTCAAGCTGTCCGAAATTGATGCCGACCAGTTCAAATGTTTGCTCTTCGTGTGTGGCCTTAGTTCCTGCAAAGATGCCGACATCCGAACGTCTTTACTTTCAAAAATCGAAAGCTCCAACCCTACAATGCCGATGACGCTGCGTTCGTTGGCTGAGGAATGCCAGAGACTTCTGAATTTGAAACGGGACACTGCGATGATCGGAAGCACCGGAAACAAGCCGTCCGTACACGCTGTGAAGCACACCCACTACCGGAAATCTTCGAGCCAACTGCAATCTGAAACGCCCAACACGCCTTGCTGGAGATGCGGTGAAATGCACTATTCCAAGTTTTGCCCATATCAAACACATGAGTGCAAAACTTGCAAACAGATTGGGCATAAAGATGGATATTGTGCCTGTTTCAAACCGAAGTCTCGCCGGAAGAGAAACAATAAACCAAAGCGACCCAAAGCCCAAGCCCAAGGAATATACTCCGTCAACCAGGTGAACATCGCAGCCAAACGGAAATTTGTTCATGCGGACATCAACGGCACAGCTGTTAAGCTTCAACTGGACAGTGCAGCAGATATCAGCATAATTTCTGAAGAGGTCTACAAGCAACTAGGCAGTCCGCCTGGTAAACAACCATCAATCAACGTTGTCAACGCTTCAGGTGACAGTATGGGTCTTATTAAGGAGTTCCCCTGTACAATCACCCTACACGACGTGGCCAAAGAAGGAAGGTGTTTTGTCTCCAACGCAAGCGGTCTGAATTTGTTCGGTGCTGAATGGATTGAACTATTTGGTCTCTGGGACGTACCGTTCAACGCGGTGTGTCGTCAGATTTCTACAAAATGCTACCCTCAAGCTGCTCAGCTAGTCGATGGCCTTCAAAAGAAATTCGTCAACGTTTTCAGCGACCAACTGGGACTTTGTTCAAAGAAGAAGGTTTCCTTAACAGTCAAGCCCGGTGCCAAGCCAGTATTCCGACAGAAACGTCCGGTTCCATACGCATCAACCGCCAAGATTGAAGAAGAACTCGAGCGACTTCAAAACCTGGGCATCATCACACCGGTTTCGTATGCAGAATGGGCCGCTCCAATTGTAGCTGTGCGCAAACCCAACGGCAAAGTGAGGATTTGTGCCGACTATTCTACAGGCTTAAATGAAGCACTCATCCCGAATCAACATCCACTTCCGCTTCCACAAGACATTTTCGCAAAGTTGGCCGGCAAAAAGTTTTTCTCACAAATCGATTTGTCGGACGCCTATCTTCAAGTCGAGGTCTGCGAATTTTCCAAAAAGCTGTTGACAATAAACACTCACAAGGGTCTGTTCCAGTTCAACCGACTTTCTCCGGGGGTAAAAACTGCATCAGGAGAATTTCAACATATTGTCGACAACATGATCGCTGATTTGGAGGACACAAGCGGATATCTCGACGACATCATCGTGGCAAGTGACACTTTGGAGGGCCACATTTCTGAAATCGAGCGGTTGCTACGTCGCATCGAAGAGTATGGTTTCCATCTGAAAATCGAGAAAAGTACTTTCTTTATGCAACAAATAAAGTACCTTGGTTTCATAATTGACGCTGCCGGAATCCGTCCTGATCCATCGAAGGTAAAAGCTATCATCGACATGCCAGCCCCCAAAGATGTTTCAACTTTACGTTCGTTTCTTGGAGCAATCAACTATTACGGGAAATTCGTCAGGTCCATGCACGATTTACGTCACCCGTTGGATGCCCTGCTCAAGAAAGAAGTCAAGTGGAACTGGTCGGAAGATTGTCAAAAGTCGTTTGACAAATTCAAGAAACTGTTGCAATCCGACTTACTTCTGACCCACTACAATCCCAAACTGGAGATGATTGTAGCAGCTGACGCGTCGCAGTATGGTATTGGTGCTGTTCTACTGCACCGTTTCCCCGATGGTTCCATCAAGGCAGTTTGTCACGCTTCTCGAACACTCACAAGCGCTGAGAAAAACTACTCCCAAGGCGAAAAGGAAGGATTGGCCCTCATTTTTGCCTGCACAAAGTTCCACCGTATGATTTTCGGCCGGCATTTTACCCTCCACACCGATCACAAGCCTCTTCTTGGTATTTTTGGATCCAAGAAAGGTGTGCCGGTCCACACAGCAAGCAGACTACAACGGTGGGCACTCGTTCTTTTACAATACGATTTCAAGATCGAGTTCAAATCAACTGAAAGTTTCGGGCATGCAGACGTCTTATCAAGATTGATTGGACAACATTCCAAGCCAGATGAAGACTACGTGATCGCTAGCATGCAACTTGAAGCCGACATACGCAGTGTACAAGCCGAATCTGTAGCAGCATTACCAGTCGATCACCAGATGATTTTGCACGAGACCAAACAGGACAGAACCCTCCAAAAGGTGCTCCAGTTTATCCGTAGCAATTGGCCATCATCCACATCCAACGCTGATTTGCTGCAATTTTTCAAAAGGAAGGACTCATTTTGCGAAATCGACGAATGTGTCATGTGATTCCAGCAACATTACGTGAAGCAGTTCTAAGGCAACTTCACGTGGGTCACCCAGGAATGCAGCGGATGAAATCGATTGCGAGAAGCTACGTCTATTGGCCTAACATCGACTGCGACATAGAAGATTTTGTTCGGAAATGTTCCAGTTGTGCCATAGCAGCAAAAGCTCCGGTGAAATCAACGCTCTCTTCCTGGCCAATTCCGACGGAACCATGGACTCGGCTACATTTGGATTACGCTGGCCCTGTTCGAGGTAAATTCTATCTGGTTATTATAGACGCTTGTTCCAAATGGCCAGAAATTTTTGCAACCAACAACACAACCGCCTCAACAACGGTAGCGAAAGTTCGTGAATGTATTTCCCGTTTCGGTTGTCCACATTCTATCGTCACTGACAACGGTACCCAGTTCACATCCGAACTTTTCGCCAAGATGTGTCAAGAATATGGAATCGAGCACGTGAGAACTCCAGCTTTTCATCCTCAGTCCAATGGTCAAGCAGAGCGTTTCGTCGACACACTTAAACGAGCTCTCCTCAAGATGGGGGAGAAAAATCCAGATGAAGCGTTGCTGACTTTCCTCGAAACCTACAGGTACACTCCGAACGCATCTCTTCCACAGAACAAATCCCCTGCTGAAGCTCTCCTAGGTCGGAGAATTCGCACCAAATTCGATTTGATGAAGCGTTCCAGACCCCAACCAACTTTGGTGAACGAGAATCAAAACAAGCAGTACAACCAGAAGCACGGTTCCAAGCAACGGTTGTTCCAGCCGAACGAGAAAGTGTTTGCTTTGATTCACATCCGAAATCAGCAACACTGGGCCCAAGGTATCGTCATCGAGCGAAAAGGTCAAGTCGTCTATACCGTTCTTCTGGATGATCCCAAACGCAAAGGATTGATAAGATCGCATGTCAATCAATTGCGTAGTAGAGCAGCATCAGACATGACGTCAACCGAGCAGCAAATTCCCCTTCAAGTTTTGCTAGAAGAATTTAAGATTCCGCAATCTAGAAGTGAAGCTGAAGACGTTGGTCAACCCGCTGATTCCGAAGCAGACGTACAACAAGATCAACTGCAGACATTGCCAGAAATCATCGATGAAGCTGGTCCATCTCATCCACGAATTCCTGAAGAGGTTCGAATTACAAGGAAACGAGCTGCGAAAATAACGCCACCCCGAAAGCGCCGATTACCATCCTATTTCCAGTACTACGAACTTTTCTAAGGGGGAGATGTTAGAGATCAAGCAATCCATGATGAGTTTGTGGAAATCTAGGCAATCCATGGTTTTCACTTCTAACAATGTCATACGAAAAATAAATTCATTCTTAGTTAAGCTATTGACCAGTACAGTCTTTCATTTACAAGACGCAATAGACGCAAATAGGCAACGTCAGGCAGACAACGTATGCTGGAACTGCGACGAAGCTGGTCACCGCTTTACGGATTGCAGAAAGCCTCAAGCCATTCTATTTTGTTATCGCTGTGGCCAGAAAGGCTATTCACTCCGAAGTTGTCCGTCTTGTCAACACCGATCGGGAAACGCGCAGGCGGGGACTCAACCACAGAGGGAGCAGAATCCTCGCACTATGTAGACAATCCCTCAAGCATTCCAGAATTTCGTCAAATCAATACGCTTATCATCAATTTAGAAAACGACAACAGACCACACGCCGTTGTAGACGTTTTAGGCGAGCAGATGACTGGATTATTGGACAGCGGCGCAAATTGTTCGCTTCTCGGTGGTCGTTTGGTGGAAGTAGTCAACCGTTTGGGACTTCGCAAAACAGCTTTGGTTGGAGGCATCCAGACAGCGGATGGTACACAGCATCGTTGTGATTCCTTCGTTAGGCTTCCGATAGCATACAACGGAAAGAACGAGACGGTTCCAGTGATTCTTCTTCCTTCGTTACCAGATTGTCTCATCCTCGGGATGAATTTCTGGAATACCTTCGGGGTGCAAGCCATTTGTAGCACCATTAAAGCTGACATCGCCGAACAGGTCGACGAGTCGGAGAGAATGAAGCCACTTAGCCAGCAGCAGCAGGAGATCCTAGCGAAGACGATTCAACTGTTTCCTGTAGCCGAAGACGGAAAGCTGGGAAGAACCGACATGTACAGCCATCGGATTGACATCGGTGAAGCCAAGCCTAGGAAGCAGCGGTTTTATCAAATGTCGAAATATGTGCTTGAAGAGGTGAATAAAGAGGTGGATCGAATGATACAGCTGGATGTCATCGAGGAGGCTCGTTTCTCACCCTGGAATAACCCGTTAGTAGCTGTGAAAAAGAAGAACGGTAGTTATCGTGTTTGCCTAGACGCAAGGAACCTGAACAGCATCATGGCGAATGAAGGCTACCCAATTCCACAAATCTCAGCGATCGTGAACAACTTGGGTGGATGTACATACATTTCTTCGATAGACCTCAAGAACGCGTTTTGGCAGCTGCCGCTGGAAGAGAACTCTAGGCCGTTTACAGCATTCACCGTGCCGCAACGTGGACACTTCCAGTTTAAGGTAGTTCCCTTTGGACTTTGTACAGCTAGCCAAGCGTTAGCTAGGTTGATGACATACTTGTTCGCGGATCTAGAGCCACAGGTGTTTCACTATCTGGATGACATCATCATCTGCTCGCGCTCATTTAACGAGCACATTACGACGCTGGAGGAAGTCGCTGCCAGACTGCGACGCGCCAAGCTGACGATATCGAAGGAGAAATCGAAGTTTTGTAGAGCGGAGATGAAATATCTTGGGTATGCACTCAACGAAAGGGGTTGGAACGTTGACGATGACAAGATCAAGTGTATTGTGCAGTTCCCGATACCGACGTCACGAAAGGAAGTCCAGAGGTTCCTAGGACTGTGCAACTGGTACCGCAGATTCATCGGAGACTTCTCCAAGATCGCTACTCCACTAACTGAACTGACGAAGGCGAAAACAAAGTTCCAGTGGTCAGAGAAGGCGGAAGACGCATTCCTTAAGTTGAAGTCAGCCTTAGTCTCGGCACCTGTACTTGCCATGCCAGACTACGCTAAGCCATTCTCCATCGCGTGTGACGCCAGCGACGTAGCGATAGGCGCAGTGCTGACCCAGGAGTGGGAAGGTCAAGAGCATCCAGTCTGCTATTTCTCACAGAAACTATCGTCATCGGAAAGGAAGTACTCAGTCACCGAGAGAGAGTGCCTTGCGGTGATTCGGGCGATTGAGAAGTTTAGAGGGTACGTGGAGGGCGTTCGCTTCGTCGTCTTCTGTGATCACGCCGCTCTAAGCTACCTGAAGCAGATGAAAAACCCGACGGCGTTGATAAGCCGCTGGTTGTTACGCCTGAATGCCTTCGACTTTGAAATCAAGTACCGGAAAGGATCTATCAACGTTGTTCCAGATGCCCTTTCAAGGATCGCCACTGCCACGGTGTTCACAATTTCTACAGTTCAGGACACCTGGTACACAAAATTGGTTGAACGCGTCGAGAAGGAAGGAGGAAAATTCCCAGATTTCCGGCTAGTCAATGGCGAGCTCTTCAAGAATTGCCTAGTCAAGGACGAGGTTGGAGCAACGACACACCGTTGGAAGAAGGTGGTGCCAACAGAAAAGAGAGCTGAGGTCATCCAGAAATTCCACGATTCGGCTTCTGCAGCACACCTAGGGTTCCGGAAGACTTGGTTGAAGGTTCAAGCTCACTTCTACTGGCCGAAGATGATGCAGGACGTAGCGAAATATGTAAAGGGTTGCGACACTTGCAAGGCGTGCAAATCACCGACCACAACGTTGATGCCGAGTATGGGAGCCATGAAACCAGCGAAACTTCCTTGGGAACTCATCTCAGTGGACTTTGTAAGCCCGTTCACTCGTTCCAAAGCTGGCAACACGGTGATGCTGGTAGTCGTTGATTGGGTGACGAAGTATGTGATTGCGCATCCGATGCGATCGGCAGATGCAGTGAAGATGGTCGAGTTTTTGGAGCAGCAGATCTTCCTGAAGTTTTCCAGACCTCGGATCGTTTTATCAGACAATGGGAAGCAGTTCTTGTCGGCATCGTTCAAAGCACTACTAGCCAAGCACAAAATATCCCACATGCAGACCGCTTTCTATTGCCCGATGGTCAATAATGCAGAGAGGGTAAATAGAGTATTGATCACCTGTATCCGTTCGCTTCTGGAGGAGGATCATCGTGCTTGGGACGAGAATCTACCAGCGATCCTTGCCGCGATCAACAGCGCAAGACATGACGTCACCGGTGTGAGCCCGCACATGGCAAACTTCGGTCGTGAACTCATTCTCTACACGGATCTGTATGACCAGCAGCACCTCAACACTTCTGACGATCCGAAGGTTGCTCAGGATCTGCGCATTTCTACTATCAACCGTATCCAGCAGTTCGTGGTGAAGAAGATTCGGAGCAATTACGACAAATCGAAGCAGCGTTACGATCTGAGAAAGCGATCGGTGAATTTCCAGGTTGGAGATGTAGTTTGGCGAAGATCGTTCACGTTATCATCGAAGGTCGATCACATAAACCAAAAGCTGAATCCGAAGTTTGTTCCGGCGTTGATCAAGCAGATTATCGGCGCAAATCTTTATCTTTTGGAGGATGTCATCAGCGGAAAGCAAGGTCGTTATCACGCCAAAGATATCAAGGCCGACTAAGCTTCCATTTTAAAGCTATGTAAGCAGCAACGCTAACCACAAGCTCAACTTGAGCAGAAAACACGAAATGAAGAAGGCTGAAGGACCAACATCATTTTGAAACCTCGCCTCAACAACTCGGAGAAATTAGGCAGAAATTCTTCCATTCGAATAACTCAACGGAACTCGTCGCTAGTACACCGATGAATACGAAGAAGTAGGCGTTCATGAAGGAGACAACGGCCTTGCGTGGGACCAGCGTCAGCTGTACAGACTCTGAGAACTCCGCCATGCAGTTCGTCAGAATTTGGGGAGGGCCGGCAACCTTGCGTGGGATTGCCGCCACTCAGTGTCCTGAAAGCAATCCTGTCATTCACAAGCAGCGTTATCGCGCTGGGGATAGTAGCACTGGTGAGTCACCGTAGCCAGGCGCTGCATACCATGTCGCTGTAATTGAAACGATTGTCAGGACACCAAAACCACAAAAACAACCGGTAGGAACACATTCAAGCTATGAAGCAGACTTCATGTTGTAGACCACGAGCAGTAAACGCCACCCAAACACGAAATGATGATGGCTGACGGACCAACATCCCACTCTAGAAACCTCGCCTCTCATACTCATCGGAGAAACAACCCGAGCAGACTTTTATGGCAAAATTATAGCAAATTTTGCTATCACGCCCTGAGAGCCTGATTTGCTCTCATTTTGCTTGACATAAGGTGGTACACAGCAAAAATGAGAGCACAAATTTTCATACTTGGTTAGCAAGGTGATGCCTTATTTTGCTAAAACTGAGACCATAACTACACCTCATTTTTTGAGAGCTTGAAGAGCACAATGATGCCAATTTAAGGCATCGCAGAATTATCTGTGATGGCAAAATTTGACATCACGATGCTTTCAAAATTTTTGGATAATGATAGGTATAATTATGTTCTCAATCACTGGTAAATTTGGCCGTACTTTGTTCTCTGAGTTTGATTTTTTTTCTTTATATTTTTGCTGTTTACTGCCTTAGGTCAACCAAAGTAAAAGCAAAATTGGTTATCATGGCGTGATAGCATTTGGTCTACTTTTGCCAAAAAAAGTTTGCTCGAGAAACCAGAATCGCCTTGAGTTATGCAACGTGTTAGCAGTATATTATGGAAATATAACATATGTGATTCCAAATTCATCGGTGTCTGCATAGCAAAAAAGTATAGTATACCTGAATTATTTTTAATTCACAATGAAGATGAGTGTGCCACTCGCTCTATGTACTGACAGAGGGACCGCTTCTTGATACGAGGCCCGTTCCGTTGACGCAACGATCCAGGATCTTTACTGAG
This sequence comes from Uranotaenia lowii, assembly GCF_029784155.1. Classification (NCBI taxonomy): domain Eukaryota; kingdom Metazoa; phylum Arthropoda; class Insecta; order Diptera; family Culicidae; genus Uranotaenia; species Uranotaenia lowii. The sequence continues at coordinate 98,228,849 of NC_073691.1, read as the reverse complement.
TGTATTGTCCCGCTCCAATCCAAGCCAACTCTTCTGGCTTTGTCCATTCGTGGCTGCACCAGTGCGTCTGTACTCGGTTGTTCCACGGGTCTGTTTCATCTTACTCCTCAGAGTCGGAGTGCTGTTACTTTTCCTCTCTCAACCTCTATTCACACGTTAGATTTATCAACTCCAGCACTTCACTCAGACAACCGCTTCAACCAATCCGCTTATTGTCCCTCCAATTAAAAAAATCCATGATTGCACCGAACGTGTTGTACAAAAACATTCCCGTATGACTGGGGCCAGCTCCTGTAAGTTAAGAGTTAGGTTTAGAAAAGGAATGTTTTTTTAGCAACTCATATTATTTTGCAATACATACATAGATACCAATCATTGACATGCAGCTCAGCGTCGTGTTGAACTCCGAAATGTGACAAAGCACGAACGATAAAGTAGAAATTCCGAACCATTTTACGGATCCATCAAATTCGTTCACTCGAGTATAAGTTTTGACTTGTGACGTTGAGCTTGCTTGAGTAGTGGATCTGGATCTGGCAGGCTCCTACTTCTCTGCAGACCGTTATGATCCACTTTATAAGAAGTCTTTGTCGCTACCAGACATCGTAACCACATAAACGTTCTGGTCACTAGAGTGATTTTTTCCTTCTGTTGATCATTTTTCTGTATCGTTTTAGTCAGCATAATCCTGTTATTTCTTTTAAATATCAATTCCTCAATAGTGCACATAATTTCATTCACCATTCTGTCAACAAAAAGCACCAACATCAAAGGTAACTGGCTTCGTAGGATTTTGTGGCATTGGCAGCAAGAGGCACCAAAATTAAGAGAAATCGCGGTTGTTTTTTGTTCTCTTTCATTTTCCTTCACGTTCCAAATATGTTTCGATGCTTACTAGTCGGAACAGCCGTTAGACACCTTGGAGAATTTGAACAGGCTATGACACTTCGAGAAAACTTCTCCGACGTTTACTACATAAAGGATAATAGTTGGTAAAAACAAAAACAAAACTTACATCGCTCTATCCGTTCTTTATGAATACTTGGACATGTTTGCAGGACCAATCGACCGGAGAAACCTTTCATCGTAGTCCAGGTAATATTCCGTTTCATCGGCTGTACGGTCGTTAAATTGTCGGAGATGATGCTCCACCAATTCAGACAGTCACTGCTGCGGGTGCTTGCGATTTTTTGCGGGCACGAAGGAACACTACATTTACCCGAGGGTGCTATATAATCCACCATCGCTGCGCTCGCTTTTGTTGATAGGGCGGTGGGCCCGAACGCCGACAGCGTTCACCGAATTTTTGTCAACGGACAATTCACAAAGAACCGATAAATACGACAAAACAAAAACCGATTAACGATGACGCAGCTCCCTTTTGTGGGGACAATTCGCGCGATCTGTTTACAAAACTTTACGAATGAGAAATGGGGTGCGGCGAAATTTTTCGTGTAGCTGCACGGTCAAGAAATTTAACACAAAACTCAGTTTAAGAATAACAAAAAACCAAGTTCCATTTTGTGAATTTAATTTAGCACTTTTTTTTTGGTTTCTCACGTTTATCTCTCCGGAAATGAACAGGAAGTTGAAAATTCGTTAAAATTTCGAATAGGAGGTTTGTTTATTAAAATGTTTTAACATGTTTTTGAAACTTTTTTTCAACACATTTCTCCTGGACCAACTCACTTTGCAATGAATATTCTGGGGCAGCGCTTCTACTTGAGATAAAAAATCCCATCCAATAACAAAATTTGGAAGCTTCTAATGAATTGGAATGTTTCGAACAAATACACATACTTGTACGATAACACTGCTCCGGGAAAGAAGTATTCAATATTGGAAAATTCTCCGGTAAACATACTGTGAAAAGGGCTGAACTGTTCTAAATTTTTACGATATGATATTTTCAAGGCAAAAAAACGTCGGATAAAACATTTATTCCTATATTTCTGTTTTCAGCTGGATTAACAAACAAATTGATTGATTACTCATTATTTGATATGTTAATAACATTTAATTTCTTAACAACTAACTTCCTTTTAAAATTTATTTTTATTAAAATTGAACTGAGGACTGTTGCTAAAAATGTGTAATTGAGAATTTAATCAAGACCCAAATATTTGCTTTATTTCCTCAGCGTGTAGAATTGGAAAATGAGGAACGAAAACAGGAATCGCGAAGTGTCAAAAACAGTGAGGCCAGGCAGTGCGTGAATGGCGTGAATCGACCTTTTCGGCGCAGGGGAGCCAGGTGGTTTTGAAAAAGATCCGGACTCGTGATGAAAAAAATCAAGATTTTTCAAGACATTAATGAACTGATGGAATAACATGCAGCCCAGCTTAGATTGTACCAACAAAGATTGGCCCACAAATTATATCGAATAACACGAATTGAATATTATCTGAACCAAACCAAACCAATTATTATTATCGGTTAAACTATTTTATTACAGATTTGTTTGATGTTCACATCATTTAACTATAAATTCAGAAATAATTTGAATACTTTTTACAAAATCAGGACATTTTACGGACCATTTTCAAAAAATCAGGACAATTTCAGCGTTTTTGAAAAACCAGGAAGGTCTCTCGAAATTCAGGACAAACCTTGAAAAATCGGGACACCTGACACCTCTGATTTGCGTTTCTCTTTTAAATGCCTACTGGGATGCCAGTCATGCTCGAACTTCCTGATGCTTAACCTTTGAATAGTACGACCTAATCAAAATTTACTCTAGATTTTGACTTTGTGCATAGATTGTTTTTGTTTTATTTGCCCAAATGTTTACAAAAGATAGTGAAAAATTAAATTGGTGTCGTTTTGGTTTTGGATATTTATTTTACCAAGTGATTTTTTGGCTCAAGTTGGAATTTCTTTAAAATTTAGGATATTATAACCATACCTGCTTCTGCTTCAGACTCTATTTTACGTTAACCAGAAAAAAAACTTTGAACATGCCAGCTTGTTCGAACCTCGTTTTGGTCTTGGTATGCTATCGTTGGAAAATCATTGAAACCTTGAAAATGATACCGAACTTTGTTTTCGTAGAAGAAAAACAACACCAACTAGAGCTATCAACTTGCTGTTGACACCTTATGTACGTTTCACTTTACTATTCAAAAAACAATTCTCGAAACCATAATGATGCCTTATTTTGTTATCGCCTGAAAATGCATACCTAAGACTGCTATCATCGATGCCTCAATTTGGTATTACATATCATGTATTAAAGTCTGCTCGAGTATAACCATTTCGCTATTTATTTTGACAAACACTGATATCTTAATGATGTCTAGTTTTGCTATCAGTTGATTTGTACACCAAATTAAGCAAACCGTTTGCTGTCGAAACCTAATTTAGGTCTCACCTTGCTATCAAATAGAAATATTTGACACCTCAGTTATGCCTAGTTTTGCTATCATAAAATTGTTTTTAACAAAATATGCTATCAGTTTGCTGTTGACAGCTTATTTTGGTATTAATTTGCTGTCGATTTAGACATCAAAGTCTGCTCGGGAATCATTGCTGGAATGCCAAGCACAATCGTGAAGAAGCTCCTCAGTCCTAATGAAAAGTGAAAACCCTTGACACCACCAACGGCACGAGGCAGCAAGATGTGGAATAGAAACTACGGAGAATACTCGTCACTGAACAACATAGGCAGCCAGCAAACGCATGTAACAAACTCCGAAAAGGACGAAACGCCCCATTCGACAACACGTCCGATTATGACAGCAGTACCCGAATGCGACAAATCCCGAATACGACAACACCTGAATGCGACAACTCCCGAAAGCGACAAATCCCGAATACGTCAACCTGAATGCGACAACTCCCGAAAGCGAAACATTCCGAATACGACAACTCTCGAAGGTGACAAATACCTGATGCAATGACACACCGAACTCGACAACACCTGAATACGTTTAGCCAAGAACGCTTCACTTCGCCATTCCAGAAAAGAATCCAGCGAAGCATAGCCATCAGTCAAGGAGCAAAACGACGCAGGTACTCCCGAAAATGACACTCCAACGAATACAGCACTGCATTGCAAGTTGTGAGGGGTAGACTTCATGACGGCCGCTACCGCCATATCGACTTCAGTGTAGGCTGTGAAACTTCGTACAGGACGCACTCATACATTCGTTTACCGAGCCATGCAGAACCATCGCAGCAACCAACAAGCCTGAAGCAACAACAAACTGCGCAGCACGTAAGACTAGAGGACACAGAGCAGTCAAAAAACCTCGTCTACGACTTATCACAAGCACCATAAACGAGAACGATTAAAATGTTAAGAAACCATACAGCTATCGACAATTAAACAACTTCAGCATAATCTTATGTTGATCCATCTTAGTCTAGAATAAGAGCATAATGTTAAGGAGCATAGTATTGATTAGTATTTCTATGGTAGTGAATTAAAATTTGAGGCATGGGGTTTTGAGGATAGTCTTCGGTTGTAGGGGGTTGTCATGACACTTCCCTTCAAAAGCAACGCGAATTGGAAGCGCGGTAAAACTTCCATCTGGACTCATGACAATTTGGGTGCTAAATCCATCCTTTCCCGAGGAATACCGACATAGACATGCCTCCATATTATTGAGCTAATAATCTGTTCTTTTTGTATCTTGCAGTTCCTTTTGTGAGATCTCTTGGTTAGTCAATTGAACCAAATTAGATTTCGTATGAATGTTCACCACAAGACTGTTTGGTAGTAGAGTGGTTAGGGCGGCATAGAGACGACTTCGCCAGCTTGGCTGGTTAACTGATCACTTCTGGCAACATGGATTGTCGTTATGTATTTGTGGCTTTGTGGACGTTAAGGATCAACCGATCTGGTGAGCTGTGGGCTCATGTGTATTAGTTTTGTTGAAGTTTAGCTTCGTCGTACCGCTCAAGATATACTTGAGGATAAACATCTTGATCTGAATAGTCTCTATGTCGTTCCTGGGTTGAACAGATGTTTGAGTTTCTTGTGAGCTTGCTTCGCTCAGCTCACAAGAAACTTCTCTCTTGTGGTAGTGTTGTGTAACGTTATTAAGCAAAATCGAGTTATTTTGGCTATTAGCACCCAGAGTGGGAGAGATGATATTGAGCGTGTGGAGTTATGGGCACAGAATAACGACAGTGCATCGATAAGTCAGGCAACGTCACAAAGAAAATTTTCGACACGCAGCTCACTTCAAGCAAACAACTGACAAATAAGGACAGCTGTCAGAAAGGCAAGCGAAAAAGAGCACATTTTTCACTTGTATACGTTACGAACGACACGCGTTTTAGAAAAGTGCGCGAATAAAAAACGTGCAAAAAGCACATTGTTCGGTTCGCATCACCGGAAAAAAGCAGCACTTGCCAATCGCTGCCACCTGCCAAACGACAAACAGGACGGAGAAACCCTCTAGGAGGTGAGTTAGCAAAATACCACCAGGCACATCCGGATGATCTAACCACTTCCGAAAATTCTAGGGCAACTCCGATTGTCGGCTTCCTCGAGCAATCGCTCGCCATCAAGCTCTAGCCAGCTGTGCCAACGGACAACCCTCCTAGAGGTAGGTTACGTTCTTTTATGTGAACAAACAGAGCCTCATAGAAAACTTTTTAATCCAGGGTTTTTGTTCGATACCGATTTTGGCTTCCGAACAATTTTGGATCGATTTTCCCCGGCTTCCGAATAGCTGCTACTGAGCAGGACAGGCCGTTGAATTCGATCGATCAAGCGAGTGAGGACCATCGATTTTCCTGGCAATCGATATTGGCCAGTTTGCCGAGCCGATCCTTAGTGCGCGCAGTAACTGCCCGGATCAAGATTCCCGGCAATCACGCGAGTGCGTTGGTCGTCTACTGAGTGGACAAGGCAGCGGATTAATTGGTGTAGCACTCGATGAAGGCAATCGCGCTGGTACGCATACTGGTGACCGTGTTGACAAAACAGCGAAGCATATTGGAAGACGGAAAGTCGGGTGTTTCCCGAGTGCATGCTATTAACTCGACAGACGGCGCGCTGCGTATCAACATCGGTTGGAATTTTCTCCAGCGGGCACGGCACATCGGTTGGAACCTTTTCCAGTGGGCACGGGACTCGCTTTCGCTCGCAAGCACGAGCGTGAACACCGACCTCACAGCGCCGACTGTTCGCAAATGCATGGTGCGAATGTGGATGGTGGAGATCCGGTTATCTGCGCAGCAGCTCAAGTTTGCTTCAAGGATTCCAGGTATCTGGGTCCCAAAGTCCCAGCACAAGCAAAGTGGGGAATGCAGAAGGAACCCGGCCACAGCATTCGTCGGTGCTTCAACAAGGACTTCTGATGGAACTTCCGTTTCAATGATATCACCGCGAAAGCAGATCATGTAAGTCCCATAATCATTCTCTGTAATTTTCTGGGGTGCGCAACAAAATGCTAAAGAAATCATGTAGCCATCAATTTTGAAATTTGAAATCCTGTTCTTATCTTGCCACGAATTACGCCAGATATTTGGGTAGAGTCTCACACTGCTACACGGTTTTAACTCGAGTAAAGTGTTGCACTCCACATGGTCAGCAGAGCTTGATGATGAGGGAGGAGGAGACGTGGAGAGTAACGGTGACATCGGTGAGAAAACTGAAGACAGACTTGGGTCTCAAGTAACATGCGCTGATGAAACAGGCTGGAGTGCGCACATTTTTTTTTTATCAGTTCCAAGCGTGCAGCATAACGGTCAACGGAAGCGTTGGAACTGGCTGAGTCACCGGGTCTTGGCGCTGGAACCTCCGGTTGCGTTTGGCTGATGGATTTGAAGTTCTGATGGGCCTACAGAACATGGCTTCGCTTGTTGTCTTCCCGGCAGGTGTCGCTGAATTGGTGGTCCATCTGTAGGGCACGAAGAATTGTGCACCGGTAGGGCAGGAAGAATGTGCAAAAAACAAAGCTTCGCCGGTTGGTACGGAACTTCTCCCCCTCGAATTTTCCGTATGGCTGATTCACAACTGTCCACGAATCGTTCGATTGTGGGTGGAAAGGCGCTGTAGTGAAGTGCTAGGTGCCGAAAACGAAGAAATCGGCACTGACCAGAATCCAAACGCGTCGACCAAATCAATACCGAGTAAGTTGAGCGATTGATCGACCACGTAAAATGTGCCACGGCGCTGCAGACCGTTAACGTTGACGTCACACTCGAACTTACGAAGCAGCTGCAGAGGGGCACCAGAAGCAGTAAATGCTTGTTCTCGTGCAGGGGTGGTGGGAGGCTTCCTAATTTTCTCCCACACACGCTTCGATATAACGCTGATATCCGATCCAGTGTCCAGCTGGAGTTTCACCTCTGCACTGTTCAATCTAGCTTGCACGAATTTTCTTTTGTGTTGCACTTTGTTCACTTTTACCGTTGTTGCCCAAAAAGTTTTAATTTTGTTCTTGTTATGGGGCTTTCCACTTTTTTCCTCGTAACAGTAACCTTCTCGGTGTCCACTGTTGCCACAATCACTACACTTGTGGTCCATGTAGGGGCACTCACGAATGTAGTGAATTGCGCCGCACTTGGGGGAATGTTTTTGTTTGCACTTTTTTTGCTTCACTATTTTCGGAAAACTTTTCGGAATTCGCTGTTGATTCCGCTTCACTAGCTGCACTGATGATGATGATGATGATCCGGATGATCTTTCGATCATCGCTGTGTCTCTTTTTAGACACATCAGCCGCTGACAGTCCTCCGAAAGCTGCTCCAGGGTAACTTCGTTCCGGTCCTCAATTTTCGCCAACAGCCTAGTACGCACCTTACCATCACACTCCGATTTCAAACCGCAAACAAACAATAAGCATTTGAATTGCTCCTCTGTCAATTTGCTCAACTCAAAATCGACCGCGTTTTTGTTTACACGGCATGAATAGGAAATGTAATCTTCGGTGGACTTTTTCGTTGTTTGGAGGCACCGGTAACGCTTGCTGATAAGGGATTCAGCAGCACCAAACAAGACCCCCAATGTCCGAACGGTTTCGTCGAATTGGTGGTCTTTCGGTAGCTTCGAAAGAATTTTTTTTTTTGTTTCGATTATAGTCGTTTTACCATTTTTATAGCATTCGCGACTTTATCAACGTTACAGTTGGCGGATTGTTATTGAAAAACTTATCCGGTACAACTGTGTTCGATGTTTACTCTTGGGCTCGAACTCGCGGACATCGGCTCAGGAGACAACAGACTTGCCGACTGAGCTATATCACAAGCCCGGCTTCGAAAGAATAAAATTCACATACCGTTCATGTTCGGCTGAACCCATCTTCCGGAGGAGCAAACGGACTTTTGCATCGCTGTCGAGCCGGGTCCTTGTATCGCGCGTACCAAGCCGCAAACGTTATGTTGTTTTCCGGATCGTACCGGAACTCCTTGATGTGATGCGAAAGTGAGTCCAAAATCACTTCAGGGTTAGATGGTACCCGCACGCTCAATGATGACATCGTACGGAGGAACATCTCCTGCTGCTGTTGCATAAACTCCTGCTGCTGATTTAGCATTTGTGTCGCAAATGCTTGCTGCTGTTGGAGGAGCTGGGAAAGGAGTGCGTCGAATGATGAGCCGTCGAATGCCCGGGGAACTGTTGAGAAAGTCCCGTCGGTGGCTGCTGACCGAACTGTGTGGGGCGAATAAAGCTTGCCATGCCAGCTGGGTGGAACGGCTGTCCACTGGGGATCCCGTTGATGGTCCCATTTGATCCAGCGGATTGATCCAAAGTTGGGTTAGGATCACTCGAATTCATCACACACCGACGTCTTTTCCGCGTGGGGAACGTAATTTCGCGATAATTTACGAGACCGACTCGTCGCCACTGTTGTATACTGGGGTAGCACGGATACAAGAGAATAAATAACACGTAGTTACTAAACACTACATATTAAAATAACGATTTATTAGACGAGATAAAATCACGTCGCGACTATGCGTTTACAATACAAAACATAAGGTGATTGGTTGTTGTTGTTGTTTTCTACCCGCCGGTTGGCGCGTCGATCAGCTGACAGAAAGGCTGCCAGCAGCGAGCCCAGCGGTATTGTTGTAGGGTGTTTCACGCCCTAACAAAAAGCGTATAAAAATGTGCTTTGGGCGTGCTATTAATAATGTTTGTGGGGCAAGTCCAAACATGGCCTTTTTTGTTTATGTGCCAGTCAACGACTGGATCTATTTCCGTAGGAGCCATCGTTCCGACGAATCCTTCGCCGTTTTCGGGGTAGTCGATCCTCGAAAGATACATGTTCGATACCAACAACAGCCGAACATAACCCCAAACTGAACAACATCAACCAACAATCCTCACTGCAAATCGGAAATACAACAACGAAGCGAATTTCCATCCTGGTTCCGAACGCTGGTAGAAATTCGTTACAGCTGCTTCTTGGCCAGCATACTTCCTGGATTGGCTCAGTTTCTGAAGTAGTTTTGGAAACCTGAAAAAGCCCCCACAACACCAACTCAAACATCCAATTATACGCAAGTACAAATAATGTGACGTCATAAACATATATATGTAAAAACCTTAAAAGTAACTGTTAAATTGTTAAAATATAGGCCTAAATTATGTACACAAAGCTCAAAGTCGATCTTATCAAATATCGCTTAGGGTTCTTAAAAGTTTTCACCATTGTCGGGTTTTAGAAGTTCGAATACTCGAAAGAAGTCCTCCAAACCTTACTCGTCGATTGTTTGTTCCCTAAGGTCAAAGATTGCTATATTTTGCTCTGGATAATTTAAATTTCCGGAGGTACGCCTCTGTCGATGCTTTTTGTAACTTTGTGAGATCCTACGAAGAATCCTATGGACCGATAGTGGAAACAGCTAGCGACAGATTTTGTTTTCCTATCCCTCGGTTCCCTGCGCATTGAGAACTCACGCTGTCGGTTCTGTGCGCATTTGAGATTAGTGACCCTGTGGTAACATCAACTCCCAACCAACATATTTCTCCCATATCCCGAGTGCTAGCGGGTAACAAATTAGCGCCCAACATAATTTTGTTTTTAAAAGAATCTTTCTTAGCTTCCCTACCGAGGAGAAAATAAACAAAAGTAATACATTTTTCTATATACATTCATCGTTCTTCAAATGAGTGCTGAAAGATGGATTTAGATTATGATTCTCAGTATAAGAATATTCTTAGTCACCACTTGGAGCGTGATGAAATGGAGTACGAACTTTTGATAAGAGCTGTGAAATGTCATAATTCCGAGCCAAGAGGTGCCATCCTAAGAAGGCTGCGAGAACGTTTGAAGGAAGAAAAATATAAAAATATTTCAGATACAAATTTTCGTAGATTAGAAACTTCTATTGATGAAGAAATTGAAACTGTTGATCAAAACTTTAACCGTATACGTGACATTTTGGAAAAAAGAGTCAAATTTGATGGACTTAAGCAAAGCTTAAAGACCCGTTTAATTCACTACCTGTTCAGAGCCAGAAGAGCTCAAGACCGGGCTGAGAATGATCAGGATTTGAACGATCTTGATCAAATCACTTCAGTAATTACAGAATTACTGAGTACGTACTTTTCCCCCTTCCCTACATCTCAAAATATTCGAGATGAAGTGAGCCTTCAGATTGCTCAATCGTTATCTAATCTTCACCTGGCTCCTCTAGCTGGACCATCTACCTCTGAAAATAACACCAGAAGTAGGAAAAAACCACGAAACCGTAGAAAACCTAGTAGATCTAAAGCAGCAAAAGAGAGAAGAGAAGGAGGTGTCGAATCAGGTGTAGAAGAAATCGAAAAAATCGGTAATGTCGGCGTAAGTCGGTCATTGAAATCGATACGTAGTAATGAATCTCAGAACGATAAGCTAAAAGTGCAACCAGGGTATCCACCGATTTGGAACCCCTACGCGTTTCCCCCATACCCGTATCCATGGCCACTTCCTGGCGCTTCCGGTGAACATAAAATTCAAGAAAAAATTATTCAAAAGATTCAACTTGATCCCAACCATTCATCGAAGAACCGCAAATTGAAATATGATTCATCTGACTCGCTTTCTTCTAAGGACTCTATGCATTCGGATTCATCGTCAGAACCAGAACAAAAAAAAATCTCGTTCTAGACAAGTTCGGTATTCCCGACGGAGATATCGACCTGTCTTAGAATGGAATTTATTTTACGATGGTAGAGACAATGGTCAGAAGCTTATGAAGTTCCTTAGAGAAGTCGAGTTTTACGCTATGTTTGAGCACGTGTCTAAACGAGATCTGTTTCGATCGGGAATATATCTGTTTTGGGACCGCGCTAAAACATGGTATATGTCGGGTATTGAGAACGACGACTTCGCTAATTGGGATGAATTGGTTAGGGAGCTTAGACATGAATTTCTTAGTCCAGATCACGACCACGTGAACGAGATACGCGCCACTTCACGCAAGCAAGGCGCTAAAGAATCTTTTCAAGATTACTTGTCCGAGATGCAAAAATTGTTTAAAGTGTTAACGAGACCAATTTCTGAACGCAAAAAGTTCGAAATTGTATTCCGTAATCTTCGCTCTGAATATAAAGGTCACGTCGTATCGTCCGAAATTAATAATCTCGCTGACCTGAAGAAAATCGGTCGTCAATTAGATGCGGTTTATTGGTTTAAATACGCGAACCCCATTCCCGAACAAAACGTTCGTAGTCGTCCACAAGTCGACGAGATCAACCGCGGCGCGAAACCAGAGTCCAACCCGCCGGAGGACACGAAAAGATCAACCAAATCGCGAACGTTTTACAGGTCGTCGAGGAACGAACATGAATCATCAGGAGAAGAAATGTAAATTAACATTTTTCGCCGAGACAATACAAAAGTAACGAAACCCGACACCAGAAAGAAACCACAACCGAAAGGCTTACAAGCATTGTTAGAGACCTATGTGCTTCCGAAGAATGGCGTATGCTATAACTGCCGTCTCGCAGGACACTCCACCGTTGACTGTACTCGTCCCAAACATCAGTTTTGCGAAAAATGCGGTTTCTACAATGTCCAGACTTCGGACTGCCCGTTCTGCGCAAAAAATGAGCAGTAGACGACCTGGAGGGGCAGGTTTGTCATAACAGTTTTTGGAATCCCCTTAATCCTAACTTGACACACCATCTTACCAGTCATGGGTTTATTCCCATAACTGAATCCTCTTACGATTCCCAAGAAACCTGATTAGAAGGATTGTTCATCCAACTAAAAGGAGATGACCTTCCATTCGCTGAAATCATGGTTCTAGGTTGTCCCATAGTGGGCTTACTCGATAGCGGGGCTCATAGAAGCATTTTAGGAACGAACGCAGAATAATTCGTCAATAAACTTAAACTCCGAATTTTCCCTTCTAATTTAACGGTTTGTACGGCCAGTGGGCAAGAACTGCCAATTTCCGGTTACATTTACTTGCCAATGATAACGATAGCACCAAAGTTATCGAAACTCTTATAGTACCTCAACTCAAATGTCGCCTGATTTTAGGCACCGATTTCTGGCGGGTATTTGGAATCGTTCCACACATGCAGGCCCTGGCATTTTCACTTTCAATCGTCAGTCGTCACTCAAAAATACGCACAAAACGCATCATTCGAAAGAGCTTCACTGTCAATTCCATCCCACACCAGCTTCTCTTCACATTCGGCGAACGCTAATTTCACTCCGCTTTCACCTCGGTCTCCTTCGTTCGAAACTGGCAATCGTCAATTTCATTTCAAAACGAAATTCGAGCATATCCCTTTCAATGAAAGTTTCATTGCGTATACTCGCATACCTCCGAAAACAAACCCGGCTGATGCCGGCTGGAAAACATCAATATACACCAACAATTTGCTGGCGCCCAAGGAAGACACCAACAATTGCTTGAAGATGCACACGGTGCCAGGCCGACATGGCCGGTAGACGCATCAACAAAAATACCAACAATTGCACGGGGCACATCAAGAAATCTGTTGCCATGCGACTGGTGTGTTTGTGTATGCTATTTGCTGCCTGTTTTGCTGCATTGAAAGTCTCGTTTGACGTCGAAATTGATGACTACTGATTGCGGGCAGTTCCAAGCATCATTGAAATTCTCTTCTGCTGACTTTTGAATTTCTTTCTTTCACCCGAGCAGTGAATATGAGAGGATTCACTTTCATTCGAGTAATAAAAGTGAACTGCTCGAAATTGAAATTTGTTGGAGTGAGACGAATAAAGGGAAATTTCAATTTCATTCTTTCCTTTCGACGATGCCGAGCCCTGCACACATGCAATCAGTATCGGTTGATGAGCTGGCGGGGCTCGAGGACTCCTCAGAGTTAACCCCGGCTCAGAATTCCCAGTTAGACAAGATCAAATCACAGTTTATAGTGGCCGTTGATGGCAAGGTAGAATGTACATTATTAATATCCCATCGTATAGAACTGACTGATAAATGGTGGATAATGTGCAACACGAGACCCCATAGTGGTCATATCACCTCTTATTCACAACTCCTATCTCTACCTCCCCGTGGTACCGGCTGGGATGCTAGTAACCTAAGCGGAGATCGGGTACCCAACCCCGGTGGATGCTTTGGTCGCATGCAGACTGAGCAGGTGGCCGCACGGGTCTGTTCTCCAGGTCAGGGGCGGCGTGTTTTTTCTTTTTTTATTTTTTTTTATTTTTTTATTTATTTTTTTTTTTACAAGATGGAAATTTGACTTCAAACCATAACAGCCGGGTATTTGCTGTCGTGAGTGGGTTCGTCCCACTAAAACCACCTTGGGCTTCGTGTGCCAGATGTGCCCCTTGGTTTCACCCTATGATACTACATCAAGGGGTAGGCTGTGCTCATGCACTTATACATCTCACCCTTTTCCTCTTTCTCAATTTTTCCTCAATTTCTCCTTGATCATCGTTCTGCTTTATCCTTTTTCCTCCTTCTCCTTTTCCTCTATCGCCAACTTCAGACTGGTACGGAAGACCCCGAAACGTGTGCCGGTTAGGTAACGCTTTCATAATAACTCACGCCCGTCACAGCATCCACTATCCCGGGGACCTCGAAACGTGTGCCGGTTAGGTAACGCTTTCAAAGTAACTCGCGCCCGTCACAGCAACCATTTCCGCAGGATTTCTAACCACCAAGGCATGGCCGATTGAGAAACTACCAAGCTAGAATCCCGACACGACCACCCCGAATGGTATCTCCGCTTCCTTTTGCTGCAGGAAAGATCGTAGCTGAGTACGTGAGACCTTTTAAGTCCCACCACACGTATGAGTCCAGATTAGGGTTATACCGCGCCCTAAGATCGCGTTGCTTTTGAATTGAAGTGTCATACGAGGCCCAGGACCTTTCATTAGCTTGTCAAATTTGGTTGACTATCTCGCTCTCTCCGTTCATCATCTTTCCTGATTCTTATCAGATCGCGCATGATTTGCGAGATTTCGAGCGAGGGGCGGCTCAAACAGCGTCTGTCTCGCAGCGAGCGGCTGAATTTATGAAATGCGGCTCCTGCCAGCTAAGTCCAAGATGGCAGCCCCATCGTGGAATAGGGACTTTAGGCTAACAACCTACTGCTCCCGATTAAAAGAATTGTTACGGAATCCGAAAGAAATGACCGACCTGGAACTTTGGCGACGACTTTTAGCATGAAAACACGGACACGAATTGGAACTTGGAATGTTTTAACCCTTGCCCAACTAGGCAAACTGGAACAACTTGCTAGAGAGGCTAGCCGCCTCAAGATTGAAATTCTGGGACTGAACGAAGTCCGTTGGCCTAACACTGGAGAACACAAGACACAGTCCGGGCAAGTACTGCTTTACTCTGGCATACGAGGAGAACATGCTACTCGGAAACGAGGAGTTAGTTTCCTGTTAAGCCCGCAGGCCTACGCGGCCCTCATTAGATGGGAACCGATAAACGCGAGAATAATCGTAGCCAGATTTAGAACACGGGTTAGAAACCTTACAATGGTCCAGTGTTATGCGCCAACTGACGTTGCCGACTTGCAGGAGAAAGAGCAGTTTTACAGTCAACTGAACAGCGTGGTAGAGAAAATTCCGAAGGGTGACATTCAAATCCATTTGGGCGACTTCAACGCAAAGATTGGCTCCGATAATCAGGACCTTGAGCGCATCATGGGTCGCCATGGCCTAGGACAGATAAGCGAAAACGGAGAGCTGTTTGTAGAATTTTGTGGCAACAACAACATGGTGATCGGTGGATCGCTCTTCCCCCATCGACCAGCACATAAGGTCACTTGGGTATCCCGAGATGGCCGAACAGAAAATCAAATTGACCACATCTGCATCAGCCGAAAATTGAGAAGGAGTCTTCTTGATGTCCGCAACAAACGAAGTGCAGACATTGCATCTGACCATCGCCTCGTCCTTGGTGAAATACGACTAAGAGTTGCGCGTGTCCAAAAATGCGCGAGGAGAAAGTCGGGTGTCGATACGACGTTCGCCGGTTGGAGAATCCAGAGGTGAAAAGGGCATACGTTGAACAGCTAGAATCCCGAGCCTCGGAGCTGCCGACAGACGGAACAGTCAAAGAACAGTGGTGTGGAATCAAGAATGCCTTTATCACGACGAGCGATGGTACTCTCGGTAAAGTTTTTTTTTTTATTAGTTGATCACCCAGGTGGTAAATCCTTTTTACGGATTGCATTCCAAGGCACGGCGAGCGACCGAGTCCCCCCAGTATGCTACTCTGGGTCCATGGGTGCAATTGGACGACTCATGATACTATGTACCCCTACGCCATAAAGTCCACCTGGGGCCTCTGGCCATAATTCCCATCCGGACCTGCAACGAAGGCTGTACCCAAGATGGGAGACCAAGTCCGCGCTTAAGCGCTCTTCGGCAACTCCAGTTCGAGTCAAACTCCAGCATATATACCCTGCCTCTTGTTACGATTCAAGACTAAGGACCTCGCCTCTAACGACTTGAGATCCGGCCTTTACTCGCAAATCGAGACTAGCTTGGCTCCCACGAAAAACGTGCGCTCCGCCTCTGTTCGAGACCACTGCAAGAGACCAATGACCTCGCCTCTAACGACTTGAGGTCTTGGCTCCGCCTGGCTTGGCTCGAGGCCCTCTCCTCTTTGCCCGTCCGTGTGCCGATCGAGAGCAGCTTATCCTAGACACGCGCCTGTCACAGCACACGTCCGGGGCTTTACGAAAAACTACTCGGATGATTCCCGGCGAAGAATTCATCCTACACCGACTGAGATGACTCACCCGCCGACGACGTGAAGTCACCCTACCCGAGAGTGTTTCGCGGCGTAAATACTCTTCCCCCTACGAGTTCGACTACGAAGAAGGTCAAGTCTTATCCCGACGTACCTAAACAGCTGGGCATACGCAGAAGGTAGAGTCTTATCTTTGTATGCTTTGCTGCTAGGATCGGACGCACACTACTCGAATGCCCCCCGCCGAGAGAACATTTTACTCCGACCGTGGTCCGGTCTTCCTCCTCCCTTATTGGCTGGCAACCCTAGGGTTTTTGCCCGCCGTGTGCCGAATCGAGAGCAGCTTATCCTAGACTCGCGCCTGTCACAGCACACGTACGGGTCTTAGACGCTTGCGACTCAGATGAATCCCGACGGTGATGTCATCCTACCCGACTCAAGTGGCTCATCCGGCGGCGACACTCTACCCGAGAGTACTCCGCGACGTGAATACTCTTCCCCCTACGAGTTCGACTGCGGAGAAGGTCATGTCTTATCCCCACAGCCGCAGAGGGCGCGTTCGACTCGGATACTTCGCGACGATGACGATGGAGGTATCCTACACACAGACGCGCGACGTACCTAGCAGCTCGGCATACGCAGAAGGTAAAGTCTTATCTTTGTATGCTTTACTGCCAGGGTCGGACGCACACTACTCAGGTGTTCCCCGACGAAGGAGTCACCCTACACCGATCGCAGACTGGTGCTGGTTCCAACTCCTCTGCAGGGCAGTCATGATCCGGGTGAACCCATCGCTGACCACGCGCCAAGTGTTGGCGTCCTCGCACATCCCCTGCACGATGTTGTCGGCTGTGTCTGGTCCGCAGGCGGCAAGCATGTTAGCACGTACCTCCTCGAACCTTGGACAGCTGAACACTACGTGTTCTGGCGTCTCTACTGTGTCTCCGCAGGTTAGACAGGATGGCGAAGCAGGTTAGACAGGATGGCGAACCATGTCTTCGATCCATCCAGGATCCGATATTAGGGATCAAGCGATGGGTCCACCGGCCACGATCCGAGCTGTCCCACTGGTGCTGCCAGTTGGACAGCGAGTTCTCTCTGGCATGTTTCCGCACGTCGGGCATGTGCCTGTTCTCGTAGCAGAAGGCATCTTCCTCTAGTAAGACCGAGATGGGCATGACCCCCGCCACAACATCAGCAGCTACCGAGGACACCGTTCGGTATGCGCTGATTACACGCAGGTTCATCAGCCGCTGCACACTGCAGAGCTTTTGCAGATTGCACTGCCTGCTCAAGGCTGCCTTCCAGGTTGCCACTCCGTAACGCAGAATGGACGAGGTCACGCTCGCCAGGACCCTCCTTCTGCTGCAGCTGATCGCCGAGTTGTTCGACATGGCCCGTGAGAGGGCTGCTGTCGCCATTGCCGCTCGCTTACAGGCGTAGTCGACGTGGGCCGTAAAGCTCAGCCGGTCGTCGATCATCACCCCCAGATATTTTACCGCACGTTTGGACTCGATTGTGCACGGTCCAACTGCGATCGTCCCTGATTGTGCTGAAATCAGGTTGGTGATCAGCACCATCTCGGTCTTGTGGTGAGCCAGGCGTAGGCTCTTGGAGCGCATCCAGTTTTCCACCTTCTCAATAGCTACTGTGGCGAGTAGCTGGACTTCCTCTGTTGACGGGCCCGATGCCAGGAGAACTACATCGTCGGCGAATCCCACAAGTCTCACTCCTGTGGGGAGACGCAGTCTCAGTAGTTCGTCGTAGACGATGTTCCACAATACCGGGCCAAGTATCGATCCTTGTGGAACCCCTGCCGAGACTCTCACTGTTTCCAGTCCCTCGCTGGTCATATACTGTAGTTGGCGGTCACGGAAGTAACACTCCACCATCCTACAGATATATGCCGGAATCCTCATGTTGATGAGCGACGACGCAATCGCTGCCCAACTGACGCTGTTAAACGCGTTCTTGACGTCGAGAGTGACCACTGCGCAAAACCGATCTCCTCTCCGTTTTTTCAACCTGGCTTCATCTGCCCTCTCGATGACCAGTCGAACGGCATCCACCGTGCAACGGCCTTTCCGGAAACCGAACTGTTTGTCGGATAGGCCGTTCGCACCCTCGGTGTAGAGCTGGATCCTACTCTGTAACACCTTTTCCAGAACCTTGCCAGCAGTGTCCAGGAGACATATCGGTCGATACGCTGATGGTTCACCAGGTGGCTTGCCCGGTTTTGGCAGGAGCACCAATCGCTGCCGCTTCCACACATCTGGGAAGACCCTATCATCCACATACTGTTGCAGTGAAGACCGGAACATTTCGGGATGTTCCATGAGCGCAGCCTTCACTGCCACATTAGGGATGCCATCCGGACCCGGAGCTTTGTTCAGCTGAAGAGACTTAGCGATGTCGCGCAGTTCCTCCAGTGAAATCTGCTCCTCTACGCTCGTATCCCAGTCGAATGGAACCCTCGGCCATGTCACTGCCTCGTGCTGTGGGAACAGCTCGTTAACGATCTCACGCAGTTTTATCGGGCACGACTCCTGTGGCGCACCTCCGCTCCGCGTTTTGGCCATGACGATCCTGGAAGCGTCGCCCCAGGGGTTGTCGTTGGCGTCCTCGCAGAGTTGCCTGAATCGTGCCTTTTTACTCGCCTTAATTGCCCTGCAGAGGGCAGACCTCGCAATTGCGTAGGGTACTCTCCGCTCCGCTCTCGCTGACGGGGACCTCGCTCTCTGCATATGTCGCCTAGCCCATAGGCAGCTAGTACGCAGGTCTGCGATTTCCGCCGTCCACCAGTAGACGGGTTGTCGAGTGTCCTTCCGCTTCGCCCTCCGTGTCATCGCAGCGTCGCATGCGCGTGCGAGTACCCTCGCTAGGTCTTCCGCGGACAGGTTTTCCAAGGTCCGCTCCCAGTTTAACACTTCGACAAAGACGTTCTGGTCGAATTGTGTTGTCTTCCAGAGACGTGCTCCTGTTGTCGTACCTCTTCTATCTGCCCGCGAACTTGTGCCCACACGATAGCGGATCGCGAAGTGATCGCTATCGGTGAACACGTCGCTTACCCTCCAGTCGCTCGTCCAGCCCGGACTGCTGAAGGTGACGTCGATGATGGACTCGCTCCCATTCCTGTGGTAGGTCCTCGTGTTGCCTACATTCCCCAGGTCAACGTCTAGCCTTGCCAGGGCTTCCAGTAGAAGTTGTCCCCTGGGGTTTGTAAGGCGACTACCCCATTCTACGGCCCACGCATTGAAGTCCCCGCCTATGACAACGGGGCTCCGACCCGTGAGACCTTCGACGATTTTGTCCATCATGACGCCGAATCTCTCCAGAGACCACCGCGGGGGGGCGTAGCAGCTACAGACGAAGATCCCGTTGACCTTGGCTATAACAAAGCCTTCCTCACCAGCGGAAACCACCTCTTGTATGGGGTATCTTCCTGTAACCCATATCGCTGCCAGTTTGGCTCTATCGGTTACCCAATTGCTGCCATCCGTGGTCCGGCGACACGGGTCTGCTACTAACGCCAGGTCCAACTTTTCCTCAGACGCCAACTGCCACAACAGCTGGTGTGCTGAGTGGCAGTGGTTGAGGTTGAGCTGAACCGCTTCTATCCATGCGAAGGTACAGCCGACGCCTTTTGAAAGGCGGGGCACCTAGGGTTGCCAGCCCTGTGTCCTCCACCGCAGTGGAGACACTTCGCGTCTTTGGTGCAGCCAGCCGCCTGATGACCAGCTTCGCCGCACCGCCAACATAACCCGCTCCTATCAGCGCCCTTGCACGCAAAAGACTTGTGCCCATATTCGACGCACCTGAAGCACCTTTCCGGTTGCTGGGGGATGGCTATCTGGCAGATAGACCAACCCACCTTTAGCCGCCCACACTTGAGTGCGGCGTTTGCTGCCGCAACCGGAAGCTTCACAAAGGCCACCTGTGTCCCAGATCTGGGAGGGCCATCACGCATCCTGACCGAAATCTGGTCAGTCCCGATCTTACACAGATCCCTCAGCGCGTTTTGCACCTCAACATCCGTGGCTATCTCGTCAAGGTTTTTCACCCTGACGGTAACCGTGGTGCTGAGGGCACGGATTTCTGCAGCTCCCCCCACAATCTCTTGCGTGAGGGCGCTGTATTCCGAACTCTTGATCTGGGAGCCGCGTCGGAGCTCGAGGATCATCTCGCCGGAATGAGTTCGGCGGATTCTCCTCACATCCCCTCCGAGGCCCACCAGCCTATCGCTCGTCCTCATTTGCCGGAGGACGTCAGCGTAGGTGCCTTCGGGGGCCTTTACCACCAAAGCCTCCCCCTTGTCCCTGACCCGTTTGGGCTTGGGCTTGGGTTTGGGTTTGGCCTTAGTGGTCCTTTTCCTCTTGCGCTCAACCGTCTGCCACCCAGTTGACGCATCAGGAACCTGGCCATTCGCATTTCCTCCACCCTCTATTTCCTCTCCGCCCGGATCCTGCCGGACCGTAGGATCCCGGGCCCGCTTTTTTGGGGCACCTGGCCTCGTCTCGCCTGGTGACCCCCTTTTTCTCTTGCCGTTTCCGGTCGCCTCTAAACTGCCATCTGTCTGCACGCAGACGCTGACCTTCTTCGGGCGGGTTGTATCTGCCCGAAGGGGAGTTGCAGCGTCCTCTCGTGCCCTCGACCGGCATTCTGAACCTCGGCGAAGGGGTCTCCGCCCTCGCCGCTCTCGACAGGCGTCCTCACCGGCTCGGCGGGTTGCCTAACCGGCGAGCGCCTTAGCCCGCTTCTACCAAACGGATTGGGACAGGTGTCCCTCTCCGCCTCACTCCCATCCATCCGCGTTCTGTTGTTTCGATTATTGTTTGTTGTCATGTTGATACCACGAGTCGCGAGGTAAGTATACGGTCCACTGCGCCAGTGACCTGCTTAGCGCAGCAAGGACTGGGATACTGTGGGGTGTGTCCCGGTGCCCCACAGGCTACCGTTAGGGACTGGCGTGATTTAGCGACCTTCAAGCCTTCCAGGTACATCGGCACGGTTCAGCATAACACCTTCACCAAATGGAGTCGGTTTCCGATAGTTTTTTCCATTTTCGTTTTCCGCGGTCGTTGCATGGGTCTTCATAAGGGGGGGGGGGGGGGGGGGGGGTGGGGTTGTAGTTCTCTCGGCCGTACATCTGCATAAAGCAGACACGTTTCCACTCTGCACCACGAGGAGGTGGAACTACTTCGCAGAGCAAAGTAAAGTTTGTGGAAGAAGAAGTGAATGGATGTCGGATGAAACTTGGAGGATGGTCGATAATCGGGGAAAGGTGAAAGTCGGAATTGAGCAGGCATGTACCGGGTCAGCCAAAGCAGCCGCCCGCTCACGATATGCGGAGCTGGAAAAGGCAGTTAGACGAGCTTGTAGACGAGACAAGAGAGCCTGGACAAACTCCCTAGCCGAAGAGGGAGAAAGTGCCGCTGCCAATGGAGATATCCGATTACTTTATGACATCTCTCGCCGCCTCAGTGGTGCTAGGACTAATGCAAGAATGCCGCTAAAAGACCGAGCAGGTCAGTTATTGATCGATCGAACAGATCAGCTCAAACGATGGACTGAGCACTTCGAACAACTCTTCCGAGTCACGAATAGCGATGGCCAACAGAACCCTCAGCTTGATGCGCCAACAGTAAGTCGCATAAATGGCTTCAACTCGGAAGCGCCTTCGCTGGCTGAAATAGAAGCGGCAATCAAAAACATGAAATCTAACAAAGCACCTGGGATCGATTGCATCCCTGCTGAAATGCTGAAAGCCGACCCTACCCTGTCAGCACAAATGTTGCACCGTCTTTTCGCTGACATCTGGGATACTGCAACATTTCCGGCCGACTGGATGCAGGGTATCCTCGTAAAGGTCCCGAAGAAAGGAGACCCGACAGAGTGCGGTAACTGGCGAGGCATAACTTTGATCTGTATAACCCTCAAAGTACTCTGCAAAGTGATCCTGAACAGGATCCAGGAGAAAATCAACGCTACACTCCGACGGCAACAAGCTAGATTCCGATCCGGACGATCATGTGTGGACCACATCACAACGCTACGAATAATACTGGAACAAATCAACGAATTCCAGGACTCCCTTCTGCTGGTGTTCGTTGATTTCGAAAAAGCATTTGACCGACTGAACCATGAAAACATCTGGGCGGCTCTAAGGCGACGGGGGGTCCCAGAGAAACTAGTCCATCTCATCGAAGCACAGTACGAGGCATTTTCGTGCAAGGTCTTGCACGACGGTGTCTTGTCCGATCCAATCCCGGTAACTGCTGGAGTGAGACAAGGATGTATCTTATCACCGCTACTTTTACTAATCGTAATGGACGAGATTCTGACTGGATCGATTGACTGTGCACCGAACCGAGGATTACCGTGGAATCCTTCAACAATGGAGCAACTGAACGACCTTGACCTGGCTGATGATATTGTATTGCTCGCCCAAACACAACCGAACATGCAGAGCAAACTCGACGACGACGACGACGACGAAGTAGTTGTAAACCGCTGCCTGCGGAATATCATCCGCGCTTGATGGCCTGGCAACTGGATCTCAAATGAGGAACTACATCGCCGGTGTCATCAAAGGCCGCTAGAAATCGAGATTCGGGAACGTAAGTGGAGATGGATTGGGCACACGCTGCGAAAAGATGAAAACGAGAAGGTCATCGAAGAAGAGGCAGACCCAGAAACTCGTGGCGGCGAAGTCTAGCCGCTGAAATCCGAACTGTCGACGAGAATCTTGACTGGGACCGGGTGAAGACGCTGGCCCCGGATCGTCAACAGTGGAGGTCTTTTACCACGGCCTATGCACTGGAGGATCGGCGCGGGATCATTAAGTAAAAGTAAGTATAGAACTGACTGATGAGGCGAAGAAATTACCACCAGTTCGAATTAACCCTTTTCCCACATCACCTCAACGACAACAACAAATAAACACCGAACTAGATAGAATGCTAGAAGTCGGTATAATTGAGAGATCATACAGTGATTGGGCTCTCAGATTAGTTCCGGTAGACAAACGGGATGGTTCGGTTCGCCTGTGCTTAGACGCGCGCAAACTGAATGAAAGAACCGTTCGGGACTCCTACCCACTTTCTCACGCGGACCGTATACTCAGTAGACTTGGCCCCTGCAAGTACATTTCGACCATAGATCTTTCACAGGCTTTTTACAAATACCACTACATCCCAAGTTGAAAAAGTATACGGCCTTTTCCGTACTGGGTCGTGGGCTGTTCCAGTTCCGTCGGGCTCCTTTTGGTACTGTTAACTGTCCTGCCAGCCTTTCGAGACTGATGGATAGGGTACTGGGGTCCGGCGTGCTGGAACCGAACGTATTTGTCTATCTAGACGACATCATAGTCGTTAGCGATCCGTTCGAGGAGCACCTACGGTTCCTTCAAGAAGTGGCATCACGGCCAAGCCAGGCAAACCTGTCAATCAACCTGGATAAGTCTAATTTTTGTATCAAAGAAGTCCCATATCTGAGGTATATATTGACCCACGACGGTCTTCGCCCAAATCCAGATAGAGTAGAAGCTATTTTGAACATAGTCCAACCCACCACGCTTAGGTCATTAAGAAGATTCCTAGGGATGTGCAACTACTATAAGAGGTTCATAGCCAACTATAGCGAAGTTGTACAACCCCTAACGGAACTTCTTAAGGACAAAGCTAAGTCAGTGAAGTGGAACGATAAGGCAGAAGGGGCTGATAATTGCACCCATTCTTAAAAATTCTGATTTCAGCAAACCTTTCGATATCCACTGCGACGCTAGTGATATTGCAATTGCGGGTGTATTGACACAGTCACATGAGGGGGTGGATATGCCCATCGCCTATTTCTCCCAAAAGATGGGGGAGCCCAGCAACGCTATTTTGCAACAGAAAAAGAAGCACTAGCCGTCTTGAATTCGATTCAGAAGTTCCGCTGTTATGTGGAGGGTACTGCATTCACGGTCTACACAGATGCCTCGGCCCTTACATACATTCTTCGAAGTAGCTGGCGTACCTCGTCAAGGCTCTGTCGCTGGAGCATTGAGTTGCAACGCCATGACATGCAGGTTAAACCCCGGCGAGGCGTAGACAACGTGGTACCTGACATGTTATCCCGGTCGATTGAGGTCCTCACTGCTCCAGTGACAGGCCAAGACTGGTATAGCAAAGTATACAAAGGGGTGCAGGAAGAACCCGAACGCTATAAAGATTCCTCCATTGAGAAAAACGTCTTAAAAAAGTTAGTTTCCTCTCAAAACGAGTCGTTAGACTACCGGTTTAGCTGGAAGATATGTGTTCCACCGGAACACCGAGAAAAAGTCCTCGTCCAAGAGCATGATGACTCTCTGCACCTTGGGATCGATAAAACGATCGCCAACATCAAAAAGAAGTACTACTGACCTAAACTCGCACAAGATGTCAGTACTCATGTTCGACGATGTTCGATTTGCCTACAATGCACAGTGGTGCAGAACATCAATCTGGCTGTACGAAATTAATAGCGCCCAGGAATGAAGAGATAGATATTTGATGTCTTCAGCAACATTGTTCAGTTTTACATGGAGCATGTTATAGTACGAAAATTTTTGCCGAGGGGTCCACCGATAGCGAGATAAAAATGCTAACTTTCTTGTTTTTCAAATTAGGGCTTTGATGTCTTCGACAAAGTTGTTTATCTGATCAAAATACATAAGTTTGTTGAATATGTCAAAATCCTATCACATCACCCTCAGCTTTTACAGTCAAAGTAAAAAAAAAATCTTGAAAAAACAGTTTTTTGAACCTGACACGTTGTAGATTGGATAAAATTCGCTGTCTTTGAAACAAAGTTGGAACAAGCCACGATCTACATTTGTCTCATACACTATGATGGGTTTAGAAGTTACTGAAACTCTATAGAAAGCATTTAGTGTATTTTATTGGCAATTTTGGAAGGCTCGTCCATCGAAAAGTGCATATTTCGCAACACCCCCTTTTTTGAGATTATTTTTGATGACAAGCGGAACCAATTCCATTTGAAATTAGAGCGGAAATCGGTGGAACTAATAGAGAAGATTGGTTTTTGGATACAGTTACTTGGAACCAGTTGAAACAGTTATATTTTAGTGACAAAATTCTATTATTCTTTATATGATATCAAATACTAATTTTGTACTCTACCAAATTTAACAGATAAGTTCCATTCATTTATTTTGGGGTTTAAATGATTTGAAAAATCGAATTTAAATGTCTTTTAATCAAACAAAATATATAAAAAGATAACTGCAACATCAGCCTCCAACGAGACCGGTCGCTTTCGTTTTCGGTCCTCGTTAAACAAAGGCTATTGTTTTTCGAACTAAAAGTATAAAGTGAGAGTGGCGCGATGAGTCCATCGCCGGGTGAACCCCCCGATAGGACAATACCAACATGGATGGATCCACAGGACCTGCACGGACGATTATATTACTTGACCCTGAAAGCTGCAGATGGACATAAACTTCCACAAAACCCATTTTTGATTGGGCGATCCGTGGAACAGAAAGCGGGAGGAAAAATTGACGGCGCGTTCTTCGAGAAAAAACATGAGTGGTATGTGCTGAAGTGTAGGAGTAAAGACCAGGTTAAAGAATTGGCAAAATTAACTTGTTTGACTGATGGCACTCCGATCATTATCGGACGCCATCCCAGTTTAAACAAACGCAAATGTGTTGTTACTTGCCACGAAGCCCTAGAAATGGAAGAAAAAGTGTTGTTGGATGAGTTGTCGCCCCAAAAAGTGATTGACGTGCGCAGAATAACCAAAAAAACACCCACTGGAATAATTGGTACATCTACACTGATACTAACTATCAGTAGTACCGTCATTCCGGAATTTATCCACTTTGGATTTCTCCGAGTGCGAACTCGGTTGTACTACCCGCTGCCCCTACACTGTAAATTTTTGCCTCGGTTTCCAGCAAAAAAAATTGCTGGAAACGTTCAGCAATCCAAATTTTTGCTGGAAACCAGCAATCGATTTTCTTATTGCTGGATTTTTCAGCATTCGGTTGTGTTCTTGTCATTTTTGCTGGAAAATCAGCAATCGGTTTTCAAATTGCTGGACTTTCCAGCAATTGGTCTAGTTTGCTGGAAAAACAGCAATCGAGTTGTCAAATTGGAGAGTCTGTTTGTTTTTGTACGCTGAAGCAAGGTGAGACTCTTTTTCACGAATTTTGTTTATGTTAATACTATTTTTTTATTTTCCTCTATATTCTAGCAACCAGACATCAAGTCAAGGGTGAGTTTGTATTGGAAAATGGATTTATTAGATTCATGAAAAGAATTAATCAAATCTCTATATCAGGTGGCGGATGATTATCACATTGGCACAAAGCTGCCACCCCGGAGGCGGTGTTAATATATTCACAGATAATATATTGACAAAACATATATCTCTGCTAATTCATTTAATTCATAATAAAAAAAATGGAAGAAAACAAATGTTGTTTATTACTTATCATGTGCACAGCCATTTTCGATATTTAAATTTGAATTGAAATATAAATTTGATACCAAATTCAGCCGAATGCTATGATAGAAATAGCTGGTTTCCAGCAATCTGGATTGCTGATTTCCAGCAATTTGAATTGCTGGAAACCAGCATTGATGTTTACTGATTTTTTCAGCAATCGATATTGCTGGAAATTTTGCTGGAAAGTCAGCGGGACAAAAACCAGCAAAATTTTGCTGGTTTCCAGCAAAAAAAAATTTGCTGTGTACTGTGTAGGAACTTGTAACGTTTGTTGATCAAAATTAAGTATTTTGGCTATAAGCACCCAGAATATGAGAAATAATATTGAGCGTGTGGAGCTATTAGGAACAGAAAACGACAGTGCATCGATAATGCAGGCAGCGCCGTCAAGAAAATTTCGGCACGCTGCACAAATTTCAAGTCAAAAACGGTCACAGGATGACGATGACAGCTGTCAGAAAACGGACGAAGGCGAGCACATTTATTTTTTCATTGGAACGCACCACACGGGTTGCGAAAGTGCGCGGCAACAAAATTTAAAAAGAAACGAGCGCGAAGCAGCCATTTCATCCATCGCGTTGCGGAACGACAAACCCGACGGAAAAAACCCTCTAGGAGGGCAATTCCGACTTGTCGGCTCCATCGAGGAACCGCTCGCGTCCAAGCTTGAGCCAGCAGCGCGAAAACGGAAAACCCTCCTAGAGGGTTTTTCTTTTCATTCCTCGATTTCGCGTTTTCGGCAATCGAATTGTCGCCGCCCGATTGGGATTCGGGCATCTTCCGGATCTGTAGCTGGCAGAAGCTGAGCCGCACCATCGGCTCAAAGTTATTTGTTCGGTCGAGCTAGGACCGCTTTTACTCATCCGAGTTATCGGTGTTGGCCCATTCGGTGGCTGGTGCCTCTTCCGATAAGCAGTGGTCGAACCGAACGTCGCGCTGGGCGCGATTCGAGTATCAAGTGGCAAGGTGGAAAGGCGCATCGGAACACAATCTGGTACGTTGGATTCGGGCATTCTCCGGATCTCTGCTTGGCTGAAACTGAGCAGCATCATCGGCTCAAAAACCATTTGTTCGGTCGAGCGAGGACCGCTTTCATTCGCCCGAGTTGTCGGTGTTGGCCGATTCAGTGGCTGGTGCCTAATCCGACAAGCAGTCGTCGAACTGAACGTCGTGCCGGGCGGGAATCGAAAATCGTCCGGAGAAGGTGTTGCAGAAATCTAAAGGGGCCTGACAGGTGCCCCATTAGTGCATCAAGTGGGTCAAACTCATCGTGCCCTGTGGTCATCTGACCGTCCTTCTGCGCACAGACTGCTCGCGAATGCTTTGTCTGGGTGCGAGCATTGTAATTCCGGTTCCGACGCTGCAGCTAACGTCGCTTGGAGGATTCCAGGCATTTGGGTTCCAAGGAACAAGTGCCATGAAAGGAAGGAGGAACGAGGAATTCGGGACGCTGGTGCGCATCGGCATGCCAACGAGATGCCCTGGCGCATATTCCGTGCAGCGATATCACCGTGTGAGCAGCTCAATGTAAGTAACCCATTTTCTCCATTATTCTGGGGTGCTCGGCATTAAGCCATTAACATCAGCCGACTCATAAAATTTTGTTTATTCTTTGTTGTGGCCACAGATTGCGCCACTTACCATTCGAGGGTCTCACTCGCTACATTGGCGCCCAACGTAAATGTAACCTATCACTGAACCATCCACATTAAATGTTTCAGTTACTTTGAAGATTAGTTCGGGAATTATTGAAGTTTTTTGATACAGTTTTGTGGCGTTCTGCTTAATTTGTGTGACTTTTGAGATTTTGTCGCACGTTATAATTAGTTACCACTACCATAAGTTATTAGTTCATTTAAACAACACTATGGATCCTTCTTGTCTAACGGAGGAAGAGATCAATTATGAATTGGCTCTGAGGCACATTCCACGGCTCACTTCTATCAATCGCCGTGCAAGAGCAGTTCGATTACGTGCATTAATGCAAGAAGATGAAATTAGAGGAAGATTTTATGAAGATTCGTCTCACGTCATGGACGTTGAGCAAAATATTAATACATGCCAACGCGCAATGCGCGAACTTCTACCTGAAATTGAAAACGCATTCAAGAGAAGCGATTTGGACTTTATTCGCCAAACTCGTTCTCGCTTGATTCACTACCGAAACAGACTAGACATAATTGAAGCTCCTAATAAATTGTCAGATACTTTTTCAACGCTGTCTCTTCTCGTACAATTCACGCTCGAAGATATTGACGACGCGCTCGGGAGAAAAAACAAACGTGCTGCTAAATCTGTCAACACGAATAGTGCAATTAATGTGAGTGATCCACCAGATGTCAGGGAGGAAGCTGAAGCAGTAGCAGATGAAGCAACGGCGAACGAAGGAGGAAGGCCAGTCAGAAGTACCGGAGCGATTCCAAGGACGATCTCGCAAGCTAACTCGTCAGGTGCTTTTCGAGGTTTCGATCAAAACGGGAACGAACCGAGCATCAGCTCTTCTTTCAACGCTTCGCAACGCTCTGCAGCTTTTCCGGTTCAAGCTAGCCGAAGCTTACAGGATTCTGCCACAGCTAGAGCACCGAGAATGGACATCAGGGGACGCGGTACAGCAGCAGCTAGTTCAAGTCTTGGGCAGCAACACAACGACATTGCTGACTGGAATCATTGGGAGCCGCGGAACGCACAACGATCGAGGCAGCCGCACACTAAAGCCACATTAGGTTTTGGTGTCGGTGATACTCCACCACCACCTTACCGGGTTCCAAGATTCGATGCGGGTGAAGACAACGCTCGAGCTGAATACGACCGTTTGCGGGAAGAAATTTTGGCTGATTTGTGGCAACAAGGCTACGGCAGACAACACACAACTCCAGAAAACAATTTTGCTTCTGGCGAGGATCGAAGAACGAAAGCAATTCACAACTGGCGGCTACAGTACGAATTTAGGGGATGAATAACACGAGAGTGTTAAAATCCCAGAAAAACAAAAAACAAAAAAAAAACGGCTACAGTACGAAGGCGAAACGGATGGAGTTTCTCTGAATACGTTCCTGCTGCAAGTTGAAACCTTTGCGAACTCGGAAGACATTCCAGGAGAGCTGATTTTAAAGAACATCAAGCATTTCCTAAAGGGCGATGCTCTGCGATGGTACGTCAGCGCCTTCCGTCGTGGGAGTATTCGGACTTGGTCAACATTCAAAGCAGAAATCCGAAAGCACTTCCTTCCGAGCAACTATTCATACGTCGTTCGGGTAGAAGCTTATCACCGTCTTCAAGGAGAAGATGAGCCGTTCAGCAACTTTTATCAAGATATCGACATGCTTTTCAGTCACGTCCAGCCGCCGATGGCAGAGGAAGAGAAGCTGTTCATCATCAAAAAGAACGTCAACTCTACGTATGCAGCTATTGCCGCCGCACAGCACACTCGAACAGTCTATCAGCTAGTGGAGGCGTGCAAAGAATTCGACGACTTCAACAGACTTCAGCAGAATATGCGGCGCATGACAGTGCCTCACAACGCGCTGATAGAACCAACGTTAGCAACGCCAGCACCAACGCGTCAACACAGGACGGCGATGCAGAACCAACGCTATAGTCGCGTCAACGTGATGGAGGCGAATGCAGCTCAACAGGCGAAGTTGGAAGCAGCGCAGATGGAGTGTGAAGCAACCATGTCGGAGGAACGAAGCGACAGTACAGACAGCAAAATCGAGATGCTAATACAGCAGGTAGACGCTTTACGCATGAAGTTTGATCGCAACGAAGGAGCAACTAGATCGCAAAACCACAACCAGAACATCGTTCAGCCGCAGCAACCAAGAGAGGTCAGGGACGCAAATAGGCAACGTCAGGCAGACAACGTATGCTGGAACTGCGACGAAGCTGGTCACCGCTTTACGGATTGCAGAAAGCCTCAAGCCATTCTATTCTGTTATCGTTGTGGGCAGAAGGGCTATTCACTCCGAAGTTGTCCATCTTGTCAACACCGATCGGGAAACGCGCAGGCGGGGACTCAACCACAGAGGGAGCAGAATCCTCGCACTATGTAGACAATCCCTCAAGCATTCCAGAATTTCGTCAAATCAACACGCTTATCATCAATTTAGAAAACGACAACAGACCGCACGCCGTTGTAGACGTTTTAGGCGAGCAGATGACTGGATTGTTAGACAGTGGCGCAAACTGTTCGCTTCTCGGTGGTCGTTTGGTGGAAGTAGTCAACCGGTTAGGACTTCGTAAAACAGCTTTGGTTGGAGGAATCCAGACAGCTGATGGTACTCAGCATCGTTGTGAATCCTTTGTTAGGCTTCCGATTGCATACAACGGAAAAAATGAAACGGTTCCAGTGATTCTTCTTCCTTCGTTACCAGATTGTCTCATCCTCGGGATGAATTTCTGGAATACCTTCGGGGTGCAAGCCATTTGTAGCACCGTTAAAGCTGACATCGCCGAACAGGTCGAGGAGTCGGAGAGAATGAAGCCACTTAGCAAGCAGCAGCAGGAGATTCTAGCGAAGACGATTCAACTGTTTCCTGTAGCCGAAGACGGAAAGCTGGGAAGAACCGACATGTATAGCCATCGGATTGACATCGGTGAAGCCAAGCCTAGGAAGCAGCGGTTT
This sequence comes from Uranotaenia lowii, assembly GCF_029784155.1. Taxonomy (NCBI): domain Eukaryota; kingdom Metazoa; phylum Arthropoda; class Insecta; order Diptera; family Culicidae; genus Uranotaenia; species Uranotaenia lowii. The sequence continues at coordinate 98,197,621 of NC_073691.1, read as the reverse complement.
TATCAAATGTCGAAGTATGTACTTGAAGAGGTGAATAAAGAGGTGGATCGAATGATACAGCTGGATGTCATCGAGGAAGCTCGTTTCTCACCCTGGAATAACCCGTTAGTAGCTGTAAAAAAGAAGAACGGTAGTTATCGTGTTTGCCTAGACGCAAGGCATTTGAACAGCATCATGACGAATGAAGGCTACCCAATTCCACAAATCTCAGCGATCGTGAACAACTTGGGTGGATGTACATACATTTCTTCGATAGACCTCAAGGACGCGTTTTGGCAGCTGCCGCTGGAAGAGAACTCTAGGCCGTTTACAGCGTTCACCGTGCCGCAACGTGGACACTTCCAGTTTAAGGTAGTTCCCTTTGGACTTTGTACAGCTAGCCAAGCGTTAGCTAGGTTGATGACATACTTGTTCGCGGATCTAGAGCCACAGGTGTTTCACTATCTGGATGACATCATCATCTGTTCGCGCTCTTTTGACGAGCACATTACGACGCTGGAGGAAGTCGCTGCCAGACTGCGACGCGCCAAGCTGACGATATCGAAGGAGAAATCGAAGTTTTGTAGAGCGGAGATGAAATATCTTGGGTATGTACTCAACGAAAGGGGTTGGAACGTTGACGATGACAAGATCAAGTGTATTGTGCAGTTCCCGATACCGACGTCACGCAAGGAAGTCCAGAGGTTCCTGGGATTGTGCAACTGGTACCGCAGATTCATCGGGGATTTCTCCAAGATCGCTACTCCACTAACCGAGCTAACGAAGGCGAAAACAAAGTTCCAGTGGTCGGAGAAGGCGGAAGACGCATTCCTTAAGTTGAAGTCAGCATTAGTCTCGGCACCTGTACTAGCCATGCCAGACTACACTAAACCATTCTCCATCGCGTGTGACGCCAGCGACGTAGCGATAGGCGCAGTGCTGACGCAGGAGTGGGAAGGTCAAGAGCATCCAGTCTGCTATTTCTCGCAGAAACTATCGTCATCGGAAAGGAAGTACTCAGTCACCGAGAGAGAGTGCCTTGCGGTGATTCGGGCGATTGAGAAGTTTAGAGGGTACGTGGAGGGCGTTCGTTTCGTCGTCTTCTGCGATCACGCCGCTCTAAGCTACCTAAAGCAGATGAAAAACCCGACGGCATTGATGAGCCGCTGGTTGTTACGCCTGAATGCCTTCGACTTTGAAATCAAGTACCGGAAAGGATCTATCAACGTTGTTCCAGATGCTCTTTCAAGGATCGCCACTGCCACGGTGTTCACGGTTTCTACAGTTCAGGACGCCTGGTACACAAAATTGGTTGAACGTGTCGAGAAGGAAGGAGGAAAGTTCCCAGATTTCCGGCTAGTCAGTGGCGAGCTCTTCAAGAATTGCCTAGTCAAGGATGAGGTTGGAGCAACGACACACCGTTGGAAGAAGGTGGTGCCAACAGAAAAGAGAGCTGAGGTCATCCAGAAATTCCACGATTCGGCTTCTGCAGCACACCTAGGGTTCCGGAAGACTTGGTTGAAGGTTCAAGCTCACTTCTACTGGCCGAAGATGATGCAGGACGTAGCGAAATACGTAAAGGGTTGCGACACTTGCAAGGCGTGCAAATCACCGACCACAACGTTGATGCCGAGTATGGGAGCCATGAAACCAGCAAAACTTCCTTGGGAACTCATCTCAGTGGACTTTGTAGGCCCGTTCACTCGTTCCAAAGCTGGCAACACGGTGATGCTGGTAGTCGTTGATTGGGTGACGAAGTATGTGATTGCGCATCCGATGCGATCGGCAGATGCAGCGAAGATGGTCGAGTTTTTGGAGCAGCAGATCTTCCTGAAGTTTTCCAGACCTCGGATCGTTTTATCAGACAATGGGAAGCAGTTCTTGTCGGCATCGTTCAAAGCACTACTAGCCAAGCACAAAATATCCCACATGCAGACCGCTTTCTATTGCCCGATGGTCAATAATGCAGAGAGGGTCAATAGAGTATTGATCACCTGTATCCGTTCGCTTCTGGAGGAGGATCATCGTGCTTGGGACGAGAATCTACCAGCTATTCTAGCCGCGATTAACAGCGCAAGACATGACGTTACCGGTGTGAGCCCGCACATGGCAAACTTCGGCCGTGAACTCATTCTCTACACGGACCTGTATGATCAGCAGCACCTCAACACTTCCGACGATCCGAAGGTTGCCCAGGATCTACGCATTTCTACTATCAACCGTATCCAGCAGTTCGTGGTGAAGAAGATTCGGAGCAATTACGACAAGTCTAAGCAGCGTTACGATCTGAGAAAGCGATCGGTGAATTTCCAGGTTGGAGATGTAGTTTGGCGAAGATCGTTCACGTTATCATCGAAGGTCGATCACATAAACCAAAAGCTGAATCCGAAGTTTGTTCCGGCGTTGATCAAGCAGATTATCGGTGCAAATCTTTATCTTTTGGAGGATGTCATCAGCGGAAAGCAAGGTCGCTATCACGCCAAAGACATCAAGGCCGACTAAGCTTCCATTTTAAAGCTATGTAAGCAGCAACGCTAACCACAAGCTCAACTTGAGCAGAAAACACGAAATGGAGAAGGCTGAAGGACCAACATCATTTTGAAACCTCGCCTCAACAACTCGGAGAAACTATGCAGAACTCTTTCATCCGAACAACTCAACGAAACACAGATGATGCTAACTCGTCGCTAGTACACCGACGAATACGAAGAAGTAGGCGTTCATGAAGGAGACAACGGCCTTGCGCAGGACCAGCGTCAGCTGTACAGACCCTGAGAACTCCGCCATGTAGTTCGTCAGAATTTGGGGAGGGCCGGCAACCTTGCGTGGGATTGCCGCCACTCAGTGTCCTGAAAGCAATCCTGTCATTCACAAGCAGCGTTATCGCGCTGGGGATAGTAGCACTGGTGAGTCACCGTAGCCAGGCGCTGCATACCATGTCGCTGCAATTGAAACGATTGTCAGGACACCAAAACCACAATAAACAACCGGTAGGAACACATTCAAGCTATGTAAGCAGACTTCATGTTGTAGACCACGAGCAGTAAACGCCACCCAAACACGAAATGATGATGGCTGACGGACCAACATCTCACCCTAGAAACCTCGCCTCTCATACTCATCGGAGAAACAGTCATTGCTGGAATGCCAAGCATAACCGTGAAGAATTTCCGCAGTCCTAGTGAAAAGTGAAAACCCTTGATACCATCAACGGCACGAGGCAGCAAGATGTGGAATGGAAACTACGGAGAATACTCGTCACTGAATAACATAGGCAGCCAGCAAACGCATGTAACAAACCCCGAATAGGACGAAACGCCCCATTCCACAACACGTCCGATTATGACTGCAGTACCCGAATGCGACAAATCCCGAATACGACAACACCTGAATGCGACAACTCCCGAATGCGACAAATCCCGAATACGTCAACCTGAATGCGACAACTCCCGAAAGCGAAACATCCCGAATACGACAACTCTCGATGGTGACAAATACCTGATGCAATGACACACCGAACTCGACAACACCTGAATACGTTTAGTCAAGAACGCTTCACTTCGCCATTCCAGAAAAGAATCCAGCGAAGCATAGCCATCAGTCAAGGAGCAAAACGACGCAGGTACTTCCCAAAAATGACACTCCAACGAATACAGCACTGCATTGCAAGTTGTGAGGGGTAGACTTCATGACGGCCGCTACCGCCATATCGACTTCAGTGTAGGCTGTGAAACTTCGTACAGGACGCACTCATACATTCGTTTACCGAGCTATACAGAACCATCGCAGCAACCAACAAGCTTGCAGCAACAACAAACTGTGCAGCACGTAAGACTAGAGGACACAGAGCAGTCAAAAAACCTCGTCTGCGACTTAGCACAAGCACCATAAACGAGAACGATTAAAATGTTAAGAAACCATACAGCTATCGACAATTAAACAACTTCAGCATAATCTTATGTTGATCTATCTTAGTCTAGAATTAGAGCATAATGTTAAGGAGCATAGTATTGATTAGTAATTCTTTGGTAGTGAATTAAAATTTGAGGCATGGGGTTTTGAGGATAGTCTTCGGTTGTAGGGGGTTGTCATGACACTTCTCTTCAAAAGCAACGCGAATTGGAAGCGCGGTAAAACTTCCATCTGGACTCATGACAATTTGGGTGCTAAATCCACCCTTTCCCGAGGAACACCGACATAGACATGCCTCCATATTATTGAGCTAATAATCTGTTCTTTTGTATCTTGCAGTTCCTTTTGTGAGATCTCTTGGTTAGTCAATTGAACCAAATTAGATTTCGTATGAATGTTTACCACAAGACTGTTTGGTAGTAGAGTGGTTAGGGCGGCATAGAGACGACTTCGCCAGCTTGGCTGGTTCACTGATCACTTCTGGCAACATGGATTGTCGTTATGTATTTGTGGCTTCGTGGACGTTAAGGATCAACCGATCTGGTGAGCTGTGGGCTCATGTGTATTAGTTTTGTTGAAGTTTAGCTTCGTCGTACCGCTCAAGATATACTTGAGGATAAACATCTTGATCTGAATAGTCTCTATGTCGTTCCTGGTTTGAACAGATGTTTGAGTTTCTTGTGAGCTTGCTTCGCTCAGCTCACAAGAAACTTCTCTCTTGTGGTAGTGTTGTGTAACGTTTGTTGATCAAAATTAAGTATTTTGGCTATAAGCACCCAGAATATGAGAAATAATATTGAGCGTGTGGAGCTATTAGGAACAGAAAACGACAGTGCATCGATAATGCAGGCAGCGCCGTCAAGAAAATTTCGGCACGCTGCACAAATTTCAAGTCAAAAACGGTCACAGGATGACGATGACAGCTGTCAGAAAACGGACGAAGGCGAGCACATTTATTTTTTCATTGGAACGCACCACACGGGTTGCGAAAGTGCGCGGCAACAAAATTTAAAAAGAAACGAGCGCGAAGCAGCCATTTCATCCATCGCGTTGCGGAACGACAAACCCGACGGAAAAAACCCTCTAGGAGGGCAATTCCGACTTGTCGGCTCCATCGAGGAACCGCTCGCGTCCAAGCTTGAGCCAGCAGCGCGAAAACGGAAAACCCTCCTAGAGGGTTTTTCTTTTCATTCCTCGATTTCGCGTTTTCGGCAATCGAATTGTCGCCGCCCGATTGGGATTCGGGCATCTTCCGGATCTGTAGCTGGCAGAAGCTGAGCCGCACCATCGGCTCAAAGTTATTTGTTCGGTCGAGCTAGGACCGCTTTTACTCATCCGAGTTATCGGTGTTGGCCCATTCGGTGGCTGGTGCCTCTTCCGATAAGCAGTGGTCGAACCGAACGTCGCGCTGGGCGCGATTCGAGTATCAAGTGGCAAGGTGGAAAGGCGCATCGGAACACAATCTGGTACGTTGGATTCGGGCATTCTCCGGATCTCTGCTTGGCTGAAACTGAGCAGCATCATCGGCTCAAAAACCATTTGTTCGGTCGAGCGAGGACCGCTTTCATTCGCCCGAGTTGTCGGTGTTGGCCGATTCAGTGGCTGGTGCCTAATCCGACAAGCAGTCGTCGAACTGAACGTCGTGCCGGGCGGGAATCGAAAATCGTCCGGAGAAGGTGTTGCAGAAATCTAAAGGGGCCTGACAGGTGCCCCATTAGTGCATCAAGTGGGTCAAACTCATCGTGCCCTGTGGTCATCTGACCGTCCTTCTGCGCACAGACTGCTCGCGAATGCTTTGTCTGGGTGCGAGCATTGTAATTCCGGTTCCGACGCTGCAGCTAACGTCGCTTGGAGGATTCCAGGCATTTGGGTTCCAAGGAACAAGTGCCATGAAAGGAAGGAGGAACGAGGAATTCGGGACGCTGGTGCGCATCGGCATGCCAACGAGATGCCCTGGCGCATATTCCGTGCAGCGATATCACCGTGTGAGCAGCTCAATGTAAGTAACCCATTTTCTCCATTATTCTGGGGTGCTCGGCATTAAGCCATTAACATCAGCCGACTCATAAAATTTTGTTTATTCTTTGTTGTGGCCACAGATTGCGCCACTTACCATTCGAGGGTCTCACTCGCTACAAACTGTTTAAAGTATGGACACACGAAAAAGAATTGCACCAGCCCTCTTTCGTGCAGTAAGTGTAGTTCACAAAACCATAACAGCGAAGACTGCAAGAATCACCCATTCTGCGGGAATTGTGAACAAGAAGGCCATTCACCCATTAATCGAGCATGTCCAATCTGGCTAGCCGAAACAGCAGCAATAAAAATTAGCACCGAGAAGTACATCTCAATTGCCGCCGCCCGAAAACTGATCCAGCAAACCAACAGCAAACAACCAACATTCGCCAGCATTCTAAAGAGGACGGACGAGCACCAACCTAAAACAAAGGACAATAGAAATTCGCAACCAACAGTCGAGAAACAACAGACCGAAGAAAAAAACCAACAGCAGCAGCCAACACAACAGAAGCGGACAAACCAACAAACTGCAAACCTCAAACCAGGCTCTCCTCCTCGGAAACGAATTACCCCTCAACCCTCACCGGCTCAATCGTCGGACGAGGCAGATGATCGTAGCAACACAAAAGGATCCCCCAGTACCCGATCAAAGGAACAGTTATTATTAAAAACTCCAATTCCCTCCCAACGCCCCCTTCCTTCTCCTTACCCCTTCCAACCTCCCCCTAGTCTTAAGAAAACACCTGACCCTCGGCCCACTAAAACTTTGATTAAAAAGTAAATGGCCTAATAAATTTATTTGAATAAAAAAAAATCTCTTCATCCCTGGGCGCTATTAATTTCGTACAGCTAGATTGATGTTTTGCACCAGTGTGCAATGTAAACCTTCCAACCGCTCACAGCAATCAGAAGTAGGTTCCCAACGAATAACAATAAAACCCTTCCAAATTCTTGCTTGGATTACATCCAGCCGCTTCCAAGAAGTAAATCTGGAAACACCCATCTTTTTGTCACTATGGACCTCTTCTCGAAGTTTTGTTTGCTGTTCCCGGTTCGTAAAATATCATCGCAACAAATCTGCCAAATCCTGGAATCCTCCTGGTTTCGCCGTTATTCTGTTCCAGAGTGCATAATAACGGACAATGCACAGTCATTCCTCTCGAAAGAATTTAAAAATTTTCTGGACAGATACGGTATCCAACACTGGGCTAATTCCCGATATCACAGCCAATCGAATCCTGTCGAGCGGCTTAATCGCACGATTAACGCGTGCATTAGGACGTATGTTCGTACCGATCATAAATTATGGGATACTCGGGTACCCGATATCGAATTTGTACTAAATAATTCTCCGCACAGTGCAACAGGGTTTAGTCCTTACAAGGTTCTTTTTGGACATGAAATTATAGACCACGGAGAACAACATCGCATGGATCGAGACACAAACGTAGTTTCCGACCAAGAACGGGTTTCTAAAAAGAAAGAAATCGATGAAAAAATCTACGATCTTGTTTATAAAAACGTAAGAAAACACTTCGATAAAAATTCACAATACTACCAAACGCGTAATAAAACATTCGCCCCTGTTTATTCAGTTGGACAGGCGGTGATGAAACGTAACTTTCGTCTCTCTTCAGCCGTAGACAACTACAATGCCAAATTAGGTCCGTGTCGCGTATTGGCCCGAGTTGGAACCAGTTCATACGAACTGGCCGACGAGAACGGCAAACCGATCGGTGTATTTTCCTCTGCGGACTTTAAACCAGCTGACCCCTGAAAAAATAAAAGAAAAATCCACAAAGAATTATATTCATCGAAACACTATTTTGATCAACTTATCTGATGTAAACAGTGACTCGAGCCAGTCAGGGCTCAGCCTGTAGGAAGCTTCCTGAAAAAGAAAACAACGATTAGTAATGGTTAATGCAACCAAGCTTTTCCGGAAATGTTTAGTTCCCTCCCGATCATCGAAATGATTTGTTTTTATGATCTTTGGAAATCGCGCGACCCAAAGATCACAAAAGTGACTTATTTTAGCTCTTAATTCACAAAATCCAATTGAAACTTACCTTAATCTCCATTCCACGTACAGCCCAAGATAGGTAGATCAAAAGGTATGACCAGACTTGTAAACCATCGACATTTTCTCTGACAGTCGCACAGCCTGCTTTTATCAGTATCATTGTTCGTGCCATCAAACGAATGCGACCGAAAACTTGCCGAACAGTCGACTACCATCAAACGAAACGACATTCATTCTTCTTTGTGTGATTGTCGAACGAAATTTCGTGTCTTGGTACACGAGAGGGATAATTTGATGGTCAAACGACCATCATTCCCGACAGTTTACGACATCGCCTATCTCTTTCACGCAGCAGAACTTACAGACTCAATAAGCAAATGCAATCTTTTCTATTCACTCCCTCCTGTTGAAAAAAAATTCGTCACTCTGCAGCGCCGGGTGATGTTTGAATGTGTTGGTCGAACAATGTGGAATGATTATCTCGATTATCTACGCAAGAGGGATGACAGTCAAACGACTAACCACAAAAAAGATCAAAATTTCGTTTGACATTTTTTTGCTCTCCGATCAAACGATTGTGCTCTCCATGATTGTCACGAACGATGTGTGGTGGTTGTCTCCGGAAAAATTCAAACGATGGTGACCACTTACAAGCCTGGGTATGACATTGCGCTTAACCTCAATCGACAGAGCCGTGTAAACACAGGGTCAAAAATAGTTACGAAATTTCGAACAATATGTATGGGATTTGAAACATAATTTCAATTTATGGAAGATTGAGGGGTCTTATTGTCCAAATAAGTAATCAGTCACATTCTTTGAAATACGTTGTGTAGTAATTCGTAAAATTTATGTTCAAATGCTTTCTTTATTTTGACTACGAGATAGTTTTTCTTTGGCAATATTGCAGTATTTCAGCAAAATATTCGAATTTCGGAGAGCATTTTTTCAGATGTAGTTGTAAACATATGGTGAAAAAATGACTTGTTATAACTTGTAATGATTGCTTCTTTATTTTAGATACTAAAAAAATTAATAAAGTTTATAAGGTTATAAGGTTATAAGGAGTTTAGCAAAAAGCAATTTTTTTTAACTGTATAAAAAATCCGCTTAAGAAATATATTTTCCATCCGCAGAGCGCTTAATGCATTGTAAATACTTTGGTAAACATTTCTATATTTTTTGCAGAATTTTAAAATTAGTAGTTTTATAATAAAACTAGTATTTAAAAAAAATTCCATACATTTCTGTGGAATTTCTATAACTATTTTTCGGTTGGCCTACTAATACATATGCAAGCAACGGAGTAGTATACCTAAGGAATCTAGCTATCCTGCGTACAGCCATCTTCAGCATTCAACTTTTTGTTCATTCTTTCCATATTTGACAGTTCACATTTTAGAATAAAAGCTTGTGTTGGTGAGTGACCAATCTAGAGCGTGCTTTGCTGTACGATATATACAAGGCAAGGTTGCCAAGTTTACGGATTTAATTGCAAATATTTATTTAAAATAAAATTTTGAAAAATTAATCATTCCCAATAAATTTGAAACTCTGATCTAGAGAAAAAGAAATAAGTTCATTTTCCTCCGGGAGAATGGGGTAATGTAACCGATAGTTCCAAGTTAACTTGTTGGCTTCGCCACAGTTACATTATAATACCTATCTAGCCAATTTATTTGGGGGCCGGACATTCGGCCAAAGGCCGATAGACCGAAAAATGTTAGGCCGATGGTCGCTAAGCCGAATGGGTTAAAAGGCCGACGGATGTTCGGCCGAATAGGCCAAATGGGACATAAGGCCGAAGCTTATTTGGCCGAATAGACGATAGGCCGAATGGTCATTAGGCCGAATGGTCACTAGGCCGAATGGTCACTAGGCCGAATGGTCATTAGGCCGAATGGTCATTAGGCCGAATGGTCATTAAGCCGAAAGGCCGTAAGGCCGAAAGGTCGTAAGGCCGTAAGGCCAAAAGGTCACAAAGCCGAAAAGTCGTAAAGCCGTAAGGCCGAAAGGTCACAAGGCCGAAAGGTCGTAAGGCCGTAAGGCCGAAAGGTCTTAAGGCCGAATGGATGCTATGCCGAAGGGTCGTCGGGCCAAATGGTCATAAGGGCGAATGCATGCTTGGCCGAAACGTCGTAAGGCCGCATGGTCACTAGGCCGAATGGTCATAATGCTGAATGGTCGTAAGGCTGAATGGATAAATATATCTACGATTATTTGAGACCCCTACCTCTTTCCAGTAGAGAGATATAAAGGAGGGAGGGGCCCTCTTTTTAGTTTTTTACATAACTTAAAAACTAATCAAGCAAATGGAAACAAATTTAGCATGGGCGGATATTTGGGAACGTGACATGTGCTAATCATTGTTTGAGGCCTTTCCTTCTTCCAGAAGGGAGGAAGGAAAAGGGTGACGGAAGTTTCATACAATTTTTATTGCATAACTCAAGAACTACAACAGCAAATGAAACCAAATTTGGCATGGAACGATATTTGGGTACGAGAAATGCTTCTATGAATATTTGGTATCCCTCACTCCTTCAAAAAGGTGGATGAAAAGGGGAGAAGAGGTCTCCCTTACAATTTTTAATATAACTGGAGAACTGATCTAGCAAATGAAACCATATTTGGCATGTGAGGGTATTTGGATACGAGAAATGTATCTATTATACATTGAAGTCCCACATTTTCCCAACGGAAAGATATTAAGGGGGAAAAGGGGGCTTCCATACAAATTTTTTGCATAGCTCGAGAATTAATAGAGCAAATGAAATAAAATTGTTTATCAAAAAGTATTTGAGTACAAAAAATACTTTTATGAATATTAAGTTCTCACCCCTCCATTCAATGGGGAGAACGGAAGGAGGATGGTACTTCCTTTTAAGTTTATGCATAATTCAAGAATTTACAACGCAAATAAAACCAAATTTTGCATGGGATGGAATTTCAATACGAGAAATTTTATTATTGTAAACAAATCCTCTCTTGCAGTGGGATGATAGAATTGGGAATAAAGGAAGGGAAGAGGAAAGCTTACATTTACCTTTTGTTTTTTACAAAATCCGAGAAAAGGACAAAACTTACCATGGAAAATCGTTTTGGTATGATTCTATGATTATCTGACACACCATCCTTCTCTCAGTGAGAAGGAACATAGGAGGAGGGTAGGTGAGCCCAATACAATCAATTTATGCTAACGAAGCCAACAAATGGAAACAATGGCATGGAAAGATGTTTGGTTACGAGATATGTTTCTACGGTTGTTATAGACCCTTACGCCTTACAGTGTAGAGAGGGGAAGAAAGGAGAGGGTTCCATGAAAATTTTGTTGTAAAGCTTAAAAACTTATCAACCAATGGAACAATATTTTATTGAAGAAGATTTTTGGGAACGAAAAAAATGGGTATTATTAAAGATCACAATCTTCATTCAGCAGGGGGGAAGGGAAGGGCAGAGAGGGGGGCTCTTTTATCAGTTTTTTAGCATAAATCCAGAACATATCAAGTAAAAACAACCATATTTTATCAGTTGGATTGTTTGCGTACGATTAATTTGAGACCCTCCTTTTTAGGGCGAAGCTTAAAGAAACATATTAAAATCAGATCTTTAACACAAATTTATAGATCAAAATTCAGAATATTAGTTTAAGTTATTTTTGTGTTGCTATCCGAAACTCCAGCTGCAGCTCTCAGTTTATAGTGGTTGCTTATGAATTATGTTATAATTTGATTTAAAAAAATGCCAACAAAACAATAAAAATATGAATAAATTCTGAAAATATCATTAGATTATGAAAGGTGTAGCAAAGCACACCGGGTCAGCTAGTACTATATATATAAAAATGAATTTCTGTCTGTCTGTCTGTCTGTCTGTCTGTCTGTCTGTCTGTCTGTCTGTCTGTCTGTCTGTCTGTCTGTCTGTCTGTCTGTCTGTCTGTCTGTCTGTCTGTCTGTCTGTCTGTCTGTCTGTCTGTCTGTCTGTCTGTCTGTCTGTCTGTCTGTCTGTCTGTCTGTCTGTCTGTCTGTCTGTCTGTCTGTCTGTCTGTCTGTCTGTCTGTCTGTCTGTCTGTCTGTCTGTCTGTCTGTCTGTCTGTCTGTCTGTCTGTCTGTCTGTCTGTCTGTCTGTCTGTCTGTCTGTCTGTCTGTCTGTCTGTCTGTCTGTCTGTCTGTCTGTCTGTCTGTCTGTCTGTCTGTCTGTCTGTCTGTCTGTCTGTCTGTCTGTCTGTCTGTCTGTCTGTCTGTCTGTCTGTCTGTCTGTCTGTCTGTCTGTCTGTCTGTCTGTCTGTCTGTCTGTCTGTCTGTCTGTCTGTCTGTCTGTCTGTCTGTCTGTCTGTCTGTCTGTCTGTCTGTCTGTCTGTCTGTCTGTCTGTCTGTCTGTCTGTCTGTCTGTCTGTCTGTCTGTCTGTCTGTCTGTCTGTCTGTCTGTCTGTCTGTCTGTCTGTCTGTCTGTCTGTCTGTCTGTCTGTCTGTCTGTCTGTCTGTCTGTCTGTCTGTCTGTCTGTCTGTCTGTCTGTCTGTCTGTCTGTCTGTCTGTCTGTCTGTCTGTCTGTCTGTCTGTCTGTCTGTCTGTCTGTCTGTCTGTCTGTCTGTCTGTCTGTCTGTCTGTCTGTCTGTCTGTCTGTCTGTCTGTCTGTCTGTCTGTCTGTCTGTCTGTCTGTCTGTCTGTCTGTCTGTCTGTCTGTCTGTCTGTCTGTCTGTCTGTCTGTCTGTCTGTCTGTCTGTCTGTCTGTCTGTCTGTCTGTCTGTCTGTCTGTCTGTCTGTCTGTCTGTCTGTCTGTCTGTCTGTCTGTCTGTCTGTCTGTCTGTCTGTCTGTCTGTCTGTCTGTCTGTCTGTCTGTCTGTCTGTCTGTCTGTCTGTCTGTCTGTCTGTCTGTCTGTCTGTCTGTCTGTCTGTCTGTCTGTCTGTCTGTCTGTCTGTCTGTCTGTCTGTCTGTCTGTCTGTCTGTCTGTCTGTCTGTCTGTCTGTCTGTCTGTCTGTCTGTCTGTCTGTCTGTCTGTCTGTCTGTCTGTCTGTCTGTCTGTCTGTCTGTCTGTCTGTCTGTCTGTCTGTCTGTCTGTCTGTCTGTCTGTCTGTCTGTCTGTCTGTCTGTCTGTCTGTCTGTCTGTCTGTCTGTCTGTCTGTCTGTCTGTCTGTCTGTCTGTCTGTCTGTCTGTCTGTCTGTCTGTCTGTCTGTCTGTCTGTCTGTCTGTCTGTCTGTCTGTCTGTCTGTCTGTCTGTCTGTCTGTCTGTCTGTCTGTCTGTCTGTCTGTCTGTCTGTCTGTCTGTCTGTCTGTCTGTCTGTCTGTCTGTCTGTCTGTCTGTCTGTCTGTCTGTCTGTCTGTCTGTCTGTCTGTCTGTCTGTCTGTCTGTCTGTCTGTCTGTCTGTCTGTCTGTCTGTCTGTCTGTCTGTCTGTCTGTCTGTCTGTCTGTCTGTCTGTCTGTCTGTCTGTCTGTCTGTCTGTCTGTCTGTCTGTCTGTCTGTCTGTCTGTCTGTCTGTCTGTCTGTCTGTCTGTCTGTCTGTCTGTCTGTCTGTCTGTCTGTCTGTCTGTCTGTCTGTCTGTCTGTCTGTCTGTCTGTCTGTCTGTCTGTCTGTCTGTCTGTCTGTCTGTCTGTCTGTCTGTCTGTCTGTCTGTCTGTCTGTCTGTCTGTCTGTCTGTCTGTCTGTCTGTCTGTCTGTCTGTCTGTCTGTCTGTCTGTCTGTCTGTCTGTCTGTCTGTCTGTCTGTCTGTCTGTCTGTCTGTCTGTCTGTCTGTCTGTCTGTCTGTCTGTCTGTCTGTCTGTCTGTCTGTCTGTCTGTCTGTCTGTCTGTCTGTCTGTCTGTCTGTCTGTCTGTCTGTCTGTCTGTCTGTCTGTCTGTCTGTCTGTCTGTCTGTCTGTCTGTCTGTCTGTCTGTCTGTCTGTCTGTCTGTCTGTCTGTCTGTCTGTCTGTCTGTCTGTCTGTCTGTCTGTCTGTCTGTCTGTCTGTCTGTCTGTCTGTCTGTCTGTCTGTCTGTCTGTCTGTCTGTCTGTCTGTCTGTCTGTCTGTCTGTCTGTCTGTCTGTCTGTCTGTCTGTCTGTCTGTCTGTCTGTCTGTCTGTCTGTCTGTCTGTCTGTCTGTCTGTCTGTCTGTCTGTCTGTCTGTCTGTCTGTCTGTCTGTCTGTCTGTCTGTCTGTCTGTCTGTCTGTCTGTCTGTCTGTCTGTCTGTCTGTCTGTCTGTCTGTCTGTCTGTCTGTCTGTCTGTCTGTCTGTCTGTCTGTCTGTCTGTTCCCTATAGACTCGGAAACTACTGAACCGATTTGCGTGAGGCAGGGGAAGGTTCCTATTATGGTTTGAGACCCCTCCCTCTCTCATGGAGGGGGGGAGGGGCCTTCCAAACAAAATATAATTTTTTGTATAACTCGAGAACCAATCAAGAAAATGGTATCAAATTTGGCATGGGAGGGTACTTGAGTACGAGGAATGTTTCTAAAAATATTTGGTACCCCTGAGAAATCAAAGGGAAAATCTACCGTCCCCACTTACCCCATAAAGCGGGGTAAGTGAAGACACCAGCAGTCCATAACAATTCACGTGATAACTTTTTTCGCTTTTCGTTTATCAAGCCCATCTCTTCAGCATTTGTGAAAAACATGTTCAGCATCACATTGAACGCGATTTTATCAAAATTGATTCACTGCTGATTTTTAATGATTTTTCAAAGTTGAACTATACGAAAAACCGTCCCACTTACCCCGGTGTACCTTAATTAAGATTTCAAAATAGAAACCGTTGCAATTTTATTTTTTACATTTTAATTAAATTGAAATTGAATTTAGTATTTTGCGCAAATAAATGAAAAGTTTAATAACTACGGACAACTAATTTCAATAATTTTTGGAAGATGTAGCAAAGCACTCCGGGTTAGCTAGTATCTATATATATAAAAATGAATTTCTGTCTGTCTGTCTGTCTTTCTGTCTGTCTGTCTGTCTGTCTGTTCCCTATAGACTCAGAAACTACTGAACCGATTTGCGTGAAACTTGGCAGGTGGGGGTATTGGAGGCAGGGGAAGGTTCCTATTATGGTTTGAGACCCCTTCCCCTAACAGGAAGGGGGGGAGGGGCCTCCCAAACAATAGTCAATATTTTGCATAACTCGAGAACCAATCAAGCAAATGGTATCAAATTTGGCATGGGGTGGGTTTTGGGGACGAGGAATATTTTTATGAATATAAAGTACCCCTCCCTCCTCTCAGTGGGGTGATAGGAAGGGGGGAGGGGGGCTACCTTAGAATTTTTCATATAACTCGAAAACTAATCAAGATATTGGAACCAAATTTGGCATGGATAGGTATTTTGATACGAAAAATATTTCAATGATTATTTGAGACCCCTCCCTCTTTCCAGTAGAAAGGGGGAGGGGCCCTCTTTCATATTTTTATACATAACTCAAAAACTAATAAAGCAAATGGAACCAAATTTGGCATGGGAGGGTATTTGGATACGACAAATATTACTATGATTATCTGGGACCCCTCCCTCTTTCCAGTAGGGAGATATAAAGAGGGGAGGGGCCTCTTTTATAATTTTTACATAACTCAATAACTAATTAAGCAAATGGAACGAAATTTGGCATGGGCGGGTATTTGGGAACGTGACATATTCTTATGATTATTTAAGACCCCTTCCTTTTTCCAGCGGGAGAAAGGAAAGAGGGAGGGAAGTTTCATACAGTTATTACTGCATTTTTCAAGAACTACAACAGCAAATGGAGCCAAATTTGGCATGGAACGATATTTGGGTACGAGAAATTCTTCTATGAATATTTGGTATCCCTCACTCCTTCAAAGAGGTGGATGAAAAGGGGGAGTAGAGGTCTCCCTTACAATTTTCAGTATAACTAGAGAGTTGATCGATCAAATTGAACCATATTTGGCATGTGAGGATATTTGGATACGAGAAATGTTTCTATTATAAATAGAGGCCCCATCTTTTTTAGCGGAAAGATATAAAGGAGGAAAGGGGGGCTTCCATAGAATGTTTTTGCATTACTCGAGAATTAAGTACCAATTTGAGTACCAAAAATACTTTTTCTATGTGAAACAATTCCTTTCTTGCAATAGGATGATAGAATTAGGAATATAGGAGGGGAAGAGGAGGCTTACATTTAACTTTTTTTTTACAAAATCCGAGAAATGGACAAAACTTAACATGAAAATCATTTTGGAATGATTCTATGATTATATGACACACTTTCAGTGAGTAGGTACAAAGGAGGAGGGAGGTGAGCGCAATACAATTTTATTAGCATAAGTTCTCAACGAATAAGTTCTAACGAAGCCAACAAATGGACACAAATATGACATGGAAAAGTACTTTATTACGAGATATGTTTCTACGATTGTTTTAGACCCTTACGCTTTACAGTGTAGAGAGGGGAAGAAAGGAAAAGGCTCCATAGACATTTCGTTGTAAACCTTAAAAACTTATCAACCAATCAATGGAACTATATTTGATATAAGAGGATTTTCGGGAACGAAAAAATGGGTATGATTATTAAAGATCACGACCTCCATTCAGCAGGAGGTGAAAGAAAGAACAGGGGAGGGGGCTCTCTTATCAGTTTTTAGCATAAATCTAGAACATATCAAGCAAAAACAACCATATTTTATTAGTTAGATTGTTTGCGTACGATTAATTTGGGCCCTCCCAGCTCAGGGTGAAGTTTAAAGAAACAGATTAAAATTATCAGATCTTTAACACAAATTTATAGCTCAAGATTCAAAAAATTAGTTTCAGTCATCTTTGTACTGCAATTCAAAACTCCAGCTGCAGCTTTCATTTTATAGCGGTTGCTTTAGAATTATGTTATAATTTGATTTAAAATAATGCCAACAAAACAATAAAAATTTGAATAATTTCTGAAAATACTATTTGTTTTTGAAAGGTGTAGCAAAGCACACCGGGTCAGCTAGTATGTATAAAAATTTCAATGGAAAGAAATCGCTCCCTATTCAAGTCACTTCAGGAGTTCCGCAAGGATCTCATTTAGGACCTCTACTTTTCATACTTTATGTAAACGACATTTCCTTTATTCTCAAAAATCTCAAAATGCTCTTTTATGCCGACGACATGAAGCTCTATTTGGAAATAAGAAATGAAGAAGACATCAGCATATTCCAGAATGAAATTCACATTTTCTACCAGTGGTGCAAAAAAAGCCTTCTGAAGCTCAATGTAAAAAAATGCAATTTAATATCATTTAGCAGAAAAAGAACAACACCAAACATCACAATTACATTAGGAGATCAGAATGTAGACAAATGTGAACGAGTTAGGGATTTAGGAATTATCTTAGACTCTAAACTTACTTTCACAGACCATTACAATACTATCATCCATAGGGCAAATAACATGCTGGGCTTTATTAAGCGCTTTTGCTTTAATTTTCAAGACCCATACACAATAAAAACACTATGTATTGCCTATGTAAGGTCTTTACTGGAATATTGCAGCGTTGTTTGGTCCCCTTATTCAATTTCACACGAAGAAAGAATAGAATCAGTACAAAAGCAATTTCTACTATATGCTCTTCGTAAATTAGGTTGGACATCATTTCCACTTCCATCATATAAAGCGCGCTGCATGCTCATTGACATACAAACACTAAAAGAACGCCGTGAATATGCAATGGTTTCATTTGTAAACGATATTGTTTCGCAGCGTATTGACTCAAAAGAAATTCTATCAAAATTAAACTTTTATGCACCTTCTCGGCAACTCCGAAATCGAAATTTATTTTTCATTAATCACTATCGCACAAACTACGCGAAAAACGGGCCAATAAATCGCATGATGGCCTCTTACAATCAACACTGCGAAACCATTGACTTTACAATGTCTCGGCAAAAACTCAAACAATATTTTAATCGAAGAAATCTTAACTCTTAAGTAGAAATTGTAAAGCAGACACTGCTTAAACCTATTCTTAAGGAAATTCACATGTATCAAACTATGTAGTCTACGTTACGGTTGACGAAATAAATAAATCTATATATATAAAAATGAATTTCTGTCTGTCTGTCTGTCTGTCTGTCTGTCTGTCTGTTCCCTATAGACTCGGGAACTACTGAACCGATTTGCGTGAAACTTGGCAGGTGGGGGTATTGGAGGCAGGGGAAGGTTCCTATTGTGGTTTGAGACCCCTCCCTCTCTCATGAAGGGGGGGAGGGGCCTCCCAAACAAAAGACAATTTTTTGCATAACTCGAGGACCCATCAAGCAAATGATATCATATTTGGCATGGGGTGGTATTTGGGAACGAGAAATATTTCTATGAATATTTGGTACCCCTCCCTCCTTTAAGTGGCGTGATAGGAAGAGGGGAGGGGGGCTCCCTTACAATTTTTCATATAACTCGAGAACTAATCAAGATATTGGATCCATATTTGGCATGTGAAGGTATTTGGATACGAAATATATTTCAATGATTATTTGAGACCCCTCCCTCTTTCCAGTTGAAAGGGGGAGGGGCCTCTTTCAAATTTTTTATATACTTCAAAAACTAATAAAGCAATTGGAACCAAATTTGGCATGGGAGGGTATTTGGATTCGAAAAATAATTCTATGATAATTTGAGACCCCTCCTTCTTTCCAGTAGGGAGATATAAAGGGGGAGGGGCCTCTTTTATAGTTTTGAACATAACTAAGAGAGTAATTAAGCAAATGGAACCAAACTTGGCATGGGCGGGTATTTGGGAACGTGACATGTTCTAATGATTGTTTGAGACCCCATCCTTCTTACAGCGGGGAGGAAGGAAAGAGGGAGGGGAGTTTCATACAATTTTTACTGCATAACTCAAGAACTAAAATAGCAAATGGAACCAAATTTGGCATGGAACGATATTTGGGTACGAGAAATGCTTCTATGAATATTTGGTATCCCTCACTCTTTCGAAGAGGTGGATGAAAAGGGGGAGGCGAGGTCTCCCTTACAATTTTCAGTATAACTGGAGAGCTGATCAAGCAAATTGAACCATATTTGACATGTGAGTGTATTTGGATACGAGAAATGTTTCTATTATAAATTGAAGCCGTACCTTTTAAGCGGTAAGATATAAAGGAAGAAGGGGGGGTTTCCATTTTTTTTTCCATAACTCGAGAATTAATCGAGCAAATGAAACCAAATTTGGCATCAAAAAGTATTTATGATTATTAAGTTATCACACCTCTATTGAAAGAAGAGAACGGAAAGGGGGATGGTACTCCCTTTCAAGTTTATACAAAACTCAAAAATTTACTACGTAAATAAAACCAATTTGGCATGGCATGGAATATAGGAAGGGAAGAGGGAAGCTTACATTTAACTTTTATTTTACAAAATCCGAGAAATGGACAATACTTAACATGGAAAATTATTTTGGTATGACTCTATGATTATTTGACACATCATCCTCCTTTCAGTGAGAAGGTTTATGGGAGGAGGGAGGTGAGCCCAATACAATTTAGATAGCATATGTTCTCAATTTATGCTTACGAAGCCAACAAATGGAAACAAATATGGCATGGAAAGGTACTTGGTTACGAGATATGTTTCTACGATTGTTATATACTCTTATGCTTTACAGTGTAGAGAGGGAAAGAAAGAAAGGGGCTCCATACAATTTTTGTTGTAAAGCTTAAATACTTATCAACCAATGGAACTATATTTGATATAAGGGGATTTTTGGGAACGAAAAAAATATTTATTAAAGATTACAATCTCCATTCAGCAGGGGGTGAAGGGAAGGACAGGGGGGCTCTCTAATCAGTTTTTTAGCATAAATCCAGAACATATCAAGCAAAAACAACCATACTTTATAAGTAAGATTATTTACGAACGATTAATTTGGGACCCTTCTTTTTTAGGGCGAAACTTAAGGAAACAGATGATTTAAAATAATACCAAAAACAATAAAAATTTGAATGATTTCTGAAAATATCATTTGATTCTGAAAGGTGTAGCAAAGCACACCGGGTCAGCTAGTAAATATATAAAAATGAATTTCTGTCTGTCTGTTCCCTATAGACTCGGAAACTACTGAACCGATTTGCGTGAAACTTGACAGGTGGGGGTATTGGACGCCGGAGAAGGTTCCTATTATGGTTTGAGACCCCTTCCCCTAACGGGAAAGGAGGAGGGGGCCATGCAAACAAAAGACAGATGTTTGCATAACTTGAAAACCGATCAAACAAATGGTACCTAACGTGGCATAGGTGGGTACTCGGGTACGATGAATTTTTCTAAGAATATTTGGTACCCCTCCCCCCTTTCTATGGGGAGATAGGAAGGAGGAAGGGGGCCTACCTTACATTTTCTTACGTAACTGGAGAACTAATCAAGCTAATTGAACCAAATTTGGCATGAGAGAGAAGTGGAATACGAGAAATGGTTCTATGATTATTTCAGACCCCTCTCTCCTTCCAGTGAAGATACAGGAAGGAAGGATAACTTGAAAACAATTCGATCAAATGAAACCAAATTTGGCTTGGAAGGGTATTTGGGTATGATACATAGTTCTATGAATATTTGGTACCCCTCCCTCCTTCCAGTGAGAAGATAGAAAGTGGGGAGGGGGCTCATTTACAATTTTCAGCAATACTGTAAAACTAATCAAGCAAATAGAACCAAATTTAGCGTGGGAAGGTATTTGGTTACGGGAAATGTTTCTATGACATTTTGACAACCCTCTGTTCCTCCAGTCGGTAAATCTTAAGAGAGGAGTGTGCTCCCATACAATTTTTTAAATCACTCGGGAACTTACCCAGGAAATTGAACGAAATTTTGCTTGGGAGGGTATTTGAGCACAAGGAATGTTTCTGTGAATATTTGGTACTACTGCCTCCTTCCAGTGGGGTGATAGGAAGGAGATAAGGGGACTTCTTTGCAATTTTTCGCATACCCAAAAACTAATAGAGCAAATGGAAAGAATTTTGGCATGGGAAAGCATTTAGATACGTAAAACGGTTATTTGCATATTTGAGACTTCTTTCTCCTTCAATTGGAGAAGACGGGAGCTCACATACGATTGTTTTGCATAAACCAAGAAATTATCTAAAAAATGGAACCGAATATGGCATGGACCAATCATACAATCGAGCAAATGGAACAGATTTTGGCATGGGAGTGTATTTTAATATACGCAATGTTTGATCTTGATCCCCTCCTTCCAGGTAGGGGATAGGTAGGAAGAGGGGTTCCTATACAAATTTTATAGCATTAATCGACAACTAATAAAGCAAACGAAACCAAATTTGGCATGAGAGAGTATTCGAGTACAAGAAATGTTTTTCTGTGATTTAGCACCTCTCCCTCTATTCAGTGGAACGATAAAAAGTGGGATACATTTTTTTTTTAAATTTCGATAGCTAATCGAGAAAATGGAACCAAATTTGCATGGGAGCATATTTGTGTACGGGAGCATATTTTTCTTCGATGGTTTGAGACCCCTTCCTCTTGCCAGAGTGGAGATATAAAGTGGGGAGAGGGTCATCAATTTTTGAATAACTCGAGAACTTATGAGACCCACTTCCTTTCATAAGGGATACAGGAATGGGGGAGGAGGTCACTCTCAAAATTTGAATAATAATTCGAGAACGAATGTGTAAAATATGTGTCCCGTGATGTTATTTTGTTACAATTTTTTTCTATGATAGCTTGAGACCCTCTGTTACCGATTCAATTCTGTTTTAAAAAAAAATCGGAACAATTCATATTATTTAATACATGTTTTGATCGCGTTACTCTAGTAGTTTATTAGTTTGTTGATTACTTGGTTTGGCTCATTTACCATGTACATAAAATTTCCTTACTTTTGCATTTATTGGAATTGATTCGGGTTTGGGAATGCCGAGGTTTATGCCAGTCTCAACTATGCCACCCTTCGTCTACAGCCGTTTAGACCACTTTTCACCGGAACTGGTGTAACGCAAGAGAGCCAGGCGGAGAGAGAAATCGTCCGAAAAAGATAGGAGGGGTTTTTTGATGGGCTGAAGTGCCGACTCGGTCACTGTTGTCGGGAATAGGAAGCGACTCACATCGTAGAAAAATCAGTTTTGTGATTCGTGAGATTCGAAGTGCGAAGTGTCCGGCCAAGAGGGCCGAAGAATAGGGAGTCGGAAACCAATAAAAATCTCCCCAACCGTTCCGAAGGGCGCTCCGCTGCTTCCTAGCGCTCTGTCGGATTTTAAATCCCGACCGCACCACGAAGAACCCCGCCAAACGGGTTCCTGATCGATCCGAAATACACCTCTGTCACCAACCCACATGGTGTAATTTTCGGACAAGGACGGACCACATCGCCCCTTTTTGTATATTGGCTCTGGTCCCAATCCTGTTGAACCGATTCAATTTTGTCAACAAAATTGCTCGGCTCGGATCGGCAGAAATAAATAGTGGTTGTTAGCCACCCACCCACGGAAGGAATCCTGTGCACCACTACCCCGGGATCATCTAATTCATCGAGACATCGTGCACCAACGAGCCCCGAGGACAGCTAGCTAGCGGAAGAAGGAAGTTCCCCTATGGTACCCCGAAAATCTGGCAAGTTCAATAAATGTAAAATGTCTCGTAACTTGTGATCGTTGTCTATATTTAAAATGAGCCATATACATGTCTTGGATGATTGATTGCTTCCACCTCGTTAAAACAAGCTTGGTCGTTCCCGTCCTCCCCGAGATCGCTAAGGAGCGACCCTGAGATCACGTAAGTACCGTTTGAGCTAGCTGGTAGTTACGGCCAAAACCTTAACTTTCAATTGGCGATCCTTCGGAAAGGAAAAATATTCTAGTCTTTGATTCGTCACTGACTAGAATATTTTGGCGTATCTCAGGGAGACTCAAGACCATCAGTGGCTTGTCTTGATTATTCAACTTTTATTTCAGCTTGCTTCATATTCGGAGTAACTTCCGTTTAAAAAAGAGTCAAAGCGGGTTCAGTCGTGTTGGGGGCCCTAACTTCAGCTATTTCTTGCCGGTTGTTTCTGTGCGTCGCCTTGTGGTTTCTTACCTACAGGATCACGAATTCTGACCTACTTATTCATTGCCTTTTGTATTACAGTTCTTTATTGCTTACGGTTTTATGATTGTGGTTCAAAATGGGGCCATCTATTAAGGAACTGCGGCAGAGATTCGTAAAGCGATATTTAAATATGCGTCCAGATCTATTAGACAGCGCCGACATAGATACAGAACTGGAAATGAGAAGATTTGTAGTTACCGGCGATAAATCAATAAGCCGTAGGAGACGCATTTTGAGAGATTTGTTGAGGCAGGAGAAAGAAGAAGGCTTACCGGAAATGATTGTACCGGGAATACCCGAACAGGAATTAATTCTTTGTCGTAATAGAGTGCTTCAGTTTCATACGGTGCTAACTACTAGCAAAGTGGCGCCTAAATATATGTATGCGTTGTTACATTTAGCGAATCGGTTAGCGGTGTTAGGTCACCTTTCAGATTTTGCGGGGAGTACAGAAGCTATTGATTTATTAAATAATGTTTGTGATAAACTTGATATTTACTTTAAAACGGATTCAGCAGATTCGAATCCAGATCAGGATATTGTTGATAATTTGTTTGACAAGGCAGAGGGAGGAATAGTAGGAGATTCGGTTGCCGAACAGGAGGCTATTGAGTGCTTGAAACGTATGGGAGTTATCTCCGGGGAGCTTGATAGACCAAATGCGAACGTTTTCCGCGATTCTTTAATAGCGTTGGAGAAAGAACTTACCGTGCTGCGAAGTAGACTATCTTCCTCTGAGCCTTCTGGCACTTCTAATTTGAGCACGGGGAACATCGAAACCTACACCGGAACAATTCCGAAGACATCAGACGGTGCTTGCAATCTTATGATCGTTACCAGCCAATACTCGAGGCCTGTAACGACCCCAATGGTGACGACATCCATATATACTTCCAATTACTTACCGATCCATACGAGAAATCAAAATACGACTCCATATCCTCAAATGTTACCATCCTATTCCAGTTTCAGTCAGGCTAACCATGTAACATCTTTCCCCCCTACTGAGCTGGAAAATTCTGTGTTTCATTCTTCGCAGCAGATAGCACCATATATTAACCTCACGTCAAATAGTGCCCAAAGCTCGGCAACTCATTCGAACGCACTCACATCTCACTTGCCACCCCCAATTAAACCGCCCCAATTACCCCAATCAATTGGACATCCTTCCCAGACTGCAGGCGTATCTAGACCGTATTCATCTGTTGCTGCGCCTCAACCCACGTTCGCGTTCCCCGCGTCAAGCGCATTTCCACCAGCCTCATTTGCGAATCCCTTTGCCTCAAATAGCACCTCACCTTACGCGTACCCGCCAGAAAGAAACAACACTGTTTCTCACAGATCCCTCCCCGTCTCACTGTGGAAAATTGAAAAATATAACGGCACAGATCGTGGTGTCAAACTGAATGAGTTTCTCGCGTTAGTGGAACAGTTGGCCCAGTCGGAAAGAATGTCTAAACATGAGCTGTTCGACTCCGCCTTTCATCTGTTTGACGGCCCCGCGAAAAGTTGGTACATGTCCATGCGACACCCGCACCCAGGGCGATTATTCAACTGGCAGCATTTAATCTTGGAGCTAAAGCGCAACTTTGCTCATCCTGAACTAGACATACTTCTACGTTGCCAAATTTATCAACGCCGACAGCAAAGGAACGAGACTTTCCAGGAGTATTATTTTGCTATGGATAAACTTTTCCGAAGTATGATGACTCCGATGGAAGACCGCGAAAAACTCGAAATCATGAAACGAAATTTGCGCAATGACTATAAAAAATCCCTTCTATGGCAACCAATTCTAGATTTACCTCAGCTTATACATGCTGGCCACATTATCGATTCGTCGAACTTCTCGATGTACAATCAGGTATTCGGTCAGGATCGTACGGTAAATGCAGTAACCCTTAATAATAACCCTACACCCAACCCTGATAACTCGCGTTCAACTCGTTCAACCCGAAATCAAAATGACAATTGGAAAAATCCCGCTAGAAAATCATCAAACGACAACCCACGACCTACGAATAGCTATCGCGATGCTAGAAACGCCCCCGGACCGAAATCGATCTCCCCTAGAGAACCAGAACCGGGACCATCTCAGTCTCGTCGCCCGATTGACTATCTCGTGGAAGGGTACAAGCCGCCACCCGCAAACGTATGTCTTAATTGCCGCCAACCCGACCGTCAAGTACAACATTGTAGGTCTATTAACGGTTTGTTGTGTTATATTTGTGGGTTCAAAGGATACGAGACCACTCGCTGTCCCTATTGCCAAAAAAACGGCAGGCCGACGACCGAAAATCGCCGAACGTCGGAAGAATCCGCGTGAGAGTCCCTGGTTTTGAACTGAGCTCTCTCGACTATGAGCCAGTTCTGTCTGAGTGGTATTCGGGTCGCGCGAATACCAATACCACCGAAGTCCTGCAAATAACCTTCCCAACTAGCTTTGATAATCGACCTTACGCCTGGGTCTACGTCCATGATCTACGCGTCAAAGGATTGCTAGACTCAGGTAATAATCGAACGCTTATCAGTGATAAGCTGTTCTCGCGTTTACGCGGGGTAAAACTGAAACCTTTATCGTTAAATTTAGATTTAAAATCCGCGGACGGCGGAAATTTATTAATACTAGGAGAAATAATGATTCCATATAAATTCAAAAATATAACAAAAATTGTTCCCACTTTAGTCATTAAGGATTTACTTGTAGAATGTTTGTTAGGAATGACCTTCTGGTCCAAGTTTAAAATCTACCCTCAGATTCGACAATGTGCCCTATTACAAGAAGAGAGTGACATTGAATCGACAGCTCCTGAATGTATGCTTACCCCTACAGAAGCCCAGGACCTAGAGAAAATAAAACTCATGTTTCAGATCGCCAAACCGGGATACTTACCCACGACTCCTGTTACCCAACATATAATCGAGATTACTGACGAATGGAAATCCAAACCGCCAGTCAGGCAATACCCCTACACTATGTCGCCAAAAACACGTGAAAAGGTGGTCGCCGAACTTGACCGAATGCTGAAAGTGGGTATCATTGAGCGCTGTCAGTCTGATTGGTCGCTTCCGGTGGTACCCGTGATCAAGCCTTCGGGCAAAGTCCGCCTCTGCTTAGACGCACGTAAACTAAACGAACGCACGGTTCGCGATGCGTATCCACTCCCCCATCCGGGACGAATACTGGGACAGCTACCCAAAGCTAGCTACTTAAGCACTATCGATCTATCCGAGGCGTTCCTTCAGATCCCTCTGGAGGAACGTTCTCGAAATTACACGGCGTTCAGCATTCAAGGTTCCGGGATGTACCGATTCACCCGATGCCCTTTTGGCTTAGCAAACAGTCCAAGTCGCCTGGCCCGAACGATGGATTTAGTTCTAGTTAATGGAGAATTAGAACCCTTTGTCTTTGTCTACCTCGACGATATAGTTGTAGTGAGTGAAACGTTTGGACACCACCTACAACTATTAGCCGAGGTAGCCAAGAGATTACGGGATGCTAATCTCTCCATAAACCTTGACAAATCCCACTTCGGAGTAAATGAACTGCCATTCCTAGGTTACCTTCTCTCAACCAACGGCCTACGCGCGAACCCTGAAAAGATAAAACCAATCGTCGAGTATGAACGGCCAACAACTGTAACCAAATTACGCCGGTTCCTAGGAATGGCCAATTATTATCGCCGATTTATACAGGACTTCAGCGGAGCTACTGCCCCTTTGATGGATCTGCTTAAAACTAAGGCCAAGACTATTTCCTGGACCGACCAGGCCGAAGAAGCTTTTTGCGCGATAAAAGAAAAGTTAATCAGTTCCCCAATCCTCGTAAGTCCGAATTTTTCAAAAGAATTTACAATTCAAACTGACGCCAGTGATGTAGCTGTCGCTGGCGTCCTTACGCAAGTCCTCGATGAACAAGAAAGGGTCATCGCGTATTTTTCTCACAAGCTTAGTACTCCCCAAAGGAACTACCATGCTTGTGAGAAAGAAACGCTGGCCGCAATCCTGTCCATCGAGGCCTTCCGTGGATATATCGAGGGTTCCCACTTCACGATAGTGACAGATTCTTCCGCCCTCACACATATTCTCCGTACAAAGTGGAAGACATCCTCCCGCTGTAGTAGGTGGAGCCTTTCCCTACAGCAATATAACATGACAATACGGCATCGGAAAGGAAAGGATAACGTGGTAGCCGATGCCTTGTCACGTTGTGTTGCTGTGGTAACGGCTGCTCCTACTTCAGAATGGTACGATGATCTCATTAAAAAAGTTTCAGATCAACCTGATAATTATGTTGATTTCCAAGTAATGGATGGCGCCCTTTATAAATTTGTATCAACTCCCATTCAACCTTACGACCACAGGTTCGAATGGAAGCTGGTAATTCCCCCCGAGAGAAGAAATGCCGTGCTCAAAGAATGCCATGATGATTTGATGCATATCGGTACTGACAAAACAATGGCCAAAGTTAGGTTGAAGTATTACTGGCCGAAAATGGCCAAGGATGTGAGGGAATATATCCAAGCTTGCTCTTTGTGCAAGGAAACAAAACCGGCCTGTATCCCAGTCGTACCCTCAATGGGTGAACAAAGGATGGTGACACATCCCTGGCAAATAATAGCGGTCGACTACATTGGTCCGCTTCCGCGTAGCAAAAGAGGCAATCAACACCTCCTAGTCGTCACAGACCTCTTTAGTAAATGGTGCATTTTGATACCGGTAAAGAAAATCAATAGCACTACACTATGTACTCACCTTCGGGATCAGTGGTTCTTCCGGTTCTCAACTCCTGAATCACTTATTTCGGATAACGCGTCCGTCTTCCTGTCCCGAGAGTTCAAAAATTTTCTCGAACAGTTTGGAGTGCGCCATTGGTTGAGCTCGAAATACCACTCTCAAGCCAATCCGGTTGAGAGAGTTAATCGAACAATCAATGCGGCGATACGCACCTATGTTCGAGAAGATCAGAGACTCTGGGACAGTAGGACCTCGGAAATTGAAACCGTATTAAATACTACGAGACACTCCGCGACCGAATTCACGCCGTACTTTGTTATACATGGCCACGAGGCCTTCGCGAAGGGATCGGACCATCAATGGTTCGGATCTAACGACGTGACTATTCCTGATCAAAGAACCGAACATCAGAAAGAACTATTTGATCAAATTTACGACCTTGTGAAAACTAATCTCACCAAGGCACACGAGTCAGCTAAGCATCGCTACAATCTGCGCCACCGGCGAAGCGCAAAGCCATTCGAGGTTGGCCAACTAGTTTATAAACGAAACACGAAACAGCCCAGTGCAGCGGAAGGGTACAACGCCAAATATGGTCCTGTATACCTGCCGGCTCGAATAAAAAAACGGATCGGAACCAGCTCCTATGAACTGGAAGGGACCGATGGTAAATCCCTGGGGGTGTGGCCAGGGGCCCACCTCAAGCCAGGGTAATTTATTGCTTTCCTGAACATTCACTTTCTTAGCGAGCCTCTCCTACCATGTAAGCAGCAATCTGTTTTTAGCAGCACCTCCTATCATGGGTCGTGCGTCTCGTGGTACTTCGGCGTCGGCTGGTTCTTTCTCCGTCTCAGAGGATTCGAATGACGTCATGGATCCTAATGTACGAAACCATTGCACCAATTAGTAATACAAAAAAAAGAAATACCACATACTTACAATGTCGATAGTAGTTCACCTGATTTCGGCAATTGTAACCGCGATTTCTTCCTCCGGACCCTGTCCTGATCATTCAAACCAGAAAAATGTTGCAGATTTCCATGTTTGCACTTCTGGAAAAAAAATACAAGTTCAACAGAGGTTTCAATTGGAGAGTATAACTTACCTTCAACCGAGTAACCCGTCTAGATCTGTTTCCTTTCGCACTTCCGGATCCTCCCATCGTTGCTCAGTACGCTTTTCCTGTTCGGATAGGAACCATAAACTCGAAATTAGCTTATTAAATAATTGATTTTTGATTTCAAATTTACTTGCAAAACAAAAAAAAGTAGCCAACCTTCCTGCGCCTGCTGATGAGAAGGTTGTTTTGTTTTTTTGACAGTTCACACAGCTGAACCGATTTGGTTCGTTTCATTCAGACTAGGCCTGAATCACCCCAGGTAGCATTTTTTAATATGTAGGTGTGTTCAATAGTCCGCTCTGTCGTTGTTAGAAATTACTTCGAAAAGAGGCGATAATTTGTTATAAGGAATCTTTCATTGAAATAATGTTTGAAGTGTAAAGTATTGATTAATTGGTAGAGTCAAGGTGTGCCAGTTTTTCGACCGATCGTTTTGTGTCCAAAGGGCGTTGCGCTGGAGACCGGAGTCATCGCGACGCTGATGGTCAGTACACGGTGGCTCGATTCTGAGCCATGCGCGAAATTTGAGCGGAGTTGATAACAACGTTGATGCCCTATGACCCCGCTTCTGCCCAGGACTCAAATAACGTGTCGGTCATCAACGCGGCAAGGCATTAGAGCCTTTAAGTAGAATAACAAAATCTCTGAGACAGAAATGAAGTATTGTCTCTAGAATAGATTTATAATAAGATGGAGAATGAATGAAGGTGTGAATGAGTATGAATGAATGTTATGGAGGACGCGTCCAATGAAAGGGAAAAGAATGAATGAGTGGTGTGAAAATGATTAACGGCTAGGTGTTTCTCTGTCATAAATAGAGAAGTGTAATACAATTGGCAAAGCATAAGTAGAGTTAGACGTGGTTCTGAATGGGTAGGAAACAGCGCGAAGGGGATAATCCTAAGAAAAGGGTGTCTATGGAAACACATAGGCGGGACCGTCAAGAAGGGCTTATTTTGGTGGAACCGACCGACTGAATAGGAAAAAGAAAGAAAATAGTCCAAGGAGCAAAGATGTGAAGCAAGCTGAATGAAGGTTGAATAATTTAAACACTGCACGAAAAATTGCATTAAATGTAATTCCAATGTTTAAATGCAATTTTTCTGGTCGAACTGGGGGAGGATTGTTACCGATTCAATTCTGTTTAAAAAAAAAATCGGAACAATTCATATTATTTAATACATGTTTTGATCGCGTTACTCTAGTAGTTTATTAGTTTGTTGATTACTTGGTTTGGCTCATTTACCATGTACATAAAATTTCCTTACTTTTGCATTTATTGGAATTGTTTCGGGTTTGGGAATGCCGAGGTTTATGCCAGTCTCAACTATGCCACCCTTCGACTACAGCCGTTTAGACCACTTTTCACCGGAACTGGTGTAACGCAAGAGAGCCAGGCGGAGAGAGAAATCGTCCGAAAAAGATAGGAGGGGTTTTTTGATGGGCTGAAGTGCCGACTCGGTCACTGTTGTCGGGAATAGGAAGCGACTCACATCGTAGAAAAATCAGTTTTGTGATTCGTGAGATTCGAAGTGCGAAGTGTCCGGCCAAGAGGGCCGAAGAATAGGGAGTCGGAAACCAATAAAAATCTCCCCAACCGTTCCGAAGGGCGCTCCGCTGCTTCCTAGCGCTCTGTCGGATTTTAAATCCCGACCGCACCACGAAGAACCCCGCCAAACGGGTTCCTGATCGATCCGAAATACACCTCTGTCACCAACCCACATGGTGTAATTTTCGGACAAGGACGGACCACATCGCCCCTTTTTGTATATTGGCTCTGGTCCCAACCCTGTTGAACCGATTCAATTTTGTCAACAAAATTGCTCGGCTCGGATCGGCAGAAATAAATAGTGGTTGTTAGCCACCCACCCACGGAAGGAATCCTGTGCACCACTACCCCGGGATCATCTAATTCATCGAGACATCGTGCACCAACGAGCCCCGAGGACAGCTAGCTAGCGGAAGAAGGAAGTTCCCCTATGGTACCCCGAAAATCTGGCAAGTTCAATAAATGTAAAATGTCTCGTAACTTGTGATCGTTGTCTATATTTAAAATGAGCCATATACATGTCTTGGATGATTGATTGCTTCCACCTCGTTAAAACAAGCTTGGTCGTTCCCGTCCTCCCCGAGATCGCTAAGGAGCGACCCTGAGATCACGTAAGTACCGTTTGAGCTAGCTGGTAGTTACGGCCAAAACCTTAACTTTCACCTCTCGACATTAAAAAGGGGCAGCGAAGATTAAATATATAAAAAAATATTTTAGCGTTAGTCATTAACATAGGAAGCAAAGAAATCCAGAATCATAAAAAGGATTAAAACACGGATTTAAAAAAAGTTGAATTAATATTTCAAAATAAAAAAAAGATGGAATATAATTTTGAAAAAAAAAAATTTAAATGATTTATAAATTGAATTTAAAATTTTGTGCAAATAATAAATTAAAATGAATGAAATGAATACCTAGGTACCAAAAATTTCAATAACTGTTGGAAGGTCAGCTAGTATATAGATAAAGTAGCTAATTTTAATTGGCAAAACATTTTGTTTTTCAGGTGAACTTACTGATTCTTGCTTGCTAGACCAATTGGAATTGTCCTATCAACAAACGAACATTTCAACCTGCGCTTTTTAGAGCTTGTCATGCATTGCCTAAAATACTTTTCGATCATTCTTACCCGCACCGTTAAGATCGTGGCTGCTTTTTAGCCGTAATTTTCAATTTTCTGATCGTTTTATTTTAATTTACTTAAGAAAACTACAGGGTCTGCTTGTTGGATAGCTCTATTTTTTCAAAGCAAAAGCTATGTTCTAAGATTTTAGTACATATCCGCTAAGCAAATGTTTATTCATACCAAACTAAATAAATGCTTTGAGCTTTTCCTTTGCTTGATTACGAGCTAAGTAAATGCCACCGAAGTAATTGCTAATCCTTATTCTTACCACTACTTATCTCATAATCTCTTATTCCACCAACAGATGCCAGACTTGCGATATCTTGACTGTCGTGTGGATTTCTCGGTCAAAACGTTCGGCGCCGTGGTAGCACTTTGCAAAGACCTCGGCATTCGGCATCCGGAAGAGCTTTCCCTGTGCAAACCATTAGAGGCCGCCCACCTAAAAAAAAATTACGCAGATTTTCCAAAAAAGAAAGTGACAATCGAGCAAAATGGTAATGGACGAGGAGAATTGTTTCGCCCTGCCTCGGACACCAACACGTTTATACCGACGATGTCAACCAGCTTCCACGGAAGCAACGGCAGCCTAGACGGGCCGACCAACGGAGGACCATTCTCCTGTGCACCAGTTCAGCATTCGCACTATAACGCAAGCAGACCAACGTTACAAAGCACACCCATCAGTTCACCAACCGGGGTAAGTATTTGATTAGTTTTTGAATAGTTCGTAAATCATGCTTGCTAGTTTCGGGCTAATAACGTTGAATAAGGCCGCGTTTTCACAAAACTCATTATTCATGTATTCAAAGATGAACGTACTTTAAAATTTAATACGTAATAAACACTTTTCAAGACAATCTGGGGTTTCAAAATATCAGAATATTTTTTTTAATGAAATGAACTTGTTTTTATACTAATTTTTCAAACACTATATTCAATGATTTTTAACACTAGAAAGACCGCACCAGTCAAAATGACTGGTTGGACACTCTGATTGTTGAATATCTTTTAAATACTTCGCTTTAAAAATTTGCAAAAAATACGAATTTTCATGAATTTTGAATCTCTACAAAACTGTGTAAGGTACACCGGGGTAAGTGGGGACGCGGGGTAAGTGGGGACGGTGGCTATTAAAACAATACTGTGTACTATTTTTTCAAACTTTTAATGCAGAATGTTAAATTTACTTGTAATCTATCCAATAACTGTAAAAGAGGTACGGTTCCGACAATAACGGATGTTTACGGTGACTTTTCGTTAATTTTCTATTTTTAACTAAGATGTGGAGTTGATGTGCATCTTTTTCAATCGCAAATTTCTCGTAAACTAGCTTGCTCTTGACGAAAAATTCTACATCGAAACAATCTTTACATTAGAAACCACCAGTTAAGAAAAGAAACAACGATTAAAAATTAAGAAAAATGAGTTTATTTTCAAAAATCTAAAATGTTGTCTCCAAACCCTACCTGGGGTAAGTGGGAACGGCTTTATGCATGTTTAGACATTTTTTCAATTTTCTCTCCTTCATTCAATACATTTAAGCGTTATTTAGCATTCGGATCATGAAAAGTTCTTGTGTTTCCTGAAATAAGTATATATTTTCGATAAAATCGGATCTCGTGTGTTGCAACATAAATTACACAAAATAATCACTACCATGAACTTTTTTCAAAATTTTGGATGGTTCGAGCAATAAAGTAACGTATTCAACCTAGAAAACACAAATTTGTTGAAAATTTCCTGAGAAATCAAAGGGAAAATCTACCGTCCCCACTTACCCCATAAGGCGGGGTAAGTGAAGACACCAACAGTCCATAACAATTCACGTGATAACTTTTTCGCTTTTCGTCTATCAAGCTCATTTCTTCAGCATTTGTAAACAACATGTTCTGCATCACATTGAACGCGATTTTATCAAAATTGATTCACTGCTGATTTTTTAATGATTTTTCAATGTTGAACTATACGAAAAACCGTCCCCACTTACCCCGGTGTACCTTATATTTTAATTAACTAGCTCTTTTAACCCTTATCCGCATTAGATTTCATTACCCTAATCAGCACTAGGAGTGTCAATTTGACACCACAAGCTCAAGTCGTTATAACTTTTGGCGTGTTAAACCGATTTAAACAAAACTTACATCAAAAGAAACCATATAATGTCAGTAAAATATGTTTAGAACATTATATACAGCTAAAGTTACAAGTTTGCTCGTTATTCAGCATGAAAGAAAAAAATCCGAAAAAACATGCCTCACGAAAACTGCTGTAGTTCATATATTACACGCCCAAAAAAATATTTGCCTTATGCATATGAAAGCTGAAGTTAATGCCTACATCATTTTTTTTTTAATTCAAATAGTTCTTTATTAAGGCCATTTACTTTTACAAGTTTCTTAGGACCGGGGGTCAATTATACAAAGCAAAAGTGTGGGGGGGGTGGGGAGGGGAGGATCGACGGAATGTCAGGATTTAGGAAGGGATGAGGAATGAGGATAAGTTTTGATGCGATTTGCACTCCGTGAACGGGTCAGAATTGGACAGTTGTCTCCAACTGTGGGTAGACGATTGTCTTCCACATTTTCTGTCGGCACGGGAGGGGGCGGCTGTGATGTGATTCTTTTCCTAGGGGGGAATCAGCATCCAACACGGGAATTGGGTTTGTGGTGGCTGCAGTGCACAGTGGTGCAGAACATCAATCTAGCTGTACGAAATTAATAGCGCCCAGGGATGAAGAGATAGACATTTGATGTCTTCAGCAACATTGTTCAGTTTTACAAGGGGCATATTCTAGTATCAAAATTTTTGCCGAGGGGTCCACCGATAGCGAGATAAAAATACTAACTTTTTTGTTTTTCAAATTAGGGCTTTCCCGCTTAATAATTATTCTACTAGGGCTACTAGAATTCTAGTAGACTTTCTAGTAGAATTCTACTAGAACTTCTGCATGCAGGCCTGCAGGCATCCAAGTAGAAAATGGCCCAGCCGATTCTACTTGGAATGAATTTCCCGATCCAGAATGACAGTTTGAATGAACGACTACGTGTACGTGTGTGAGTAAGGGCGAAACCTGTACTACGCCATTGCAATTTTCAGGAAAAAAAACTAATATGAAGAATTTTATGATTTTTATATACTTTCATTTTATTTACGAAACACATATAATTTTTTCACTAATAGCACTATAACTACACAATTAATCAATTGATCAGCGAGCGTAGATCCTCCCACTGCTGCACTCGCAGAATCGATCATTCCAACGAAACCTTTGCCTCCACGGCCTCCGTTGTGATTTTATTCACCACTGGATGGGGGTGTAAATCCTTCGCTATTCAAAAGTCCAACTCGGACGGAAGGCATCCCGAGTGCCCTGTGAAGTTGATAGATGCAAAATCCGGCACAATGCGAGCGGCACCCATGCTGATGCTGATTTCCATCGGATACGGAGGGATTTTGACGAAATCCTGACGATAAATGGATAAAGAGGTAAAAAAACTGGAAAGCTACGGTTGTACTGTTTTCTATTAGATTAATTTTCTTACCTGAATCTAAGGAATCCAAAAGGCTGTAGTTTTTCGTGGCGTTTGGCGGCCATGCTTACAAAGAACTAAAATTTTCGGCAGCTTTGCATGAAAGAACATGAGCCAGATGAACAAATCAGTGTTGTACAGGAGGGCAGTTCATCTAGTTTGCATGAACTACATCAAGTGTAGATGTATGTGTGACAGAATTCAGTTCAAAGGTTCACAGCCATACAAATACAGAGAAAAGTGACACTTGTGAATACACTGAAAAAAAGTCTAGTAGAAGAATTATTAACTGGGTTGATGTCTTCGACAAAGTTGTTTATTTGATCAAAATACATAAGTTTGTTGAATATGTCAAAGTCCTGTCACATGATCCTCAGGAGTTACAGTCAAAGTAAAAAAAATCTCTTGAAAAAACAATTTTTTGAACCTGACACGTTGTAGATTGGATAAAATGGTTCGCTGTTTTGATACAAAGTTGGAACAAGCCACGATCTACATTTGTCTCATACATGATGATGGGTTTAGAAGTTGCTGAAGCTCTATATTAGCTGCGTTCAATCGTAAGTAGCGATTGGTTTCGACTAGTTTCTGTCAAGTGGTCGTTGTTCAATGGGCTCATGTTTTGGTCGAAACAGGTCTGGTCGTTGTTCAACGGAGCAAGTTGAAATCGATCGAAACTAGTCGAAACCGATCCAGCTCGAAAGCAGGATTCGTTTCTACCACACTAACACACATGCAGCGTGTGTGTCAGACAGAGAGCATGTTTTTGTTTCGTTTTCGCCATTTCATTCTCATCAAGTGCTCTGGATGCTTTGATTCAGTCGGCAGTCGGTTCTGTGTGTTTCGAGTCGGTGGGATTGTTGCTGTGCTAACTCTTCCTACAATTATTCCTGTGCTGTGCGGTAGAAGACGTTAGCACTTGCCCCGGGGGGAATGAATGAAATAAACACTTGTCATAAAGTTATCTTATTTTAAGAAATTTAATGGTTTTACCTCTCGAATGCGTTTGAAACACGTCCACGCAATTTTTGTTATTCATTTTTTGTTTGCGGAAGGCTAAGACCAAGATGGTCTACTAATGTGAACACATCCACAAAAAGCAAACCGCCAAAATATCGTGGAACTCTGCAGATGCATGGGAAAATAAATTCAGATTGTCCCATCATCGCTTTTTCAGTCTCATTTAATATTACGAAATTTTCTATTTCAATACATTTAAGGATTCCATGAATATAAGCTTGTTTTCTAGCCCGGTCTGTCTAGAAATTCGTGTGCAAAACGCACAAAACATGCATTAGTATTGGTGTAAGTATGTTCAACGGACGACCTGGTTGAAATCGGTCGAAGTCAATTGGAAAGAGACAGATTACCAACTGTCAAAATCCATTCCTACTTGTTTCGACCTATTTCAACCTGTTTCGACTAACTTCCATTGAACACACATATTGTGTGCTGCTCTATATCATTTAGTGTATTTTATTGGCAATTTTGGAAGGCTCATCCATCAAAAAGTGCACATTTTCGCAATATCCTTTTTTTTGTGATTATTTTCGGTGATAAGCGGAACCTTTTTCATTTGAAATTAGCGCGGAAATCGGTAGAACTAGTAGAGATTTGAATGATTGGTTCAAAAAACTGTTTTTTCAAGAGATTTTTTTTACTTTGACTGTAACTCCTGAGGATCATGTGACAGGACTTTGACATATTCAACAAACTTATGTATTTTGATCAGATAAACAACTTTGTCGAAGACATCAAAGCCCTAATTTGAAAAACAAAAAAGTTAGCATTTTTATCTCGCTATCGGTGGACCCCTCGGCAAAAATTTTGATACTAGAATATGCCCCTTGTAAAACTGAACAATGTTGCTGAAGACATCGAATGTCTATCTCTTCATCCCTGGGCGCTATTAATTTCGTACAGCTAGATTGATGTTCTGCACCACTGTGCAGTGAAGCGATCTCTCTTCGCTATCTCCTTGCTTGTTTGCTGCTGCTGTTGATTGTCTTCTTGTTGGATCGGAACTTCTTGTTGTGGCGCTTGCTGGTCTGGTTGTTTTGTTCGGTGCAGATTATGTGCTTCAATTTGTCTCTTTACGATGTCGGCATACGATGAGTTGGAGTTATTATTGTCAACTATTTTGCGTGCGGCTGTTAGCGTTATTCCTTTTTCGGTTTGTAGTTTCAGAGCAGCAGATTCAAAAACCCATATTGGGCAGGACCTATCAGTAGGAGAATGGTTTTGTTTGCAATTTCGGCAAAATTTTACTTTTGAGGTACAATTTGCGCTTCCGTGGTTAGAAGAGCAAATAGTACACGCCATCGGATAAGGACATCTTGCTTTTGTGTGGCCGTAAGTAAGGCACTGCCGGCACAACATCGGTTGCGGATAGTGGGGCCTTGTTCGAACTCTTAGTAATCCAAAGTTAATGAATTCTGGTACAACAGTACAATTAATCGTCAACACCAGAGTTGGTGTGTTAACGATACCACTAGCACTAGCAGTCTTCTTAGTGATACGACGAACATTTGTTATTTTCTGGGGAGCAAGCTCAACCTCTATTTCTTTTTCAGTCATATCATCCACTTCGTTACACAAAACCACAAACTTTCGCGAATTCAGCTCTGGATGGCGACCAATTTCGATGGGCGTACCATCTTTCAACGCAGTTAAAGTGAATAACTTCCTACCTTGGTCCTTGCTACGAATTTTGATGACATACCATGATTTGCGTTTTTCATAGTAGCCTCCTTCCACCTTTCCTGCGTGTTCCTCTACTGATTTCCCAATCACGAACGGATTTTTGGGAAGCGTATAACCTGGTTTAGCACGTAAAACATATAATAAAGTCTCTCCCGCAGGTTTTCCGTGTCCATCCATTCTGGGACAGTCCGCCCAGGATGGTCTCCTGGTGAAGGACTCATCACCGCAGTTCGCTCTGTGCTTTGGTACGTATCAGACCTATATCGTTGTGAGCTGTGTTGAGCGCATTCTAATTCTCTTGTATTCCTTTCATTCTTTGCATTGAAAATGCCTGACGGCGATGATTCGGAACCACCGGTTAAGGAACGCCGAGTAAGAAAGTATCCTGAATCTTATTCCGGCCCGGTCATTGTTATCGTGGAATCTGTGACAGGTTCTAACCTTGCATGTGCCAAAATAGCCAAATATATGATGAAAACGTTTGGCGATGATTATGTACGTGCTATGCCCATATCGAAAACAAAACTGAAGATCCTCTTCCAAACGAAAGAATCGGCAAACACTCTTGTTGAGAAGCAAATTGCCGATCTCCGTTTTGTAATTCCACAGCGGTTAGTTGAATGTCTCGGGGTTGCATATATAGAAACGGATGTGAAAGATGAAGAACTGATAACGGCTCGTGCATATGAAAAATGCAAATTGATACAACAACATAACCCTGAAATCGTTGAATGTCGTAGAATTGTGAAGAAACAAGATGGTCTCGATATTCCTCTCTACACAGTTATTTTCACTTTTAGTGGATCGATCCTACCCTCGCATGTTGAGTTAAACAAAGTTCTGTACACGGTGAAGCAATATGTGTATCCTGTGCGCCAATGTGGGAAATGTTGGCGACTTGGACATCACAAAAAGCAGTGTAAAAGTCAGGTTAGATGCTACAACTGTCTAAACGGAACAGGTAATCCTGATCACAACTGCATTTCTGAAGCACCACAGTGTGTTAATTGCCACGGTCCTCACCGAGCTAACGATTTTAAAGCTTGCCCAAAAATCCAACTCAAGAAGCAAAAGGAACAACAACGTCGAGATACATTCTCGCAAGGGAAAACAGACTGGTTTTGTCAGTCTGGTTCCGATAATATTGCAAACCAACCACAAGAGATTCCTCAGCCATCTACTAATCAACACCAAGGTCCCCGCCCGAAACGACGATATGCAGCCGATGATATTGACGAGAATGACGAGCTCCCCCAACTAGAGGTAAACATTTCTAACGGGGTGTGTGAGTCCATTCAGTCAACTATCGAATCAGATGCCATGCTGAACATGATTGCAGATGTGTTCGAAATCCCCAATAATGATGTTGCCATGATCGAGAGAATTAACGAGGAAATACTCGTGAAAATGTCAGATGCGGTTACCAATCGAATGAAATCATACATCAGTACGCTGAGATTATGATAAAAGCTCACATCGAACGATTCAGAACTAACAATCCCCCTACAATGTCTGCAATGGAATTGCAGGGGAATTCAAAGTAAAATGCCTAGCCTTATCAATATGATAAACTCTTCTGATGTTAATATTGTGATTCTGAGTGAAACGCACTTGGATCAATCAGCAAATTTATCAATTCCACATCATGCGATTTTCCGATCCGACCATCGTAGCAATTCGATGGGTGTAGCTCTCGCCATTAGATATGAACTGCAACCGACGACATTCAATATTCCTGGAACTTTTGACATTCAACATACAGCATGTCAAATCAAATG
This sequence comes from Uranotaenia lowii, assembly GCF_029784155.1. Lineage (NCBI taxonomy): Eukaryota > Metazoa > Arthropoda > Insecta > Diptera > Culicidae > Uranotaenia > Uranotaenia lowii. Next base: position 98,158,147 of record NC_073691.1, on the reverse strand, counting down.
CAACTTTGGAGTAGTAACAATCGTATCGCTGTACATTCATCACCAGGCTGTGGTGTCAAAATCCAGTTTTGAAGACTTTTTTTCGGCCGTACCAAAACCTTGCACAATTTCAGGCGATTTTAATGCGAAACACGTATTATGGGGAAATGCTTCAGACAATTCTCGTGGAAATTATTTAGCCGACGCTTTAGAAACAAGTGATCTAGTAGTTTTAAATAATGGATGTCCGACTAGATTTGATGTTAACCGGTCGTGGAGTGCCATCGACATCACACTGGTTTCCTCAGGTCTCAGTCTAAACTTCGAATGGAACGTTGAACAGAATCCGCACGGAAGCGATCACTTTCCTATTTATTTCGGAACGAACTTAATCAACGCGACGATACATCGAAATGGGATCAACATCAAGAAAACAGATTGGGAGTTATTCAACAATAAAATTGATGATTTGCTCTTCAACAACAACTTATGCGACTCCGGTTTCAAGACGACACACACATTTGAATAAGGTTCCACAACCCTACTGGGACGATGAATTGACCGAGGCCAAAAGAACTACTCGAAATGCCTTTCGAACCTGGAAGCGGAATTTGACGTCAGAAAATTATAATACATATAAAGAAACAGAACGTGATTTCAGGAAAATGGTTAGAGAGAAGAAGATAAAAAGCTGGCGAGCTTTTTGTGATTCATTTAATAGTGACACATCGCTGCAAACTATGTGGCGCTTAGCTAGAAGTTTTAAGTCGCGTACGTCTGCTTCGAGAAAGATGGTTTCACAGCAAGTCGTGATTGATCTTTTGGACAAATTAGCTCCTCAAACAGCAAGAAAATCTAAAATGAATTTTTTGGGATGTCAATGTACTGATCATTCATCTAACTCACCTTTCACAGTGAAAGATCTGAAAACTGTTTTCAAAACCGGAAAAGATTCGGCACCTGGAATCGACAAAATAACATATTCAGTTATAAACCGACTACCGCTTTCGGCTCTTCGACAACTAACGGGAATTTTCAATGATATATTCATCAATGGAAATATCCCTCAGGCTTGGAAAATATTTAAAATAATCATTATCCCCAAACCAGAACAGAATATAGATTCGGTTTCTGGGGTGCGTCCCATTGCGCTTGCATCTTGCTTCCGCAAAGTTTTCGAGTTACTGATAAAAGAGAAATTAGAATGGTGTATGGAGAGTAACTTCAAATTTCCAGATGAAATAAGTGGTTTCCGGAGGGGAAAAGGAACGATGGATGCTCTGTTTCCTTTAATCGAAGAAGGATCAAACGCTCTTAGTTGTCAGGAATATGTCGTTCTCTGTAGCATTGACATAAAAAGTGCGTATGATAATGTTGAAATAGAACTCCTAATCCGAGAATTGAGAGCATTAGAAATCCCTGAATGTATTATCCGCAACATATACATCCTATTCGAAGAAAGAATTCTATCGGCGGAAATTGGAGACTCCAATACCATCACAAGGACTACGTGGAAAGGATTACCACAGGGTTCACCATTGAGTCCAATCTGTTTCAACATAATGATCACCAGACTTTTGCAAAATATTCCGCAAAATGTTATCAAAATCAACTATGCAGATGATACAACTATAGCCAAAAGAGGAACAGATGTAAACGCATGCTGTGATGCCTTACAGGCAGCAGTGAACTCGTTAGTTTATGGCATAACAGATCTCGGTTTCGAAATATCTCCCACCAAAAGCAAGTGTTTACTGATCTCGACGCAGCAACCGGAAAATCCTCCTGACATCCTGATCAACGGCCAACCTGTGGAATACGTGAAAACGATGAAACTCCTGGGCATGCACATAACACGGAATCTTAAATGGACCTATCACATCTCTCAAATTAGGAAAAAAGTGGCACCATTCATCAATTTCCTGCGATGCGTTTCAGGACAATCCTGGGGTGCACATCCTTCCTCGCTTCTCAAAATTTATAAAGCTAGCGCTCGATCAATCATCGAATATGGTTCCATTTTGATGACGAAACTGAATCAACGGGATACTCTCACTTTGGACAGAATCCAATGGGCATGTATTCGCGTATGTTTAGGGTCAACTAAAACTACACATACCGGATCACTAGAAGTCCTAGCTGGATTATGTCCTCTGAGATTTAGGAGAGAAATGGCGATCATGCGGTTTATCAACAAACGAGCTCACTTACAAAATTGGAATGAACTATTCAACCCACACTGGAATCCGCATTAGCATCAACAGAATTTCAAAAAACCATCCACGATTTAAACGATTTCTTTCCTTTGCAGAATACCTTACAAACACATCCATGCTATCTATTTTCACCAAATCTGCGGAAATATGAGATAGATATCGACTTGTCGGTGGCTGCTCTCTTAGCACAACCCAGCCAGGCTAGTACAAAGGATACTGTAATGAATTTCATTGAAGAGAAATACCAAGGAACATTCTTACTAGCAACAGATGGTTCGAAAGACTTATCAAATGTAGGATATGCAGTTGTCAACAACTTTAACATTCCTTTCACATCACACAAGCTGTGTCAAGTAGCTTCGGTATATACTGCGGAACTTTTGGCCATTCGAAAAGCAGTTGAAATAGTTTCGGAAAGTCCAAACGGAAACTATGTTATAATGACCGACAGCATGAGCTGCTTAACAAGCCTGCAAAGCTTCACAGCCAAGTCGTCGTATTCAGTAGCTTGGTATGAAATCAAGGAAATGGTGAAATCCCTTCAATTCCGAGGATCCAAATTAACGTTAATTTGGGTACCATCACATCGTGGAATTCCTTTGAATGAGTTAGCCGACCAAGAAGCTAAGGCCGCTTCTAGACAAAGTTCTCCTGATACTTATATGTTAACTACCAATGAGATATCGTTCCCGTGCCGTCTTAGGAGTCGACAACGATGGCAGGCAGCATGGAATACTGGAGTTAAAGGTCGCTACTGTCATAGTATTTTATCTTCCGTTTCGTTACAACCGTGGTTTGCCCAGTATGACTTTAGTAGAAGAGAGATAGTAATATTATCGAAGCTCATAAGCAACCATTCACGTCTACCAGCTCATCTCTACCGGAACCGAATTATCCAGAACGACACCTGTGAGTGCGGCGCGTCTAACGCAGATCCAGATCACTTCCTGTTTACCTGTTCAAATTATGGAACAAGGAGATGGACGATATGGAAAATCCTGTTGGAGAAAAGAATTACACCAGATGTTCAAATAATGCTCAAAAGTCTTAACACAGAAGTCCTCAAAGTAGTAGCAAACTTTTTTATCGATTGCAAAATAGATTTGTAAATTTGATTTATGTTTTACCACTTGGCCCGCTATGTGTTAAAAGTTAAGCCAAAATTGTATAGTTTTAAAATAAAAAAAAAAAAAAAAAGGACTCATCACCGCTTCACTGACTCACGCATCCAACAAAAAAAAAAATCAGTTGCCTTTTAGATCCGAAATAAGCACACTCTTAAAATGCGACTGGTCGGCTCGAAGGCAGAGAGTGAACTCCCAATGCCTACATCATGAAGACAAGAAATATTTTTTTAAATTTTTTTTTTTAATGAAATGGTCACAAAAAGTTCAAAAAAGTGGTCTAAAAAATCTACTTTTCATTCGATTGCTAGTAAATACTGTTTGAGCGATAATAGAGTTTTAGAAAAAATATGACAACAAACTTTATTAAAATTCTAACTTCTTGGTTGGATTTCGGCATTATTTTGGCTCTCGGCTTGGCTCTCTTCCCAAATCACCACCCACCGTACCTTCTCCGAGAGCAAACAAACACGTTTTGCTGGACGTTTGTTGTCATATTTTTTTCTAAAACCCCGCCATCGCTCAAACAGTATTTACTAGCAATCGAATGAAAAGTAGGTTTTTTAGACCACTTTTTTTTAACTTTTTGTGACCATTTCATTGAAAAAAAAAAAAAAAAATTCTTGTCTTCATGATGTAGGCATTAACTTAAGCTTTCATATGCATAAGGCAAATATTTTTTTGGACGTGTAACATATGAACTACAGCAGTTATAATGTTCTAAACATATTTTACTGACATTACAAGGTTTCTATTGATATAAGTTTTATATGAAGTTCATAATAATTCAAACGACTTAAATAGATTTTACTTTTGTGGTGTCAAAATGACACCCAAAGTCGGAAAAGGGAGTTTTTTTGTCCAGGCTTCCAGGGTTCGTCCATAAAAAAAGTAAAGATGCAATACTGAAGAACTTTTGAATTCATTTAGGGTCCTCGAAGAAATTTTTGTATTTTGAAGCTTCTGAAAAAAGTAACAGGCCTTCAAACTTGCTATGGTGTCAAAATGACACCCTAATGCGGATGTCACATGTGAATAAACGTGCAAACGAGAAAAACGCTATTGAAATACCAGCTATATTTTCAATTTTTCTCTCAAACTAATAATTCACCGTAAGTTTTTTCTTAGTGAACAGTTCAAGTTAATCATTTTTCAATGTTTTCTGACAAAAGAAAATAACATTTCCTACAAAAAACAGCAAATTAGAGCCAAAAACGCCCCGTGTGACACTTTTGCGTAGAATCAGAACACATGCCGATGCTAGTTCTACGAAAAACTGTCACACGGCTACAATTTTTCTATCATTTTAAAAGCTCGCATAGTTCCTTTTTTTCCTAAAAACTCAAGTTAAGCCTTAATTTGGGAAATACGTTCCTCTTTGTTTATAAAAATGTATAGTTGAGAATGGATCCTTTAAGTAGTGCCTACCGAAAAATGTTTGTGAAAGTTTCTCTGAATAAAACACTCAAGGCTTCTCGCTCCTCCTCCGCCCTCAATTTTAGTGTTTTTTCAGTGGATAACATTATATTCAACAGTTTAAACTTATCTTAAGAGAATTTTTTGATGAAATTTGCATTTTTAATAGAATTTTCTCTAGTGTGACATTTTTGCGTAGAAACATTAACATAAAGACAACCACCTTGATGAAAATTTCGTATAAATTCAGAACAAAGTATACTTGTTTGTGTTTTTATTCGAAACTTAACACTAAAAAAGAGTGTTTCCAGCAAAAAAGTGAAAATGACCTAAAAGTCACATGGGACAGTCTTCCTTAGAACGGCAGTATAACTCAAACAAGATACATTTTTTTCGCTTGTTTTTGGTTTCATTTGCATTCTACATTCAAGAAAATGAGCCGTAGTTGCACAGAAAAAATTATTTACTGTAGAATTACAGCAAATATCCTGTAACAAAAAGGAGCAGGACATTTACCGCAATTTTACAGGTCGTAAAAAAAATACACGACATTTATTTTTACGTGTGCATATTTTTTTACAGGTTGCTTTAAAATTACAGGTCTGTAATTTAAAGCCGTGTACACTGTACAGGGTTGTAGTTTCTTCCTCATAAAAATATATTTGGTATCATATTAACGAATGAAATGAAATGAGACATAGTAAATACCAAAACGCCAATTTTTTAAATGATATACATAACAATTTTATTATGCAATAATAAAAAAATGCTCTACCTCCGTCTAAAAACGGCTGGTTATACAATCGTTTTCAATACGGCTGGTGTTGCTAAAACAATCTGGCGGCCAATTTTTCCTCAATGGCTGCCATTTTGATCAACAACTGGAACATAACCCGAGGAGACAATTTCATCAGGTAGATATCTGTGAGAATATCCTCCAGGTCTAAACAACCTTTATTGGATTTAAGCTCTTGTATTGATGAAACTTAAGATTTGAAATTTAGAATCTTTACAGAAACTTTGAAAATGATGGTCACTTTCGAGTTTCCCGAAAATGTTTAACATTTAGAAACCAATTAAAGATGTTGGTGATGTCGCTTCTCGGCTGGTGGCCTTCGGTTGTCCTCGGTTACAGCTTTGAAAGCCATCCAGGTACTTGCAACACGTTCAGAACCTTATTAGGGCTTTCTTCGCACATAGTCGGTATACTTTTCGATGATACTCCGAAGTACGAGGCCGAGGCATTCAGTTCCAGTACCATCTGGTTGAACAATTGGGGCTTATAAAGCTCCTCCAATAATGGGAGGATTTTTAATAGCTTCACGCTCGAAAAAATCGGTCAGCAAGTGCCAAAATGGTCCCGGTGACATCACCTAAAATGATAATATTATTGTAATTAGTTTTTTTTTCTCTCGATGGATTAATAAATAAGTTCAACATTGCAAATACTGCATCTAATCTTGCTTTCTTTCAAACTAAATTAACTGCTTTCACTTACCTGATAGAAAGTTCCACATCAGATTTCGATACACCCAATCCAGGTTTTCCAAATACTGGAAAGTTGGCTCCGCGCATGGCTACGATAGTGCCCTAGCGAAAAAAAGGGGGTGCTGATAATCTCGGGTTTTTGTCCCGGTACGCCTTTTCCGTTAGCACTTGGCCTCCCATCGGGAGAAATTCAAAAGATGCTGGAGGCATAAGCGACGACGTTTCAAAACAACAAACAGCACAATTTTTTTGTTGCAGTTTGTCGCTAATTTGATGAGGTAGGTCCTTTGTCTATGGTTTCGTTTCGGTGCTGCAAAGCTCCGGCCTCATTTTTGAAGATTCCTACCGGAAGCTGCTGATTTCGGCTACGCAAACTTATTTAATCTTCAATTCGGCCGTAAGTGACTTTCGGATGGCCTTCTGCTACCATGTTTTGGCTTTCATAAATCCAATGCCATCCTCACTGGGTCTGATGGCAACATCCAGCTCCGGACGATTCGCTGAAAACTCTAGTCCCTGCTTTAGTCGAGGTTATCTGAAATAAAAAGCACGTCTCAGTTATGCTATCAGCACTTATCTAATCTAAACAAAACTTATTGGTAAGCAGATTTTTCTAAAAAGAACTGAAAAATTGTCCTTTTGCACTTTTTCCTGTTCTGTGGCTGGAGTAAACACATCACTGGTAATTATGATTTGTTGTTGCGGTTTGTTGTGATCACGATTTTGAAGTGTCAAATTTCCATTAGTAGTGGTGGTAAATTTTTCACTTGCTTTGGTGAGAGTGTGAGTACGAAATACCGCCGATAGATGGCAATATAAAAAAATTAGCCATAAATGGAATCGATTTTTGTTCTAAGAGTCAAGTCAGTATGATCAGTGGCTATAGTATACATGCTACTGTAATGAACTGAAATAAATAACCAAAAAATGATTTACTCAAATTCTGTTAAACTTACAAAAATTTCGAAAACTGCTAAGTGCTGGGACGGCAGCTCACAGATTAGCAGCTTGGTGAACTTCCCGTAGCGACGGATTCCTCGTATTCACCGTTCCTGGTCAATAGAGATGCCGTTAATGTTAATGTTATTTCGACAGATATGATAGCGAACTGTTTAAGCAACGCGTTTTCCTCTGGTTAATTTTCTTTTTTACGAACTATTCCATGAAACGAGTCTAACACGATAATTGATTTTGTTTTTATTTGGATAAACAAAAAAATTTTACAGTCCTGTAATTTAGAACCAGCCTGTAAATAATGCTCTCATTTAAAAATAAATGCTTCGACCTGTAAAACTACAGTACATGTCCTGCTCCTTTTTGTTACAGGACATTTGCTGTAATGTTAAATGATTTTTCTTGTATTTTTAAACCAATCAATTGGAAATTACTTGTTTTTTAAATTACAGGTTGTATTATTTTACAGGAAATCATTTTCAATGACACGTAATAGTCATTATTTTTTTCTGTGTGATTTATGGTGGGCAGAAGTGTGTCATTCCTTATGAAATTATTGATTTTCGATGCGAAGTCATGAAGATTTGTAAAAAAAAGTTCCCGGGTTAGCCGCTGTGTGGCGCTTCAAGCACTTGACTCCCAATTTTTTTGGTCTGTTTTGTTGCTTGTTAAAATATCTTCTTCTTCTTTCTTCTGTTCGAAGTTATCATCTGACAACTTCTATTTTGTGGCCCAGTGACTGAGACTATATGGCCATTTTCATAGGTTGTCTGCAAGACGGCTAGCCGTATTGCTTGGCAACGGGTCGATTATGTGTACAAGTACCTTAGTGTTTTATTGTTTATAATTTTAAATTAGCTTTTTGGACAAAAGCAGTAACTTCTCTGTAAAGCTCATTGTCGTTCAATTTCAGTAAATCAGTTAGACACGTAAAACGTAATTCGAATGAATAATTGGACCTCAGGTTGTTAAATTTTGGACAAAATAGTATCGAGTGTTCTGCTGTTTCTGGGGACTGACAAATGTTACAGTCACCATCGTCTTCGATTTCCATGATGTTCAGCTAAATCTCGAGTAGTCGTGCCCTGTGAGTAGTCGGTTTATGAGGCGAATTTCGTGTCCTTCAAGATCCTTTTTGTGAAACCACGGTGTAGGCAAGTATTCTGGATAAACCTTTCTGAATGTCTTCCCTTTCAGAGTGCCTTGTGCGTCGCAGTACTCTTCGTACCATCTTTTTGTTTCTACGAGCTTCTGTTCTTCAAATTTATTGAACGCATCTTTCAAAAAAAATTGGTTTTCCAAAACTGGAGCAGTGTCAGACAGCAGAGGTGCAAAGCATCGCATCATTTTGCATGCAGCGTTCGACTTTTTCCCGACCAGATCAAACTAACTTCATCTTCGGAAGCGTCGGCTTGCGAACATAGCACGCCGACTTTTGATTGTAAATGAACGCATCGCAACGACGCTGTGGCACGATTGGTTCAAATGACTGCATCTCTTAAGTTCATTCCGATGCTTTGCGAACAGTTCGCCTACTGATTTTAAGGCGACGTCAACCGAAGGATCCGTTCGTTTGAATTTATCGGGGATAAGTTAAAACGACCTTATCGAGATAGGGTCGTTTGAACATTCAATTGAATGTTCACTTTTGAACGTTCAATAGAAGTTCGTCTGATGCGTTCGGCAGCCTAAGGCAAGACGCCGAGCCGTGTTTGGATGGGATGGATTATTGGTATGGTGCATTGCTTGCGTGTGATGTTCGGTCGTCGCTCAACGATAGAGGGTGTCGGGTGTCTTGTAGCGCGCGGACGACTTGGTAAAGAGAATGAGGCGCAGTTACAGTTTTTATTTAACGGTGCAATTTTACTGAATAAAATGCAAACCGCCCAACTACGGTTGGGCTTGTAAGGCTTGTAAGAGATTGTTTATTCTTTTTCATTCCATGTTAGGTTCAGAACTGAAGCAAACCGTCAATACCCGCGAAATTTAATTCAAATTTTCAGATTTCAGATTTTAGATTCAGATTTCAGATTCAGATTCAGATTTCAGATTCAGATTCAGATTTCAGATTTCAGATTCAGATTTCAGATTCAGATTCCAGATTCAGATTTCAGATTCAGATTTCAGATTCAGATTTCAGATTCAGATTTCAGATTCAGATTTCAGATTCAGATTCAGATTTCAGATTCAGATTTCAGATTCAGATTTCAGATTCAGATTTCAGATTTCAGATTCAGATTTCAGATTCAGATTTCAGATTCAGATTCAGATTTCAGATTCAGATTTCAGATTCAGATTTCAGATTCAGATTTCAGATTCAGATTTCAGATTCAGATTTCAGATTCAGATTTCAGATTCAGATTTCAGATTCAGATTTCAGATTCAGATTTCAGATTCAGATTTCAGATTCAGATTTCAGATTCAGATTTCAGGTTCAGATTTCAGATTCAGATTTCAGATTCAGATTTCAGATTCAGATTTCAGATTCAGATTTCAGATTCAGATTTCAGATTCAGATTTCAGATTCAGATTTCAGATTCAGATTTCAGATTCAGGTTTCAGATTCAGATTTCAGATTCAGATTTCAGATTCAGATTTCAGATTCAGATTTCAGATTCAGATTTCAGATTCAGATTTCAGATTCAGATTTCAGATTCAGATTTCAGATTCAGATTCAGATTTCAGATTCAGATTTCAGATTGGAAATGGACTTCCGCTCATTATGAGTTGATGTTTAACATATATGAGTTGATGGGTTGATGATTAAATATATTGAGTCCCAAATTCATGGCGTACACCATTTGATTAAGACCCGAAATCAGGAATTTGGAATTCATTTATTGGGGGTGGAATAGAAAAAATGAAAAATTTGGTAATATTTTGTTCACCAGAACTATCACTAAATGTAATGAAATGATTAACTGTTGGTGGTAAATTTTCAAACATGATTTACTTTTCAAATGCCAATTAAATTCCATATTTTTTTTCGTCCCGATGGAATGAACACTTTAAATGGAAATGACGTTTGGGTTGGTGGCAAAGGGATATAACTTATACCGTTTAAATAAATTACTTGGTAGCAAAGGGCTCCAAACAAAAAGTAATTTTCAGTAAGCAGTGAATCTGAAATCTGAATCTGAAATCTGAATCAGTAATCTGAATCTGAATCTGAATTCTGAAATCTGAAATCTAAAATCTGAATCTGAATTCTGAAATCTGAATCTGAAATCTGAAATCTGAATCTTAAATCTGAATCTGAAATCTGAATCTGAAATCTGAATCTGAAATCTGAATCTGAAATCTGAATCTGAAATCTGAATCTGAAATCTGAATCTGAAATCTGAATCTGAAATCTGAATCTGAAATCTGAATCTGAAATCTGAATCTGAAATCTGAATCTGAAATCTGAATCTGAAATCTGAATCTGAAATCTGAATCTGAAATCTGAATCTGAAATCTGAATCTGAAATCTGAATCTGAAATCTGAATCTGAAATCTGAATCTGAAATCTGAATCTGAAATCTGAATCTGAAATCTGAAATCTGAATCTGAATCTGAAATCTGAATCTGAAATCTGAATCTGAAATCTGAATCTGAATCTGAAATCTGAATCTAAAATCTGAAATCTGAAAATTTGAATTAAATTTCGCGGGTATTGACGGTTTGCTTCAGTTCTGAACCTAACATGGAATGAAAAAGAATAAACAATCTCTTATAAGCCTTACAAGCCCAACCGTAGTTGGGCGGTTTGCATTTTATTCAGTAAAATTGCACCGTTAAATAAAAACTGTAACTGCGCCTCATTCTCTTTACCAAGTCGTCCGCGCGCTACAAGACACCCGACACCCTCTATCGTTGAGCGACGACCGAACATCACACGCAAGCAATGCACCATACCAATAATCCATCCCATCCAAACACGGCTCGGCGTCTTGCCTTAGGCTGCCGAACGCATCAGACGAACTTCTATTGAACGTTCAAAAGTGAACATTCAATTGAATGTTCAAACGACCCTATCTCGATAAGGTCGTTTTAACTTATTGACGTCGCCTTAAAATCAGTAGGCGAACTGTTCGCAAAGCATCGGAATGAACTTAAGAGATGCAGTCATTTGAACCAATCGTGCCACAGCGTCGTTGCGATGCGTTCATTTTTTCCAACCACAAGTTAGGCGTCGTGGCTGATCTTAACCTTTTCAAGAAATAATCAGCTTGCGACTTTTTCTCGACGACGTTTGCGCTGAACGTTCATTTGCACCTCTGGTCAGACAGTCCCATGTTGGCCAATGCATCAGCAATATCGTTTGCTTCAATGTTGATGTGGCTAGGGATCCATTGAAAAGCAGTGCCAAAACGCTGTGCTATCTCTAGAATCTCTACAATCAGAGCAGGTGCTTGCAAGTCATCGAACGTGTTTCCAAGGATGGTACAGGCGGATCTTGAGTCAGTGTATATAACTGCTTCCGGTATTTGTTGATCCTCTATACACTTCATGGCTATTCTGATGGCAATAATTTCGGCAGATGTGATGCTTGTTTCGTCGTTCAAACGGTAAAAGTATCTAGTTTTAGCACATTCATTGTATGTATATGCCAACTGCACAAATGTTATCTTTTTTTGAGGCGTCCGTGAAGATTCTCCTGCGTCGACTGTATTTTTTGTGCATAGTAAACAAAACCGCTTGTTTCATAATTTTTGGGCTGATATTCTTTTTAGTTAGCGTTATTCCTTCCAACTGTGTTGCAATTTCGATGTGGGATGTTTTATTGAAATTTTTGGTCTTGGTAATTTTATCGTAAGTGTGTTTATTCTTGAGGTACATTATCTCTTGATAGCTGTATCTATTGATTGGTGTTATTCCTGTGTCATTCAAATTTTGAAGTTGGTATGCTACTATGTTGTTTCTACTGATACATCTGGCAATTTCTTTGCAAACAACTTTTTCCTGGCACAGGTTCAGGGGTTGCTGTCCTGATATTGCCATGAGTGCATTTAGTGGAGTGGATTTTGTGCAGCCGGTCACCCTGCGAAGACATTGATTGTTAACTACCGCTATTTTCCTTTTATTTGTGTTGTTCGCGTTATTTTGAACAGCTACACCATACTCTGTGATGCTTCGCATGAGCGCCTTGTATATATTGCTCATAGTTTGAGGATGTGAACCAGTTCGCGTGCCAGATATTATTTTAAGCATGTTTAATCTATCGTTTATTTTTCCTACTGTTTCTCGTGTGTTAATAATACCAAAGCTTAGTGAACGGTCCAAAGTAACCCCAACCCGGGCAGACTTTTATGGCAAAATTATACCTATTTTTGCTATCATGCCTTGAAAGTAAAATGAGGTATCATTTTGCCCGAATAAAGGTGGTACAATGCCAAAATTTGGGTCTCATTTTACATATACGGATACCACATTCATGCCTGCTTTAGGTTTCATTGAAAGCATAATGAAACCTCGTTTTGCAACTATCTCAAAACTAGATTGGATAGCAAAAGGATACCACTTTTTGGCATTGCACACATCCACAATTTGGCATCGTTGTGCTGTCAAAAATGTTTCGAAAAAAAAAAATTTCTAAACGAGGTATTAATAAGCATTTAAAAAAACGAAAATATGGCATGAATGTGCCATCAGCGTATGAAAAATAAGAGGCAAATTTTGACATTGTACCAGCAAAATTTAGCACAATGATACAAAATTAAGCTTTAAAGACATGATAGCAAAATTTGGAATAATTTTACCCTTCATGTCTGTTCGGTTGTTTGGTTTGGTCATCAGATTCTAAATTTTTCCGGTTAAATCTCTAATGAAAACAAATTGATTCATTTGCAGCGAACCCTAGACAAAACGCCTAAAGGCCGGCAATGTATTCGCCTTCAAAGATATGAGAATTAAAAAATTGAAAGAATAACTACACTACTACCAACTACGTTGTTGCACTTTTCACAAAGTTTTACATGGAAAACAATGTTATGTAAAAAATAAAAGTTCATGGTAAATATACAAGATAATTATCTCTGTGCAGTTGAACCAACATGAATGTCAAAAATTGTTGTTATTGAATGATTTGTTGTTAAAGCACCATAAAAACTGAAGAAGTTAAGCTTATATATTTACATAAGAAGCAGTATGAAAACAAAAAAATAATCATTTTTAACGGAGTAATTACAAAAAACGTAAAATACAACTTAAACGGCTTAGTTTAATTTTAATCAACTGTTTCAACTATTTCTTATTTGTATGAATCAAATAAAAAAAATACTGCTGTAATTTCATTGCATACTTTATTATTCAAGGAATTGTCAAATCAATTTCGACTCTTTTCTTAAAAACCGTTTAAATATATTTTTTTTTTCAATCTATATGGAGAATAAGTATTTTGATTAACCTTACGCTAGATGAAAAATTTATTATTCAAAGTATTTCTTTTCGCACGAAGTAGCAACGTTTTAAACCACAAGAGGGCATAGCTTGAATTTAACCGATTTTTTTTATTACCGCAAAATTTTATTATTTCACTTAACAAATATGCTGTTTTGGAAGACATGTCTTAATTTCACTTAAAGCTAAAAGTTTAGTTTAAACACTCGTTTCAACTTACATGATCCTAACGAACGACACAATTTGTTTTCTTTTCTTGTATTATCTAGATGTTTTTTTTTTTGCTGATTCCAAAAGCAGCGACATAAGACATATGGTAATATCGTTTACAACAATGTAGAAATGGTACCAAGGCACTCCGACCAGTGTCTAAGGATTGATGGAGTTGAGAAGATCGAAGTTGGTTGATGAAGACTAGACTCATTGATCCTCGAAGACGGTTCCAGCCTCCTTGCCATTAATAGGTGACCGGAAACAAGTAACAATGTACTGCATTATGTAGATATCAACTTCTAGATGATAATTCATATACCTGGAAAATAATTGGAAATATTCTGATTAATCTTTGTGAAGACTTAAAATTTTAGCTTTTAAAGGAATATAAATATCATCTTTTTTTTTCAACTAATGGATAAAAAGTGCGTAGTAAATATACTTTTTTTTAAATGATTTTCTACGACTTTTAAACATATAAAACAAAATATATTTCATTGATTTTTATATGAGAATGAAACGGAAAAAAATACACTTGCAGGGGTGTACGGTGTACTTCATCTATTTGAATTAGATTACAGTTATTATACTTTGATTCTTTTTTTCAGATACATACATTGTGGGTTCGTTCGCGGAAGTGTCACATACATGAAAAACTTCCAGCTGAATTTCAAAATCGATAATTTTGAGTTTGTCTACAAACTGAAAACACTGGGGAAGATTTATTCTTCTACGTTTCATTTCCAAACATTTGATTCAAATTTATATAAGTTAATAAACCAATGATGTAAATATTTTGTTTAAAGAAAAGAATATGCTTTTAATACATTGTCAATAATTGATTGTAAAATTTTAGGAAATAAATCATAATTAAGTCAACATTCCACATTTTGTTTTTACACATTATTCATTCAATTTGACCTGAAATATCGTGAGCAACTTTCGTTTGATCAGCTTATCGAAACATCACCATAAAGTTGAGATGCGTTAGATAAGCTATAAAAAGAATGGTGTTAGTTTTATTCACTTTGATTTGATGAATAACAGAAATATCGATCCAGGGATCCAGGGATGATTGGATGGGAAGAATAAATTCAATCGTTCCTGGACAAGCAGGAAATGGAAACGCTAGCAGCAATACCTATATAAACAAAGTACATTTCAATTGTCCAGGATGCAATACTACTAGATAGAACTTGGCTAATTCATAAGGTGGGAAAACTTTTAAGGGAGACAAAATTGAAGATAGGTACTTACCACTTTTTAAAAGTATCCAAAACATAAAACCAGTGAAGATATGGGCCAATTTGTCCTAGCTCACGCAAACCAAAAAAATCCAGCAAGAACAATTTGCCTGCTTTTGGGATGACTGTCGGAAGCTCTCCTATCAGCGATTCTGGCAATTCAGACTCCTTGTTTGAAATGGAAACTCCTGACACTGTGATTCTGAAATATTATTGAATGCTAGGTTAATGCTGAATGTCTTGCCGAACGAGCCTATAGTAGTCGCTTCAATCTTACCGTGTCCAAAATTGGCTTTGGTTTTCAAGCAATGTTTCCCGGCTGCAGTAACCTCCAGGCCCAGACAATAATTTGCTCATTTTGATTCGTTTTAACTTCACTGAATCTTCTAGGAATCGTTTCGGTCCGTATCACTACGAAAAACTCGCCGCAAACACCTTCGAATCGATACTCGATATTTGTTTATTTTGTTTTGTTTTGGTTGATGCTTACGATCCAGAGGTGCCAGGCCTACTGATTTTTCTGAAATTTTACAAAATCTCTCGCGAATTGTTCTGTTTTTTTTAATATTATCATTTTGAATGCACCGAATTTAACTGCTGTATGATAAATTTAAAAAAATATTCTATCGTAACATTTCATAAGGGCGAAACTAGCAGTTAGCTCGAAACGAGAAAAACGCGTTTGAAATTTCGGAACATCTTATCAAATACAATTAAAAAAATCGACCACTTTATGTTCAACAAAATCAAAAAATGTGCATTATATTAACTTATTGTTCGTTGGTTGTCAATAACTTCAACTCTTTTTACTTAATTTCAGAGATTTTGGAGTTTCGCCTTTTTTGTTTTCGATTCCAGTTACGCCTGCAAGTTTTGCCCAATTGATTTGCCCATTTTTGTTTCGGTTTTGAAGTTCCGCCCTTTGGTCCTACACGCAAAAACTAATAAGGCTATTTTGTCACACTCGGACAACTCAGTTACGCCTATTGGCCCTATACGAATAGTAAAATCAACTCCATTTGAATAGGCGTAACCAGCGTGCCTACAGCTACGGGTGGTTGCATATTGAGGAAAAGTAGGCAAGGGGTACCAAAAGTATCTCATTGGTGGGGGGTGGAGACGAAGCGCTTTTTGGCAGCGAATTTTTCGCCCACCATGCCTACGATTACGATTGCCTGTCACAAGATGGACTTTTTTTTCAGGGATTTTCATCCTATTGGACGATGCATCCCGTCGACCACAAGATGGACGATTCCGTGTATTGAACACACCCGAAGCTGTACACGCCCTGGGCGTAACTTCACGTTCCAACGAAAATTCATCAACAGGAAGTTTCGCCCAATTGAATTTTATCAATTTTTTGGAAGTTTAAAGTAATTTTCTTCTTTTCATACGCTCGAGACTTATGGTCTGAAAGGTTCTGTCAGAAAGTAAATAAAAACCTTCAAATTATGGAAGAAATAGATGTTAAAATTTAACTATTTTTAGAGAAAAATTCCTTGATACTAGAAAAGTTTCAAAAAATTCAACTTTATGTAGATTAAAAATAAAATAGTTTTTTGCAACGGTGAATCTGCGAATACGCGGTAATTAAAAAAAACTTTTTCGGTCAATTGAAGTAAACAACAGAACAAAGAAATATTTAATTATCCTTCGCAAATGCAAATCACCCGTTTCAGATTGTTGATAATTGGTTCGTTATTAAGCGTTGCTTTTTAATATTTTTTTGGAAATTAAACGATTTCTTAATGAAGCTTGGTTTTGCTATCAAATGAATGGAATGTTAAATTATACTATCATTATGGTCTCAGGTTTTAAGTTTATGAAAATTAAGGTTGCCTTAACAAAACCTCGTTTTGGCATCACATTATATTTTACACCAAAGTATGCTATCCGCTTGCTATTGATACCTTAAGCCTAGTCCACACTAGGAGACGGTTCGTCTCGAGACGGTCTCAGCGTCTCCCATTTTCTTCGGGAGACACTGAGACCGTCTCAGGTTTCCAACAACAACAACAGACAACAAAGTTCGTCTCATAACAAAAATCGCAGTTCATGTTGCCTAGTGTGGACTAGGCTTTAGTTTAGTCTCAGTTTGCTTTCAAAATAAATAATTTTGAAGCCTTATTGATGCCTATTTTTGCTAACATGTAAAAATCAATACCAAATGATGCTATCACTTTGCTATTGAAATCTTGTTTTGGCCTTATCTTGCTATCGTTTTGGGCATCAAAGTCTGCTCGGGAAGGTATTTATGACTCCTTACGGTTTCTAGTTGGGTTCCTTTGAGATTAACCGTTAATTTTTTGTTGCTAGCTTGGAAGATGATTGCTTTAGTTTTTTCAGGATTGATAGCAAATTTCAAAGACTCTGCCACTTCGACAAATTTGTTCATATATTCTTGTGCGTTTCTGTTCAATTCGTCTAATTTATTGCCTGTCACTAGCAGACTTGTAAACCATCGACATTTTCTCTGACAGTCGCACAGCCTGCTTTTATCAGTATCATTGTTCATGCTATCAAACGAATGCGACCGAAAACTTGCCGAACAGTCGACTACCATCAAACGAAACGACATTCATTCTTCTTTGTGTGATTGTCGAACGAAATTTCGTGTCTTGGTACACGAGAGGGATAATTTGATGATCAAACGACCATTATTCCCGACAGTTTACGACATCACCTATCTCTTTCACGCAGCAGAACTTACAGACTCAATAAGCAAATGCAAACTTTTCTATTCACTCCCTCCTGTTGAAAAAAAAATTCGCCACTCTGCAGCGCCGGGTGATGTTTGGATGTGTTGGTCGAACAATGTGGAATGATTATCTCGATTATCTACGCAAGAGGGATGAAAGTCAAACGACTAACCACAACGAAGATCAAAATTTCATTTGACATTTTTTTGCTCTCCGATCAAACGATTGCGCTCTCCACGATTGTCACGAACGATGTGTGGTGTTTGTCTCCGGAAAAATTCAAACGATGGTGACCACTTACAAGCCTGGTCACTAGGATGCCGAAATCATCGGCAAATTGAACGAGATTTACTGCACTATGATCGATCTTATGTAGTTCTAACGTGTACAGGTTGAATAGCGTAGGTGAAAGAACATCCCCTTGGGGTAGACCTTTACTGATCGTTCTGGAAATCGTTAAGTTTCTTATCTCGAGGGATATCTTTCTATTTATCAAAAACGAGGATATCCATGTTATTATGTCTCCTGGTATACACAGATTAATAAGAATATTTTCCAATTTGCTTGGATCTACTGCATTAAAAGCGTTACTTAAATCAACACAGATAAGGGCAACCATTTTCTTTTCTCTCTTATATTTTTTAATGGAATTAACAACGAAAGAAAGACAGGTAGTTGTGGACATGTTCTTTCTGAACCCGAATGATGTTTCTCGCAGAATTTTATTTTTATCTATGAATGCATTGAGATCTTCTAATACTGCACTGTTTATAATTTTTGTGGTTGTAGGAATGAGGCTTATCGGTTGTTTTCCAGATGGTAAATTTTGGTCCCTCCCTGGTTTAGGGATTGCAATCACTTTTATAGATTTAAGAGTGTCGTCAATAAAACCTCTCTTCCACATTTTATTCAGATCGTCTATTATGTTGATAATCACATCCGGGTTGATGTGTCGCAATGTTTCGTAGGAAATACGGTCACTACCTGCAGCTGAATGCTTATTCTTTTTAGCTAGAATTCTATCCCATTTATTCTTATTCATTAAATCTTGTGTGGCAACTGGAATTGGCCATTCCCAAAACTGGGGATCATGTTTGCCGAAATGAAGATCTGAGAATTCTTCAGCTAGCTTAGAATCCTCGTACATAACGTTGTTTTCTTTCGCCCTAACTCTTTTGCCTGTCAATCTACCAACTTTTAACCACAATTCCTTGGAACTAATGAACGGATTCAATTCTTTAGGGAACTCTTCAATTTTTTTCTTTGTTTCCTCTCGCTTTTTCCTCAAGAATATCGACGCCTTTTTTTTTTATTCTAAAAGATTTTGAAGGTTCGATTGCGAGTTAAATTTTTTTCTTGCTATGCATTTTTCTTTCCATGCTTGCTCCACTTCGTCGGTCCACCAGAATTTAGGCTCCCTCGTATCTTTTTTCCTGTTAACTTTATAGGTCCTTCTGACTACTGGGAGTAGATCCTCTACAGTTTTGATTTCCCTTGGATCTAACTTAGCCATCTCTTCATATATTTTTGCTGTGTTGTAAATGTACTTTTTAGTCCTGTGCTGTATATTGCCTATCAATGTTTCAATGACTATGTGATGGCTACCGATACTAAAATCTTTAACATTCCACTGTATCGCTGACATCAATTCAATCGAACATAACGTGACATCAATTGCCGAAGACCTCGCATTTAGTTGAACGGGGATAAAAGTTGAGGAGCCATCATTAAGAATCAAAGTATTGCTGTTATTTATTACATTCATCAGTATTGTACCTTTCCGGTCACAATCTTCACTACCCCATGTGTAGTGATGTGCGTTAAAATCGCCTCCAATCAAAACCTTTTTATAATTTCTAACGCTGTTAAAAATTTTTGTTACATCTTCTTCAAATTCCGCAGTAGAGATAGATGGGCTCATGTACACCGATATAACTACCAGATCAAGTGATAGTATTTTTATAGCACAGGCTTGTGTCCAACGACCGATGTTGGGCAAAGGGATTCTAACAAAGTTGTAGTTATTATTCAGAAAGATTGCTGCCCCCCCATAGTGATCATCTCTTGCCTGAGAGATCAAATGATATTTGGAAATTTTGTATCGATTTGTATTGATGTAACATTCATTTATCCATGATTCAGATATAAGAGCAATATCGTATGAAACCTCAACTAGAGTATTAGTGAGTTCTGCCTTATGTTTTTCTAAGCTCTGTATGTTACACTGAATTACTTTTAAAGTAGCCATTTTGGTATAATGTATAGATTTTTAAAGTATATGTCTAACTGAGTTTTTATTTTACTGATTGAAGTTACTGACATTTATTTATTTGTCGTAAATCGAGTTTGCTAATTTAAAGTACTTTTGTGTACACATTTTAAACTTACTTTTCGTTGTTTCCTCGTTGTCAAGCTGTTGTAAGAAGTCCGCATAGAAGCTCATTACAGTTGCTTGGGTTTGCTGGCTAGCCGTCATCTCTGCTTTTTTTGTGGCCATCTGGATCAGATGCTCCCACCTTTTATTCTCCTCTACGTTGTTCGGATTAGTTGGTGTGCCTGTCGACTTTTGTCCGGTGTTTACCTCCTTGATGATGTTGTTGCGTTCAGTCATGGTTTTATCCGTATTTGCGAGATTGTCGGATCAAAGCCGTTTTCCTCCAACTGGCTTACCATTGGGTCTGTCCGGGGAGGCTGGGTCATTCGGCCGAAAGTCATGAGGCCGAAAGCCATTCGGCCGAAGGTCATTCAGCCGATGGACGTTAGGCCGAATGGGCTATCTGGCCGAACAGGCCACTAGGCCGAATGGGTTATTCGGCCGACGGTTATCCAGCCGAATGCTGTTAGGCCGAAAGGACGCAAGGCCGAAAGGATGTTCGGCCGAATGATCACTAGGCCGAAAGGTCATAAAGCCGAATGGTTATTAGGCCGAATGGTCATTAGGCCGAATGGTCATTAGGCCGAATAGTCGTAAGGCCGAATGGTCGTAAGGCCGAATGGTTACTAGGCCGAATGGTCAATAGGCCGAATGGTCGCAAGGCCGAATGGTCGCAAGGCCGAATGGTCGCAAGGCCGAATGGTCGCAAGGCCGAATGATCACAAGGCCGAATGATCGCAAGGCCGAATGGTCGCAAGGCCAAATGGTCGTAAGGCCGAATGGATGCTAGGCCGAATGGTCGTAAGGCCGAATGGCCATAAGGCTGAATGATCGTCATGAATGGTTGCTAGGTCAATAAGAAATCTTTTACACATGTCGGCATGCTAAGCCGAAAGGTCGTAAGGCCGAATTGCTGATAGGCCGAATGGTCGTTTGGCCGAATGGCTGTTAGGCCGAATGTTCATAAGGCCGAATGGTCATTAGGTCGAATGATCACAAGGCAATCCATTAGGCCTGATGACCATTCGGCTTGATGACTATTCGGCCTAACGACCATTCGGCCTAACTACTGATCGACCTAACTACTGAGCAGCCCGACATGCAAGAAAGCGATAATATGTCTTATATTTATTTTATTAGTCATCGAAAAAATATTGTTTCGCACAGACTTATTATTCTAAGAGATACTAACACACTCATTAAAATAACGGTTACATGTGTCTATTGGGTTGTAGTAGGCCTTATAGGCCTAGCATAAATTCGGTCCAACGACCATTCAGCCTAACAATCATTCAGCCTAGTGGCTATTCGGTCTAACGACCTTCTAGCATCCATTCGGCCCGACGATCATTCGGCCTAATGACCATTCGGCCTAGCATCCATTCGGCCTAACGACCATTCGGCCTTGTGACCATTCGGCCTCATGAACATTCGGCCTAGTGACCATTCGGCCAAATGACCATTCGGCCTAACGACCATTCGGCCTAATGACCATTCGGCCTAATGACCATTCGGCCGAATGATCATTCGGCTTAGTGACCTTTCGGCCGAATGACCATTCGGCCTAACGACCATTCGGCCTAGTGACCATTCGGCCTAATGACCATTCGGCCTAACGACCATTCGGCCTTGTGACCATTCGGCCGAATGACCATTCGGCTTAGTGACCATTCGGCCTAGTGACCATTCGGCCTAATGACCATTCGGCCTATCGCCCATTCGACCTGATGACCATTCGGCCAAATAATATTCGGCCAAATAACCTTCGGCTTAATGCCGCATTCGGCCTATTGTCCTATTCGGCCGAACATCCGTCGGCCTTTCAACCCATTCGGCCTAGCGACCTTCGGCCTAACATCTTTCGGCCTATCGGCCTTCGGCCGAATGTCCGGCCCCCCTGTCCGGGTATACTTTGACTGCGGGTACAATTTTTCTTCGTTCCAAGTTTGTTAGTTGCCATTGTTCACGTAGATTATGAGAGACGCCCTGTTTCTTCGATGAGTTTTCGATCGATGGAAACTCATCCAGATTTTCCAAGGCAGAATAAGAATTCTGGGTCCAAATAGGCACCTGTTCAGTCGCTTCAGCAAATGTCATCGTTCGCTTTGCCATCAACGATTTAATGTTCTTTTGTCTCTCTTTTTCAGGACACTCATCGTGTTGCGACATATGATCGGGAGATTTACAGTGTGCACATTTTATCGGGTTATTACATTTTGCGAAGTCTTCAGAATTATCATGTTGGACAGCACAGCCCACATCGTTTTTTCCCTCTGCAATTGTCTGCCCGATGATTGAACCTGAGGCAGTTCTCGCAGACAATCAGTTTTTGAAAAAACGGTCTTACTCGGGTTGAGCAAGCGAACAATCGAATTCTATCTGGAAGCTCATTCGATCTGAACATTACACTTATGCGATTCGTGGGTACTGGTTGTTTATCAACATACCGTGTCAAGCGTTGAACCTTGATAATGGGAACATCACACTCAATATCCGCTAAAATCTCTTCGGGATCGATCTCCGTCGGGACTCCAAAAATAATTCCGGTCACACAAACCAGATGTTGCGGCATATATGCCTTGAAGACGCTACTTGGGTCTTTGTTTACTTCCTCCATAATCATGTTTGCCTTGACAAAACTATTAAAGTACACCATGATACGGTTCCTTCCATTCTGCTTCATATCTATTATGTTTTGCTTGAACTTCTCCTTTTTCCGTAGAGTTGAACCAACCATAAATTTGTTAATCCGCGCTCTTTCTACTTGTTCCTTTAGTTCGAAATAAACCCTATACGGGGTCGAATCCGCGTGTGTATAGGTGATGTTGATGAACTCTTTCTTTGCTGAACCACGTTCTTCATCCCGTCGCACTCGCTGTAGCTCTAAGCTAGCTGCTCCAGGTTCATCCATACTATCGTCGGTGAGTTCCCTCGCTTTCCTAATTGAGTTAGGTGGATCCGCCATTTTGGATTTTACCCACGTCAATGGCGTGCTTTTTCTACAGAGAAATCACTGTTAATCACTGTTTTCTTTTCACTTCTACTTCACAAAGCACTCAAATGATTCGAAGAAGTCCCTCCGTATATCCAATTCACTTCCAGAATCACTTCTAAATCTGTATCCTCTACTCCACTCGATATACTTAAAAACGCGTCTGTCTCACTCGTCGTTCGCGAACAGAAAAAAAAAAGTTGTTAAAATATGAATGATTCAAAATTTCGAAAATTTTCTTCCATAGTTTGTTCTGAGTTGCTTAACGGATAAACCAAGCATAAGATTACTTTTTTGGACGTAGCAATTGGCGTTGAGGATCAAAAATGTGAAAAAAGAGTGCGAAATAAGAATAGCACCACTTGAGTTTTTCAACAAAAACAAGATTATTTTTAAAAATTTACTGTGTAAAAGTAAATAATAATGCTTCTACGAGTTATTTGAATAGATAACTTACTGCATTTTAGGAGTTTTATAGAATTTTAAAGGTTTTCAAATGTATTAAAAGGAGGTTTTAAGAGATGCTCCTCTAGCGTTAAGGAATTTGATATTTGAGCTATAAAACTTTATCAAACTGCTTGATTTCTTCATTCAACTGATTGAACATTCTTATTATAAGAGGAAACACATCTTACCTGTCGGCAATTTATGGGGTTTGAACCCAAGAGTTTTCTTGCCGATACCGGGAATCGAACCCAGTACGCCTGGCATACCTAGACCAGACTCGCGCCAGCCTATCTGATAGACCACATCGGCGTTAAGATATTTCAACATGGGTGCACGGTATAGCTGCATTCGCCGATGTAAATTATATACATAGAAAGAAATAGTTTTCAACTTGCTTGAGAACACAAAAAAATTTTGAGTTAAATATGTTGGGTATATGAAATGCAATATTGGTCAATCGAAAAACTTTTAAGGAAAAACAAAAAAACGCGTACAATTGACAATGTTGATTCATTATTTTTATTTTCACTGATTTCCGTTGCACGACATAACTTGATGAATATAATTCCCAAAATTCACTCGGTCCATGGTACCGTTATTCCATTTCTTTGATGTTGATCAGTTTTTTTTTTTTAAATTTACAAGTAGTTTTATTAAGGCATTTAACTCAAAAAGTTTTTTTTGTGCCGAATATTAATTTCACTTTTGTGTGATGTTAGTAAGAGGGGGGCCGTAATCGTCGCGGCTACTCAACTGTTAATTAATTTAACTAGAGGAAGGGAAAGAGGATTGTGTAGTAGTGCCCAATATTCCTGAAATTTCCAGCAAAAAATGGGAAGAGCGCTTCATCAGTTTCATCGATCGAATCGCCTCAACGGAGCTGAGACTATCCGAATAGATGAAATAGTGGTCTACGGGCAGTGTGCGAATGTGTTCCAAGGTACAATAAATAGCGGCTAGTTCAGCAACGTAAACGGATCATGGCTCTCGAAGCTTGAACGAAGCTTCAAAGCGCTTATTGTACACTGCGAAACCAGTCGCGCCGTCGATTCTAGAACCATCAGTGAAGAACACAGTAAACGAAAATTACCGAGTTCGGTAATTTTTTTACCGAAATCCTAACATGTGTAACTCGGTAAACCGTTCGGTAATTTTTTTCATGGCAGAGGAATGACAGCTGTCAAATGTTACAGACCTTTTTCGGTAAAAATTACCGAAACTCGACTGATCATATCTAAGACCATCTGTCAAATTATTGACAGTTGTCAACGTGATACCTCGTTAGAGTACCGAATTACCGGTATTGTTGAACCGAAATGTCTGTAATTATTACCGAAAGGCCAGTAATGTTTAACCGAAAAACTATATGAGCTCGTTAATATGTACCGAGCAAACTGTAGAGTTTACCGAAATACCTGTAATTATCACCGAAATACCTAACATTATTACCGAAAAACCTGTAAATACAATCGAAGCATTTGAAAATATTACCGAAATACCTTGATATTTTTACCGAAAGGCTGTAAAAGCTCGGTAATATTTACCGAACAATCGGTAAAATTTACCGAAATATTTGTAATAATTACTAAAATATCGGTAAATTTTAACGAATGAAGTGAAAATGTCCGGTAATATTTACCGAATAATCGGTAAAATTTACTAAAATATCTGTAATAATTACCGAAATACCGGTAATTTTTACCGAAATTTCGTTGATATTTACAGAAAACTGTAAAATTTTTGGTTATTATTGCCGAAACCCGTAAAACGTACGGTTATTTCAGCTTATAACGCACAACGCATAACGTGAGATGATCAGAGTCTCCAGAAGGCACTTAAATCGAAAAATTTCAATTCTGATGAGCACAGATGAACTTAATAAAAATAATTATAATAGAACAATAAGAATTATAAATGTTTTCAAAGTCTCTTAAAAATATTATAACAAAAATATTAATAATTAATTAATAATAAAAATATTATAATTATTATATTTTTTTTTTTTTTTTGTTTCGATTATAGTCGTTTTACCATCTTTATGGCATTCGCGACTTTATCAACGTTGCAGTTGGCGGATCGTTATTGAAAAACTATCCGGTACAACTGTGTTCGATGTTTACTGTTGGGCTCGAACTCGCGGACATCGGCTCAGGAGACAACAGACTTGCCAACTGAGCTATATCACAAGCCCATAATTATTATATGTTATAATTAATATATATTATAATTAATATTAATAATCAGGTCCATCTGTTCTTATCAGAATAGAAATTTTTCGCCTCGAGTGTCATCTGGAGACTCCGATCATCTCATGTAATGCACTGTGCATCATAAACTGAATTTACGGAACATTTTACTATTTTCGGAAACAATTTTACAAATTTCGGTAAATATTCAATAAACATTGGCTCTAGCTTCCAAGTTTTTTAAAATAGGCCTAAAAATAATATTGAATAAACACTTAACTTCATTCATGATGAATAATTTAATTCATAATTCAAAGCTTTTAATAATTTACAATTTATTCAAACAAAAATGCTTTTTATTAATAATATATGTACCTACTAAAACACATTGATTAGAATCGAACATCGCACCCAATTGAACAAGATTATTCGACGTAAACCTATCCACTTTCGGCCTTTTCGGCCACCTGCAGCTCAACTTCCCCCTACATGGTTGTTTTCCTCGACCAGACCACAGTAAGGGTGGAGTCCGTTTTCTGCAACAGAAAAAATTTGAAGAAAAAAGAAGTTGAAATAAGGCCGCATAATTTAATTAGAAACCAATTGGAATTAGTTAGCAAATTGATATTTCAGGTAGAAAAAAATTATTTGAATGATTAAGTAATTATCGAAATATTGTTTAGTATAATAACTTGAATTAAAAAAAAATTGGCATCTACAAAACATAAATTCTGATACGAAAGATTCTTGCAATTATTGTCATTGAAAAATAACAATGAAATTTGATATTGCATTAAGTTGATTTTCACTATAGAAAATTTACCACATTGGTTACTCTGGAACCGACCTCGGAAAAGGTGTATGTAGTAAAGAAAGGGCCAGCTTATCCAAACCACGGTCTTCCACCACACAGACACTAGAAGTAAAATGGTTTTATTTTAGAACAAATTTTGTGTTTAGCAAATCAGTCTAACTTACCTTTTAGGAATAAGAAACTGACTCAACGTATCTGAGATGTCTTTCCATATTGCGCTTAATTGTTCGGGTATTTCCAGGCCACTAGCAGATTCGTATGCAAAACAGTCATCGATTATAGTTCTTTTTCCTTCATTGTAGGTTTGCTGGTAGTTACAATTTCACTGCAAACGTGAGGGCTTTCTAACCGAAGGGGATGTAGTTCATACTGATCCACTTTACTACGTTGCTTGCGTAGACCGCGTATAGCTGATGCGGCTGAACAGTGTTGCCCCGCTTCCTGAACGTGTCGATTTAATTGGTCTGGAATAAGGAAATACTCACTCTGAGGAATTCCAAAGTATTACCTCGTTTCAATTCGATCGAAGGACGGTGGCACACATGCAAACTTGTTCGTACTCAACAGCTGCTTGAATATGGGCGAAATCCTTTTGTTCAAATTGTGTCCAACATCCTTTCCCCGGCCGATAGCTCGTTTCTGAAATAGCTCCATGCAACTGAGGACACCGTTATGCAGAGGTGTTAGCAGCGAAAATGGTGGACAAAGTGTGAAAAGTTGAATCGCTGTGTACTGGAACGGTCACCGCACCGTACACAGCTGGATCAGATCCTTCTGGCTAAACCGGGTACGAATGGGCTGCAACAGGGCCGGAAAAATTTGCACTTTAACGTTGTCAGTAAGGCCTGAGTGAAAAAGAAGATCTCCTCCTGTTCCATAACGAAGTGAGGGTAGCCTAGAGGGTTTAGTTGAACATCGGTGCCGAAAGTTTGTACAACCAAACCTGCAAGGCTATGTTCCAGATATCGATTTCATTTGATTTTCCTTATAAGAAAAACAAACGATTTGAGATGCGGTGTTGAGAAGAGATAAAAAAAATGCATCTTACCCGTGACGATCCGGACAGGATCAGAACCTGCGTCTCTGCCCACTACTTTTGTGTGGTAGTCAAAATATTACCTCTTGTATCGAACATCCACTACTCGCACAGCTAAACAGTTCTTGAACCTTGTCCATCTTGCCACAGAACAACCTGCCAGGTAGGTGGATTCAAAAGATTCCCTTGAACATTACCAGGATGTTGTTGTTGTTTTCCACAGCCATGTGAAGGAAGCTAAAAAAACAGATTAATGAATGAAATAGAATTGCATGGAGTGGATGAAAAAATAGAAAATTACACTTAATTTTACTACTTACCAGCAATTTCATTGCCCACAATCGAACAAAAAACTTTTCACAACACCTCAACACACGGAACGCGTGTCACCATCTTTGAAAAGAAGGCGACGGCGATGATTGCTTCTATTCATCCCGCTCGTGCACACTTGAAAACTCGAGACAAATGATTACGGTAGCAGGAGTGAGAGGGAGACTGCTTAACTGCCGTAAAATGACAATAGAATTTTGACAGCCAGTTTTAATTTACAGTTTTCGGCGTTTTTTACCGAAAATTAATTGTAAAGTTATTTGTTTACATACAAACAAACGAGTTTTGGTAAGTCAACAAACGGTTCACGAAATTCGTTGAAAACAAGACGTCAGATTGAACAATTACCGAAATATTTCTAATTACAGAACTGTTTCTGTAAAATAAATTACCGAACTCGGTAATTTTCGTTTACTGTGAACATTTTTGTAGGGTCAATTTCACGTACTTTTGATGCAAAGATTGAAGGAATGACGTTGGGTCGGACGTGATCTGGTATTCCACGGATGTCAGCATTCATGGACAGATCGAATCTTTTCAAGGAACTGCTAATCGGGTAAAAGTGACTAGTGTCCGAATTTAATAAAGAAGGATTTCTAGAGTTTGTTTTGATTAGGTCGTATGCGCCACCTGACATGTTTCGAGAAAATCGCTGTTCAAGTTTCGTAACATATTTTCAATTCTAGAATTTAAAATCTCGCTATGAATTATCTGAAAATTTGATATGCTTTGTAAAAATAGATGAGGAATATGCTTTTGTATGCGATATTGGTATTAATTCAGCTCTTCGAGTGAACAAGCACTTGCGACCTTTTGCCTTACTTGTTTGGTACAAACGTCGTTTTGCTTCATGACAAATTTCATCTATAAACTTGATATCTGGTGTTTTGTACTTCTTCAATCCCTGCTCACTTGGTCAAGAACTAAAGTTCTAACATGTTAAGACTCTTCTGAAGAGTTGCGCAATTATTGGCATTTGATTTAAAGGATTTTTTCATATTGCAATTAGCCAAACACCTTAACACAAACACAAAACAAATAAAAGAGGACTTACGTTTTGTTCTTTGTAACATAATCATGATCTCCGCGGGTGATATGCGCTCTACAGAATCGTACGGCGGTCGTGGAGCGGGCCCTGTCAAAGTGTCTACCTCCACTCCAGTGGAATAAGCTGCTATAGCATCCGGGAATCGGTGCTGCGAAACTGCCCATCCTGTTTCTGTTCGACTGGAAGTTGCTGGTTACTATCTGTGACTCTGAGAGCCTTTGGAGAAGTGCAGGAGTTAATCCAAAGCGTTCAGTTATGTATGTTGGGCTGCCACTGTGGAGAAAAATATGAAACTCAGAATTTAAAAGCAAAAATAGCACTAATTGTACTTACCAGGTAACAAACTGCACTTATTTATTCCATCGAAATAGCTAAAACTATTGTCACCAAAGATTTACTTTAAAATTATTAGCCATTTCATCTCTTAGTATCGCGTTTTCTGCAAAAATGCAAAAGGTCACAAGAACCGAAACACCGAACTGGTTTTTACCATGATGGCTCTAGATATGGTGATCTCAGATGCCAAATCGCCATTCCGCCATATTGAAAAAAGTTTTGACAGCCGGCTGTAGTGTTTACGAAAAAAGGGGTCAAGGGATGCCAGGTGTTAGTGATAAAAAATCAGATGGGAAAAAAGTGTGTATATGTGCAGAAGCCAATCGTAAAGGAAAGTTAAAAAGATTTAAAACCGTACTGGGGTTTAGTTTATTTTATTATATTTAAATTGAGTTTTCGGAAAAAAGCAATGATATGAGTATATTCAATGAATTAATTTGTATTCTAAACACTTTTTTTCAATAAAATTACAATACAGTTCGGTCTATCCGTATGTTCCGAAAAAGAAAAACTTTTTTTGACCGTTATGATAGAAAGGATCTTAAAGGGTGGAACAAACAACTAAAACCCTAAACCGGATGTTTGCTCCTTATATTCTTTTTACCTTATCCAAAGAGCTATTTTGTTTCCCTTTAATCGAAACGAGTTGGATGAAAATAAACGTAAATCGGTTCTGCTAAAGGAATGCTCTAAATTCTGCTATTGATCATTTTCATGTACGATTTTATGATTCGAAATGCTACCCATCAGATCCGGATTACTCGATTGGATCTTCTGGAGCAGCGATGGCAACAGACGGGGTCCTCCTGAAGCAGCTTTTTCATCTCGATGAAGATCGAGTCCTCCTGAAGCAGCTTTTTCATCTCGATGAAGAACGGATGTTCCTGCAGGAGGGCCAGCCGCTTCTCGGACGATGGAATGTAACGCCTCGCTATGTTACCATCCGATTCGATGACTTTCTGCTGCTTCTAGATAGCTCTTGAAAGAAAAAAGTGTTGAATAAGCATAAATTTATCATAAGTAATGCAAAATTAATGTTATTAACCGCTACCGACAAAGCTGGCACCGTCGTTTATAGGTCCAACTTCTTCCAGCTTTGCTTACCAGCCCGGAGCTCAGCCGGAAGATTTTGTTTCGATTCTATGAATTATATTTGCAAAAATCAAGGCGAAATCTTTGTCTAAGCAATATTTTGATGATTGGCAAAACTTCGTGTTTTACAAAAAATCAGAGCACCTGGCATCCCAGCCAGCCAGCAGCCAGCCGAACAGCCAGCTGTCAAATTTCGGCTCCTCCTCCGCCTCCAACCCTCGTCTACTTTTTGCCAAAGAGAGACCACCATATCTAGAGCCATCATGGTTTTTACGACCTTTGTTTTGCACGATAATCCAAAGCAGTGCAAAAAGTCGTTAAAACCAAATTGCACACGAAAATGAAAAACTCATCATACGTCCTAAATTCAAATCATTCTGTAAAAGTTATTTAGTGATAAAATGAAACCAATTTTTTAGCAAAGATAAAATACATGTTTAGCAATCGTTTGCAGCAAATAACTCAATTTTGTTTATATTGGTTTATATTGGTTTATATTTTATTTATATATCATACGACCTAATCAAAACAAACTCTAGATTTATTTCTAATTGACTAAAAGTATGAAAATTGTTTACATATTTTACTTGCGGATTAATATTCATAAGCCTTTCCTAATTTTTTATCACCAAAGGATTCATAGTTACACTTCGAATTAGGAAACGTAGCGATTAATCGAAGAACCGATTTTTCAACGGCATGACTCCCGCCAGTACTTCGAGACTCATCGTATGTGTCGACTGCATACAATATGGCAATACGCAAACAACGATACTGTATTCGTTCTAGTTTAATCAAGTGGGTTTGCGCGGCGGACCCAAAGCAAAAGCTTCCATATTCTATGACCGACAGTATCGTTGTTTGGTATAACCTGATGAGGTCCTGTGGATGAGCACCCCACCAGGTTCCAGTAATCGTTCGAAGAAAATTGATTCTCTTTTGGCATTTTTGTGTCAAGTACCTAATATGTTTTCCCCAGGGGCATTTAGAGTCGAACCAGACACCCAAATATCTAAAACTGAGAGATTGAGTTAGAGTTCTACCCATCATAAGGAGCTCTATTTGAGGAGGGGAATGCTTTCTTGAAAAAACTCAGACTCGGTTTTACTAGGCGAAAACTCGATGCCTAGATTCCTGGCCCAATGTGATGAATTATTTAGAGTTTCTTGTAACGGAGGTTTAATTTGAGTGCCTGTTTATATGAACAACACAGTCATCCGCAAGTTGTCTTAACGTGTAATTTTGTGCCATACAAGCACCGATTTCTCGGACATAAAAGTTGTATAGCAGGGGGCTTAAATATGAGCCTTGGGGTAGACCCATGTAACTAATTCGTTCGACGATGGTTTCTTCATGACAAAAATGCATGATTTTTTCAGACAACAGGTTATAAAGAAAATTATTCAATATTGGTAAAAGTCCGCAAGAGTTAAGATTACTAGATAGCACTTCTATGGGCACCGAATCGAATGCCCCTTTGATGTCCAGAAATACTGCCCTTTTTGGGCAAACGCCAATTGAATGTCTGATGAAAGTAATGCTAGACAGTCGTTCGTACCCTTGCCTCTACGAAATCCGTATTGTGTACTTGACAAGAGATTGTTTGATTCAACCCATTTATCCAGCCGAAAGAGAATAATTTTTTCGAGCAATTTCCGGAGACACGAGAGCATTGCGATCGGCCATGTCTCGAGATAACCCATCCACGAATCGCCTCCAGTACCCACGTTTCTTGCCCCTGATCAAGTTCTTAAACTTGCGTTCCAAGGACAAGTAACGTTGGAACTTCTCTGGCAATCCAGTTCTGCGAAACTCAGCAAACGCCTTGCACTTTTCTCCTCGCGCACGTCAGCAGTCTCCATCCCACCATGGAGTGGGAGGTCGTTTTTGTATCGTGGAATTGTCATTCCGTCTGACCTGTGCCCCGATTGCACAGTCCACAATTGTTCCGGACATAAAGCTGTACTCTGCCTCCGGAGGTAGTTCTTCCGTTGATTCGATGGCTTCAATAACACCTGATGCATACTTTTTCCAATCTATATTTTTTTGAGGTCATAAGGAATATTGATCTCTTCAGGTGGACTACGACCACTGGTGATAGAAATATTGATAGGCAGATGATCGCTTCCCTGAGAGTCTTGGATTACCTTCCACGTACAATCCAAGCTCAGAGAGAAGAAGCTAAAGAAAGGTCTAAAATACTATGCTGTGATTGGGATCCATTAATTCGAGTCACTTCCCCATTGTCTAAGACAGTCATGTTGAAGTCGTCGCACAGCTCATAAATAATGTTAGCACGATCATCATCACGTGAGCTGCCCCAGCCCACGCCATGGGAGTTGAAATCTCCCAGAACTAACCGGGGTTCTGGGAGAAGTGAAACAATATTCGCCAATTGGTTCCGGCTCACGCTTGAATTTGGCGGAATATATACCGAGGCAAAAAAGAAATGCTGATCCCCAAAAGACCGTCACCCCCTCTTTGCCCATTTCGATCCAGGCGAATAATATTGTGGCTATGGAAGTTGAAATCAATGTTTGGAGAGAGCCAAGTTTCGCATAAGGCGAACACATCACAATTCAAATTGTGTACCAATACTTTAAAGGAGTCTAATTTTGGTAAAATACTTCTGCAGTTCCATTGCAATACAGAAATAATTTCTCTTACCTCAGTGGACTCCAAGATGAACGAAACAATTTCCGAGAATTTCATCTTACCATCAGACGAAAAGCTGGGCAAACTGTTCGACGATGGATCAGATGCAGTTTCTCTGGGAATTGTTACATTCTTGTTAGTTACTGATGGTCCTGGATTCTGAAGGGAAGCCTGGGGTTTTGACTTCCTAGAAAGTGGAGGGAAATCCTTCGGGGACGGATTAAAATCCGGAGGTCTCTGAATAGGAGGGGTAGAATAACTATTTCCACTTTGAGAATTTTTAGTTTTATTAACTTTGCTGGCAGCTAATCTGGGTTGTGTGTTAGTTGTGCGTTTCCTTTTTGGAGCCTGTGAATCATTGTTTTTAACAAATGGCCCAGCTGATGTTCCTTCTCATGGATCCTCCCCTTCAGATTCATTGTCACTTAGAAGGCCAAACTGGTTCTCTGAGACGATTGGCAAAGACTTCATCAGCATGTCTCTATATGATTTTTTAGAGCGAGTTTTCAAAGAAGTCTTGATTTTTTCCCGGCGCGATATGTACTTCGGACACGCCGAGAGAGCATGAGATTCCTCGCCTGTGTAATACAAACACTTGCTCATTGCTTGTACTTCACACGAAGCTTCCGCATGCTTCTCCCCGCACTTAAAGCAGCGTGCCTGGTTGCAACAGTAAGCAACCGTATGATCCAACTGTTTGCAGTTCTGGCAGAACATGACCGAAGGCACATAAAGTCTCACAGGTAGACGAACCTTCCCGATCGCAACGACCGACCGACCCGCCGACCGTGGCCTAGAGGATAGCGTTCAAGTCTTCTAAGCCAGAGGTCATGAGATCAAGTCTTGGTCACGGCGAACAAAGTACTCTTTCTGTGGGTTGGTGGTGTTAGCATTAATAAGATGCTAGCTATTATATCCTTGAAAGATGTACGCTTAGTCTTAAGTAGAATTTAGATCTCTTCAAAGAAACATGAAGTTTCACTGAGATCCTATGTGTATGTGTTCGTTTAATCAGGAAGTGCAGTGCCGGAAAAGGTAACCCGAAAAGAGTTCGACAGGGAAAATGTTCTCTTTTCCCCCTCGTCAGATGCTGATTTCAGTTGACGCGCGTCCAGCACCTTGACCGTGGGAAGACCAGGGTCTTTGAAACGGCCAACCCCGGACTTCACAAGATCATCGACGGTCAAACCCTCCTCGATTTCCACGTCACGAGCGGGAACGTAAACACGGTATTCGATCGTAAACTTCGGGTCACAAGCAATGACATTTGCTTCCTTCAGGCTACCAACAACAATGCGCATCTTGTGCGGTCTCATCGGCTGGTAGCTGATTACGGAAGGGTAAGATCGATCAAGGTCCCGGGCGATTGAAATCACATTGGGTGATTTCCCATTAGTTTTGGACCGCATGTAAACTACCTAAGGGCCCGTCGATTCAGGTTGGTAAACCCGACGGCGAGGGGGTAGTTCAGGCAACGCGTTGTCTTTTTGAGATGAGGGGTTCATTGTAGGAGGTGATGTTGATGGGGTGTTGCCAAACACATAGGGAATTTGAGTGAAAGGGGTTTGTGGGAGGGGAGAAGGAGTATCTCCCGTTTCCGAGAGGTACACAGGGAGGGGAGACGGAGTATCTTCCGTGTCCGAGAGGTACATCGGAGGGCCAACTACTTCCTCGGAAATTATTCCCTCGGAATTATCCTGCCGAAATGGAGGATCTTCACCCGTCTCGCCGTCGTCATCCATTAGACGGGAGTTTTCCAATCTAATGGGTAGCGGAGAACAAAACCCAGACTTAAGAAATTCTATGTAGAAAAATTTTTTTTTTTTTAATATAAAAAAAAACTTATAAGTAAGTAAAAAAGCAAAAGTTAAAATAACTATAGTAGGTATTTAAGAAGAAAGAAGCAACTTTTTGGAAAAAAACTCAAAAACATAGTTCCAAAAATGTGGTCTTTTGTTGTTGACCGACTATATACAGCAGCCGGGCCCTACCGGGCCTATTGTCTCTGCTGTAGAACGATCGATGATGCTAACGATCGAATGTTTCGACTAGCTGAGTTTTCGAAACAGCGTGCGGTTCTTAACTGCGATTATAACACTGTCGCACAAAACCGTTTGATGGGGTTGTCCCAACGGTATGAAAGCCCGGATAATATACAACCTTTTATGTTTTTCCACTCACTGTTGTTAAGCGATGATGTTGATCAGATCTTACCAGATAAATATACGATTGCAAAAACCTGTTTTTCAAGGTTGTATACTGTTTACCGGAATACCATTTACCGGACTGTACTATTTACAAAATTCCATTTACCGGACTATACCACTATATTACTAGCTGACCCGGTGCGCTTTGCTACACCTTCCAAAAATAAATTTAATTTGTAAAAATTTATTCAAATTTAGATTTTTAAAAGCATTTTTTTAAATCAAACCTCATCATAGTTCAGAACCAACAACTTTGAAATAAAAGCTGTAGCTGGAGTTCCGAATTGCAATTCTAAGATGGTATATATTAATTTTGTCCCCCACTGCTTGAAGAAGGTAGGCTGATTTACCCGGCTCGAGTTTCAATAAATTTCTAATTGAAAGAAAATAATTCGCATATTGTAATTTATTGCACTTTGTACTTTATGGAGATAGAATTATAAAAATCGATCAATAGCGTGGATCGAGGCAGTTTTTTGAGTAAATTCCTAATATTCTGTATTATGAGCACTTCCAGCTCCTAATGGGTCGATTCACGATGACGTATTCTCCCTTTTGTGGTGACAGTTCGCACGTCCTGTTTACAAAATTTTACGAACGAGAAATGGGGTGCGGCGAAATTTTTCGTGTAGCTGCACGGTCAAGAAATTCAACTCAAAACTCAGTTTAAGGATAGCAAAAAACCAAGTTCCATTTTGTGAATTAAATTTAGCGCATTTTTTGGTTTCTCATGTTTATCTCTTTGGAAATGAACAGAAAGTTGAAAATTCGTAAAAATTTCGAAAAGGAGGTTTGTTTATTAAAATGTTTCAACTTAATTTTCAAAACCCTTCTTTAACACATTTCTTCTGGACCAACCCACTTTGTATTGAATATTCTGGGAAAGCGCGTCTACTTGAAACAAAAAATCCCATCGAAGGTCCAAATGTGGAAACTTCTAAAGAATTCGAATGTGCCGAATCGATTGTACGGAAATTTCTTCTGTTATTTTGACCGGAAACTGTAAACAAATGCACATACTTGTACGACAACACTATTCAGGGACAGAAGAATCCAATATAGGAAAATTCTCCGGTAAACATTCTGAAAGAAAAGGCTGAACTATTATAAAATTATACGATATGATATTTTCGAGGAATAAAAATAATGTCAGATAATTAAACCACTAATCACACTGACATGAGACTTAGAACCAAATTCCTCTCAGTTTTTGGCTAGAAGCCTCCTATCCCCAGACAGGAAAAATCGCCCGAAAACGGCCCGATTTTTGTCCGTACATCTGCTCGATCGGTCCGAAATCGTATAAGAAATCGGGCCGAGTTTAGTAGAAAATCGTGCGAAAATGAAACACTTTTTCGGGCGACGATAAGTTTTTTCAACCAGTTCGAGCAGATCAAATGTCAAAACAAGCGGACCGTTTTCCAACTGAATCTGAACGGTTTTCGAACCAATTCTGGGCCGATTGCCATCGTCCCTCCAAAATGAAGGACCGATTTCGGGCCGAAACCGAACGCATTTTCGAACGAATTTCAGACCGATCGTACGGATCGAGCCTTTCAAATGTCAAAACAAACGGGCCGAATCCGAACCGAAACCGAACGCATTTTCGAGAGATTTTCGGGCCGATTGTACGGATCGAGCATTTCAAATACCAAAACAAACGGTTCGTTTTCG
This sequence comes from Uranotaenia lowii, assembly GCF_029784155.1. NCBI lineage: Eukaryota > Metazoa > Arthropoda > Insecta > Diptera > Culicidae > Uranotaenia > Uranotaenia lowii. The sequence continues at coordinate 98,121,242 of NC_073691.1, read as the reverse complement.
GGCTGAAACCGAACGGATTTTCGAATAGTTTTTGGACCGATTACCATGGTTGCCAGTATTTTAGAATTTATTTTATTTTCCAATTTTTTTTTATTTACATACAATTTACGAATACAATCCATTATAACTCAGTTAGTATACCAATATTTAAAGCTAATTCTGAAGTAACTCAAATCATTTGTTTGGTAATAAAGAATTACTTTTGACAAATCCTGAATCTTTGCCCTTCTGCCTGAATATATTTGTCTCAATTGAACTGCTTAGCCGTGCTGTTCTTCTTAGCGATTCTTGAATCATACAAATCTAATGGTGCCTAAAATATAAGTACACAAAAATGCACTTCCTGCCTTATTATTGTAGAATATACATTTTCCTAGCCAAAAAATATTTTATGTTAAGTTGCAATATGTCATTGCTTAGCAATTGTCTCGGGACTCCACACAACAATTAATTGCTTTTCCGAAGTTTTATCGGTGGATTAACCTCTTTGCCACATTTGTTTGCTTCCACCAGGAAGTCACGGAAGATGGCAGATTATGAGTTTTCGCTCGACAATTCTCGACGGGCCAAGATGCTCCTTTTGCCAACCTAAAAAGATAAATTTGAAATATTTTTCTCTTTTTTTTTTTATTTTATCAATGGATCAGTTGCCATCGAAATTGTTAAAACTCTTTTAGCCGGAATTTTATCAAATCTCAATAAATTAATGTTTCAATCAATGTAATTGACAAATGGTGATTGTATTATTTTACTCACGGAAATCACAAAAATAATCTAAATAGCTAGGGCTAGATCAATGAAGGAACTTTAAAGTAGGAATAAAACTTTTAGAAATATCATTTTTAGTCAATGCCTGACAATATTTAGATAAGGAAAAAATAAATATATAATCCATTGATTTTTTTGGAACTAGTAAATGAGAATTACGTATTACGAAACATTGAATAATGGAATTGAAAATATTGAAGAATTCCCAAAACTAGGAAACTTCTTATTCACGTATTGTTCAATAAAAAATCCAATATGGTGATTGAATGTTCCTTCGAATTTTTCTATAAGAGATTTTTCAATGAAGGCCTGTTCACAAATTCAGAAACATGTTAATTCGATACCTTATAAATATCTGACTGTAATATTCTCGCTACTCAAACCTCACTTATAGTTTAATATTAACGAAGGAACGTTTTTATGTTCAATTCAATTCCAAACAAAAATCATTACCTTATTTTCAACAGGCAAAAACATCATCGTAACGAATTTTCGTTATGTTCACCACCGGTACAACAGTTAACTGTTAGCACCATTAGAAGACTTATTACTTGATGACTTCACCTAAGGGAATTCCAGATAGATGTTGCATCTCTTAGTTGAGCTGGATGAAATTTTGCTATATTGTATATAATACAATGTAGTACTTGTTGAAAGAGATGATGCCGCCATGATTTTAACTTGTTTGTTTTTCTGCCAGTTCTAAAGGCTGATATCGAGATCATCGGGTCCACTGGCCAGCTGTGTCTGCGGCAATGTTCGATCTATCGACACACCCGTCGTGTTTCTCTAGGTAGTGCAATTTCATGGAAGGTTTCATTAACCTTAAATCGTATGAATGAAACGGTGGAAACGGTACGACAGTCCGTGGCCGAATGTCCCGGTATGCCGAAATTTCCATTAACGGAGAAGCATCTCCGAGAAATGATTAATCCAAAACGTTGTTAGTCACGAGAACGTAGTTCGGCTTTTTCGTTTCCTACCAAGCTGGAAGAGAAAAAAATTAATTATTATTTCAGGTATAAATAGCTTTTATTTAGTTAAAATTCTGATTATTAGTCGGAATCCAGAATATGTAGAATAAAAGAATCTAAATAACGTTCAAATTTACATTGAAATTTGCAGTTCAAAGATTTCATTTGATTAGGATTATTTTGACTATATAAACACAATTCGACACACCCAATTAACAAAACGTATAAAAGTTAAGTATCAAAGTTAAGCTCTTAAAGGAGAACTCATCCCCCAAAATCTGATACCACAATAAAATGGAAATCAGAATAAAAAAAAATATCGCCAGGTTCAGGAATCACACCCATACCTGCAACGTCTTTGCGATTAGCATCTCAGAGGATCAGGGAACGCCCTGATAAAATTTGCGCTCTAAAATGATAATTAAATTACCTATTGTTGCTGCTGCTGCTGTTGCGTTTGCATCTAAATAGGTCCTCCCGATGATCCTCCGACTTGACACTGATCTTGGAAGTCTTAAATCACAAGCTTTCAATCAGGAGCGGGATTTCATCCGTTTTTTTGGATTGAACATCATCATGGCTTATTGTGGATGCCGTAGAATTTTAACTCGAGGAGGGTTTTTTTTCTGGTCCGTCTGTTTTCAAAGTTCCTTTGCTCGGTTTGCTTCGATGCTTGCTGTTGGGCTGTCTGTTGCTGTGGTTTGATAACGGAGGGCGGAGATTTGTCAACGGTCATCATTGTTGGGTTGGCTGTTTGTGGGGTGTCTTCCTAGTTGTTTCTGCTTGTTTTTTTACACTGAACCTCGAAAATACCCAAACTTGAGAACTTTCTCCGCCAACCCGAATGAAACTCCCTCCCTACAGGTTTGGCTATTCGAGGCATAACCCAAAGTTAAGCTCTTAAAGGAGAACTCATCCCCCAAAATCTGGTACCGCAATAAAATGGAAATCAAAATAAAAAAATTACTGCAGGTACGGGAATCACACCCATACCTGCAATGGCTCTGCGATTACCATCTCAGGATGCTAACCGCTCGACCACCGAAGATTTGTTGAGAGAGGCAGCTACATCATCGTATATAAGCGAGACGTTCTGCGAACGAAGCGGGAATAAAAGTTATCCCCCAAAAAAAACAGTTCTTCGCTTTGAACTTACCCCCCAAACCTAAATCTGCCACGAAGGAGGTAACAGAATCAGATGCGCTTACAACAAAAACCCCCCAAAAAACAGTTCTCCGCTTGAAGGACAAGTTTGGCGTATTGGCAAGCTGTGATTTTTTCACAAACTTAAGTTGTCAATCTAGAACTTCGGTTTGGCGGGTGGCAGTTCTCAAGTTTGGGTATTTTTGATTTTCAGTGTATTGCGTTAAAATAGCATGAAGTCTTGTGGTTGTTATAACTCCTTTTGAAAATTTCAACCACCATGGAATGTTTATTTTAAATATCTTTTAACATTGTTTAACCCAATTTTCTTATTATTTTATCAAAAGTGAAATTGTGTTATTAATTTCCAATATTGCATTATTTTCAAGTGAAAATGGATTTATTCTAAAGTTATAGAAACATTAAAAACCGTTAAATTTCCATTTGGGCCAATTTAAGGTACGTAAACAAAAATTAAAAGAATAGCTTTTCTGCAGCCAGTTTTAATAAATAAAAAACATCTTAATTGATTGATTTGCTAATTTATAGAGGCTTTGAATAAGCTATATAACATCTTAAGTTTTGCCTCAGTATTCCAAATTTTAATTATTTATTTTGAATTCGAGGCGTGATTCAATATTTCTTAATACCTAATCGAAAGAAAAATAGGAACAAGATGTGACGTAGGCTTACCGTGGTCGATGCCACGAATAAATAAAATATTTCGCAAACATAGGATGGCAACATTTATTTAAGGTTGCTTAATTTTCTACACCCATTTTCTTTCCCACCTCAAATTGTGAAAAAAGCGACTTACGTGCATCTTCGCTGCCTTGCGGGTTTCACCTCGGTTGCTTTGATGCGGCTCCTTGGCTCTGTTCGGTCCACGCCTGGGACTCGCACCAGTCACGCCCACCCACAGCAATCCGTTCCAATACAATGCGGTGTGTGGGTCCACACCTGTTGTTTTCACACACGCTGAACGATTCGTACCACCTTATCGATTCACTCTCGTTCCCTCTTGTAAGGCTGCTTGCTGACACTCGACGATTCTTGGGCACCGCCAGGTGCACCTCTTGACGTGTACTCTCACTCCTCGTGCGAATATTCGGCACACACCCTCGACTTCCGCTCGTGCCACAGTAGAATGTCATCCGCTGACCGATGATGCTTAAATGCCTACGGCCTCGTCTCACCGAAACCGCACCTTGTCGGCCCACACGAATGGAAGTGCAGCACCTCGTCACTCCTGGCTCTAAGGAGGGTTGTCTTCCAGCGGCTTCCTAACTCTTCGCTGTTCGTTGATCGCCAAGCAAAAACTTAGCACCCCCAGGATGCTTCCAATCGACAAGCCTTGTGCCTTTCTAGGCCGTCGAAATAATCCGGGCTGAGATCGAGCTTTCGGTCGCGACACGCATGCAAACAAAAGTATTTTCCAGCAGACTGCGTCCGAGGAACGGAATCGGTTGATTCCTCAATTTGTCGGCTGGCTTGATCCTTTCCGCTTTCCGGAACAGGAAGTTCTATCCGGAAGATTTTTGCCAGACGCGTGGCTACCGGAATGATTACCACATGTAACAAAAGTTGTTACCGATGTTGGAGCAACAGGCTGATGAAAAAGGAGGCTTTGCAAAAAGAAGTTGCGCAAAAGAAAGTTGCGCAAAAGAAAGTTGCACAAAAGATTGCGCCTAGAAATTCCGCATAAAAAAGAAAGGGGTCCTGTCGAAGGGAAAAGTGTCGGTCAAGCTTGTAACGATTGTTGCGATTCTGTCACTTACGGTTTCCGACCCCTTCGTGATGTTTTTACAACTTTTGCAAGCGATCTTCTTGTTGGTGTAACCGGCAGTTTTTGTTGGAATTCTGGCAGAGCGAATCTGTAAAAATGCCTTGTTTAATCATCGGCAATGTTGGCGTTTGTTGGCATTCGCTTACCTAATCGGTTTCCTTCCCGCTCGCTCGCAACTTCGCAGGTTCCCGGTTTTGAGTTTCCGAGCGCCTCGTGGTGGGTCACCGACAAAATTTTTGCGCGATCGCAGGGTGTTTTTTCACCCGAAAGCGGTTCTGTTTCAAAGTTTGTTTTTGGTCAGGAATGAATCAAATTTAATTTTGCGACTACTCACACTTGGCCTTTTCCGGTCCCGGTTGTTGCCTATCAACCAAAATTTCCCGCTTCGCGGTAATCTGTTTTTTCAGTTACCAATCGGCGGAGCGAGCCTGTAACGACACGACTGTTAGAAGGCTTCTTGGTGGCGGTAAAAAAAGTTTCGCTTACCTGTCGGTTAAGCAATCCCACGCTCGGAAATTCGTTCCGACCGACGAGCGTCTTTCCGACCGATGGCACCTTTTTTCTTTTGCAAGCTCCTTTTCTTTCTCGCTTTTCACGGAAACTGACCTGACAGATCAATGCTGCCAACACGTCAAATTTTGCTTTTTGCTGTGCTCCTTTATCGACTGCACGCCGAGCGATGCCAACTCAAAATTAAAGCGGCTTTCCTTGCCTTTGCTTCATTTCAGTGTTCTTAACACTCAGAGAAATTTATCTGCGCTTTTTCAGTTTCTATATGAGGGGAATGGGTAAAAATGTAATGTTTGCAATTTCGCTCAAATATCGTATCAGAATAATAATGCAAAATATTAAATGTAACAAAGATTTTGTTATGTTGATGTTTTCTAAGAAAACGATAATGGATTAAAAAAAATATAAAAATAAGACTTTTTTATAGTAATTTAACCCAGTTAATTTCTCCTCGAAAAATAAACTTGATTATTAGTATACAATCAATCAAACATTTTTGAAATTTGATTGCACCACAAGAATTAAAATTTAAATCTTGAAAATGATAAATTTAATAAGCAAATAGTTAATAATTGTGACAGCGGTACTCACCTTGCTTTCCACTTTGAAAAGAACACACCGAAAACTGATTTAAAATAATCCAAGTGAAGCCACCACCTCTGAGCGTGTCCAGAATCTGTATCCGGATACGATGTTCGGGATGACATTCCACCAAAGCTCGTACACACGGGACTTTTTCTTGGAAGCTTTATTTGTATGGAACGAAGTTTTCTATAAAAACAAAAAGGGGTTATAAAATGATATAAATAAAAATTGATTATTTAGTATTCAATCAATCAAACATTTTATAAATTTGGATCTAGATAAGATCCAAAAGAATTTAAATTAAAATCTTGAAAATGATAAATTTAATAAGCAAATAGTAAATATTTGTGACCACGGTACTCACTTTGCTTTCCACTTTGAAAAGAACACACCGTAAACTGATTAAAAGTAATTCAAATGAAGCCACCACCTCTGAGCGTGTCCGGGATCCGGATCCGGATACAATGTCCGGGATGACACTCCATGGACACTTCCTTGGAAGCTTTGTTGGCATGGGTCGATGTTTTCTGTGGGGACAATAATGGGTTAGAAAATGATGTAAATAAAACTTGATTATTTAGGATTCAATCAAACATACCTTTTTTTTTTTTTTTTTTTTTTTTTTATTTATTTATTTATTTTTTCCTCGGATAGGGAAAGCCCAGTGGAGTTAAGCTTATTCCAAGCCTCTTCTCCAACAGGCACAAAACCCTATCAAAACAGTTTAACAATTCATTTCAATACAATTTTTTTTTTTTTTCACAAAATGTAAAACCATTCCAGTGAACAAATTATCGCTCTTTGAAGGAATGGTAGGGACTACTCGTAGGCTATTTCACAATTTTTTAATATAGAGTTGTGGTATATTCATTAGTTTGCAGCGTTGTGGTGGTGGCGGTGGAGGGTGATGAGGTGTTTTGATGATTGGCGGTGGCGGCTGGATGGAGTGGCTTGTGGGCGGCGGTGGTCTGGGTGGAGGGGCGAGAATAAAAAGAATAACAATTTTTTTAGCTATGTGGCAAGAAGATACTAGCGGAGGAAACGATGGATGTTTTGCTTGCAGATCGACAGCAGTTGTGATTTGAAACGGGAGGACGTTGGGCATTGCTTTAATGTGTCTGGTAGATTGTTGTATAGTTTACTTGCGAAGTAACTGGGTTTCTTCTTTCCAAATTCTGTTCTAACCCTGAGCAGACGAAGGTGATTTGCATTTCTGGACGAGCGGTGAGACGTCATTCTTTCGAAGTGCATGTTGTGATGGGAATCCCTGCTTGTTAGGAGTTTGTGGGTATATACCAGAGTTTGAAATTCCTGGGCACCTCGTATGGGAAGTACTGAATCGTCCATACTATATAACAGTTCGGAAGGGTACAAATACGGCAATCTAAAGACAGCCTTTAGCGCTCTATTCTGCATGGCCTGTAACTCCCTTAGGCGGCTTTTACAGGCTTTACCCCATAGTGACACCAGATATTGTAGTCTCGAGTGAAACAGCGCAAAATATACATTTTTCAGCCAGTGGGTTGGAATGAACGCAGAAATTTTCCATATGGCACCAACGACCGGAGCGAGTGTTCGTTTAAGATGCTCTATATGGGCTGCCCAGCTTAAGGTATCATCGAAATGTAGTCCTAGATATTTAAACTCGTTCACTCGTTCAATTAGAGTGTTGCCTATACGGATTATTGGCAGCTGAGGTATGGAGCGACGACCAGAATTGAACAGCATGTACGAAGTTTTCAACAAGTTTAACGAGAGAAGATTACAGTCGAAGTAATGCTGAAGGATTTCCAGATCGTTTCCAATCCATTCCACTATCTGGAGAGGATTGGAATTGCTGTACGATATCAATGTGTCGTCGGCAAAGAGCCGAACTTTGCCGTGCAGATTCAACAGAGGGAGATCGTTGATGAATATCAAGAACAACAGCGGGCCCAAGTTGCTTCCCTGCGGTACTCCCGTTGATATGAATCTTTTACTACTTGAAGCTCCTTTGAGGGAAACAAATTGATGGCGAGATGTTAAGTAGCTTTCGATAAGCCGAAGGGGTTGTCCACGTAATCCATACCATTCCAATTTCTGTAACAGCAAGGCATGATCAATGGTGTCAAACGCTTTCCTCAGGTCCAAAAATAGGGCACCAGCATATCTACGGTTATCCAGATCATCGTACACGTCCTCCAAAAGTTCGGTTGTTGCAGTTAGAGTGCTGCATCCCTTTCTGAAACCATACTGGCGTGGGCTTATGAGGTCATATCTAGTTAAATATTCATTCATTCGAGTGACGAGTAGTTTTTCAATAACTTTATTCAAGACAGAGAGCGTTGAAATTGGACGGTAGTTTGATACATTTGATCTGTCACCTGACTTGAAGACAGGAGTTACGCGGGCTAGTTTCAATGCATCAGGATAGACACCAGTTTCGATTGTTTCGTTGAAGATGTCTGTCAAGATGTTGGAAAAAGCCAAGTGATGGGCTTTCACTGTAGCTACGGAAATATTATCTGGACCAGATGATTTGTTGGTGTCAAGGTTACTGATCTCTAACAGAACCTCTGCAACAGATGCCGGTCTCAAGAACAGGGAGGGCGGATGCGAACGAATAGCATTGAACTGTTGAATATCTCTGGTGCTGACGATATTTGTAGCCAATTGAGGCCCCACGTTGCAAAAGTACTCGTTGATACTGTTCGATACTTGGGCTGGATCGGTTTGTACTTCATCGCCAAACTTGAGGGTGATGGGGTTGTGTTCTTTGGTGTTACGACCCAGGGCTTCATTTAGGAATTTCCAGGATTGCTTCGGGGTTGCCGTTTGCATAAGTCGAAAGTAGTAGGTCCGTTTGCAGTGGCTTTTAAGTTTTGACAACCTTTTAGAGATAAGTTTCAGGGCAGCTTTAGACTGTTCGTCCGCAGGATTCCGTTTACAGTGCTTCCAGATCTTGTCTTTAGTTGATATTAGGTTCCAAGCGTCGAAGGTCATCCACGGGCAATTCCTCTTCACTTTTGCTTTCACTGTTATTGTTTTTGTGGCGCGATTTCGAGTGTTATTATATGTGTCAACTATAAAAACAATTTTTTCATTTGCGGATAGATTTTCTGGGATGTTCATCAAGGCTTCTGCAAATTCAGTGTTCAGCTGCTGGTGGTTGACGATGCTTTTGCTCAGGGATTGGGCCTTTTTATCGGAACTGGTTGACAGTGTGGTAACGATCATACTATGGTCGCTTGTATCCATGCAAATGGTTTCGTTTATTGTCGAGCCGATGATACTCTGAGAGCAAGCAACGTGGTCGAGTATATTCCCACTGGCCGGACGGGTTACAGCATTATTAACAACGAACATGTTGTGTGACTCCAGGATCCTCGTGTACTCTCTGACGGTGTTATTAGACATGTTGACTGGCACATTGGTATCTCCGAGTAGAATCGAGTCAAGACATTTAATATTACTGGCCAGCTTACTTTCCAGCTTCTCTACGAAATTGGCGAACCGAAATACAGGTGGACGATATACAGCGTGTAGAAGTAGCGAGCTATTACCCAAGGGGATACGTATTCGTATGTAGTGAAAACCTTCATCCTCCTCTATTTCCTCGGTGTCAGCGTTTAAATCGCTACGTGTGTATACGGCCAATCCCCCATGCGATGTCTCGCGACAAGAGAATATTGCATCGAATCCATTTATTGTGAATAACTGTGTGTCGCCTGATTTTACCCATGTTTCACCCACCACAATTATGTCAATAATTTTAGAGTACCTATCTAGGAGGTCTCTGAGTATGTCGAACTTCTCAATATTGTTCATTCCACGAATATTCCATTGGAGTAATTTCAAACCCTTATCATATACTACTTTATATTTATTTTTTAGAAAATCATCAAAACACTCATATAAAAAGTTATTATTCGCACTTGTAGACATTGTTGAAGAAAAAGACTATTTGCTACAGAGATTTTTGTTATTATCGACGCTTGTTGGGGGGTTCGACGATGGACGATGATTGCAGGGAAATATCCAGGTTGGAGATCTCGAGAGCCCGCTTAGATTTTGGTGGTTCAAGCTTCACTAAATCCTCCTTAGCACGAACAATCTCGACCTTTGAATCGGAACGCCGCTTGGTAAGGATTGCTCCATCTCTACCGGGCCAAACATACTGCAGACCAAGTTGTTCCTGGGCTCCACGTACTTCCCGCAGCAGGTCCAGTCCTGTTGTGGTCAATTCGTCGCGTATAACCACTCTACCAACGGATTTTGTATACGGATTGCCAAGTTCAGCAGCATTCAATGGGCCTCGCAGTTTCTTTTTCATAAAAAGTTGTTCCTTTGCATTTTCTTCTCTGAAGACGACCTTTATGGGCGGATGTTTACCATCAGGCTTTGCTGAACGCAATCGCTTGGCTTCCACAATCGCATCTTTCGCAAGGTCACAACCTAATACTGTCGCTATGTTCGCGACGACGTTTCCTGTGGCCTCATTTTCTAATATTGGAACGCCTAGAATCATGGCATTTTTCCTGAGAGCCTGCCGATTAAGCCGATCCACTTCCTTTTCAAGTTTTCTAATATCTCCGCGCATTTGCGATTGTTCATCCTGAACGTCTCTGACTTCATGCTGAAGAAAGGTCTGGTCGATTTTCATCTGGCGAAACTCGTCCATGAAGCTGTCGAATTTATCTGCTAAGAACTCTTGACTCTTCTCGATTTCCTGTACCGTCTCTTTCAGTTTCTCCTGCGTAGCTATATTTACCAATTTCAGTTCCTTTAGTTCATTTTGGGTTGCAATGTTGGACTCCTTCAGGTCGCGCACTTCGTTCAGCATTTTCTTCATTTCGTTTAAAATTCGATCCTCGGCTACTTTATTTCCTCTCTCTCGGAAGTACATCGCTTGGCAATCACTGTTACAAAAATAGTCGGTTTGCTGTAGTTTCCGAACTGCATTTCCCCGAATGTTTTTGCAACGGAAATGCGCACACTGGTGACATTGTGAACACTCGATTATTTTATTCGGGTCGTTTTCTACCCGTTCGCATACCACACAGATAATTTCATCAGACTCCATTCCGATTTAACAGTGGTTAACTGTAGAAGTGAAATATTTCACTGCCGATCGCGGTTGAAATGTTGCGCAACAACTTGATGTGACAGCTTGACGCGAGACGCTACACAGCTGTGTATCAACAATAACAGTGAGCAAAGTGAATAAGAGGAAAACAAAATGGATAAAAAATGAACGTTTTCACCTGAATCCTCGGTGTTTTATATCGTTGAAATCCTTCGGGTAAGTTCCAAACACTCCGGTTTTCCAACGTAATCTTCGTCACCACCAGCAGTACTATTCGGTTCCACTTCTTTTTTAGTTTTACTGTGGGAATTACCCCTGAAATTATGACACGGACGGTTGAGCAAAATAATAGGCGGCTGTATTGTTTTCTTCCTTGAGATGGCCCTGCTTTTCATCAAATTATTGCTGGTCAATATTATATGGCTTCTTCTGTTTATACCGCTCAAAGCATTTCTGAGCACGAACAGCGGAAATGTCAGAAAAAGAACTGGGACAAATTTCAAACACACAATTTACACCAATCCTGCACTCAGAGGAAATCTTATTATAAATTTCATAAGATACATCTTATGAACCACTTTTCTGCGTCCAAACTAATATTTTATAAGAGTCTTATGAAATTCTTTCAATTTTCATACGATGTTCTTATGAAAAATAGAAGAAACGGCATTGTGAAAACGTGATGAACACATTCATTCATAGCATCAGTTTTTTTTCATCATCTAACAGAACGAAACAATCACCGGTTCATAGTTATTATATTATAAATGTTATTGTTATCTCCGGAACGGTAAGTTCGATTTGATGTTTTTGGTGTGAACGTTGAATATATTAGTAAACTAAAACACATTATTTGTTTACTTTTCAGCAAGCTGATCGGCAAAAAACGAAAGGTCGAAGACTGAGGTGCGGCAAAAAAAACTTTGATGGAGCCGTCTGTTGATGCGCTGCTGATGGTGACCATGAAGGATTTTTTTAAACAAATTTGGCAAACAATAAAGTGAATGTTTTCAGCATGAAATATCGAGAATTTTTCTTATTAGAAAGTGATTTACTGTTTCCATAAGAATCTCTTATGAAAAGCAACAACCTCTCATTGAAGTAGGCGTTCATCTTCAGAATTCATTCGCGTCATAAGACAATCTTATGAATTTCATTAATTTTTCTTATGGCGCCACTTCATAAGAGAATCTTATGGCATACATAATAGTATTTTTCTGAGTGTGCAGCAAAACAAAACACGCGCCCGGATTGCTGCGATTGAAAACTGCTCGTGTTTCGTTTTGTTCATCGCAGCACTGCAAAAAATATCGTCTGTTTTCGAGCAATCGAGCAGGCGGATGGAAATCGAGCCGAAAACGGATCGAATTCTAACCGCTGGAATTCGAGTGCTGGCATCTCTGTTTTGCAATCGACCCGATTGAGCAAACCTTCCTGACAGGGTCGTCGGTATTGCGCGGCAGCAATTCGAGCATGAAAATTTCTGGTATCGACATTCTCGTTGATTTTCGCGTATCCAGTCAGTGTGGTCAGTGGTTTATCTTTTATAGGTTTAAGTCCATTAATTCCAGCTGGATTAACAAACAAATGGATTGAGTTTTCATTATTTGATACTTAAAACATCCAATTTATCTTTCAAATTATTCTTTATCCCTAAATTGAACTGAGAACTTTTGCTAAAAACGTGTGAATGAGAATTCAATGAGGACCCAAATGTTTGCTTTGTTTCCTCAGCGTGTAGAATTGGAAAATAAGGAATCAAAACAGGAATCGCGAAATGTCAAAACCAGTGAGGCCAGGCAGTGCGTGAATCGACCTATTAGCTTCAGATGGTGTATTTTTTGGAATAAAAAAAAAAGATATACAAATTTGAAAAAAACGATGAAAAGATTTTCAAACAGCTTTTTTCACAATATTCGCCTTTCGAAGCAGTTTGAATATCTATTTTTCGCGCCAAAATTATTTTAAAAAAATGTTTCGTCAAATGCCAAACTCATGGCCATGAGACATTATAGCTTGAAGTTTTCCCAAATAGCACTTATCATGGTTTGAAAATTAACGATTTTATACAGTGCAATTTTTTTTGAATGCATTTATTAAAGTAAAAAATATTTTAAAAAAATATCAGTTGCATCATTAAATAAATTCTCAGCGTTTTTTATTTTATCTTTGAAAGTCAAATATTTAAAAATGTTGGCGTAAACAAATTTCTAAGTTAACATTTGTCCCGTATATTGGGGAAAATGTAAATGCAAAGCTTATTTTCAGATGCGTCAGAGTAATGGCTTTAAAATGGATTTAATACGTATTTCTGTTTGTTTGTTTTATCAAGTTTCATTGATATATCTGCAGTATTCCTGCAGAATTCCTGCAGCATAAATTTATGTTTGTTACTCCACTTTTAACAAATTCGGTTCAAAGCAAATGACCTTCATTTACAAAGACATTTAAGAATTTCAAACATCCGCTTTAATTTCAACATTCGAAATACCCCTTCTGGTCTTTCCAACATATTGAATCATTTTGAAGATGAATTTCTTAAAAGTTCGACATTTGCCCTCGCCCCACCGTGTAAGTTGACAGGAGGGAATATTGTTTTGAACACTTTAAGGCAGGCATGTCAAACTCGTTTAGGTGTGCGGGCCGCATTAAAAAAAAAATTATGACGTAGAGGGCCGCAGCCAAAATCAGTTAAATCGGTACATTCACCTTTAGTTTTTTTTTGCAGTAATATTTTACATAAAAATCAGTGGTGTTTTTTTGTGACAATTTAAGACGGGGCTACGCGGGCCGCATTGACCTAGACGGCGGGCCGCATGCGGCCCGCGTACCCCCAGTTTGACATGCCTGCTTTAAGGGTATACTAAAAATTTCTCATAAAAATTTTGCTTCCAGTTGAATATCAGTTCTAAAGTCTCACTTTAGAAGCAGATCAAAAGTCTCTTTTATGCAGCCAAGTAACACAAAAACACTTTTCATGTTAAGTACGTGCTTGAATTGGTATTGGTAAAATATAAAGCTCCCATTTTCATTCCTAAATTCGTTTCAGTTGTGTCTTTGGGCCGAAGTAACAATTTCTAGAAGAAAATATATTTATTCATTTTTTTTTTGTTACAGAGAAAAGTCGAACGTTTGAACATGCTCTAGTGTTCCTTGAATGAAAATTCTTTCGGAAAATAAATTCCCTCACTTTTGGTCAATAAAAATCAATTTATTTCACTGATACCTTTCACTTATGCACACGTCAGTCCTATCTTATCTAATTTAAAGAAAATGCTCTTGATCAATTCATGTGTCAGATCGGGTCTTTAAATCTTCTTTAAATTTAATTGGCGCTTGATAAAACTTCAGCTAAGTACATTTTTATTTATTTATTTATTTATTTATTTATTGGTCACTGTCTACGGCAATTTAATGTCATACAGACTGATTACTTAATCTTATCTTAAAACTATCTTTACTTACATTGAAATCAAAATATACATACACTTGGTTGAACAATTTACAAGATATGTCAAGCGGGTTATAAAATTCGTTCCTACCATAGTTGTTCAATCTCAGAGGCTCAAAACCCCGTAAGGAACGAGAAGGTACATGAAACGGTATCATTTCCACGAGGCTAGCACTATCAATATTACCGGATATGACGTCGAATATAAACAGACGACGAAGTAGTGTAATACGTGAACCAATCGGTTCGATGTTTAAAATTCCACATCGAGCATGGTAATGTGGTAGGCGTTGAGGTTCGTTCCATGGTAGGTTAGGCAGTGCGTATCTCAGGAATCGCTTTTGAACTGACTGGAGTAGCTTCAATCCTCCGATCGTGTTTGGTGCCCAGACTTGAATATTGTACTCCAATCCACAGCGAACAAGCGAGCAATATAAAGCTTTGAGAGTTGTAGTATCACTGAATCCTTTGGTATTCCTGACCAAAAATCCTAGGACTGTTTTTGCTTTTGCCACCGTTACAGCTAAATGTTCCTTGAATGATAGCGACTTATCTACAATAACACCGAGATCTCGAATAGACTCAACTTTTTCAATAGCCACGTTATCAGCTGTGTATTGATGCGAAATTGCAACCCTACTTCTGGTGAACGTAATAATCTTACATTTTTTAAGATTCACTTCCATCATATTCACTTTGCACCAAAGCATAAGCTTATCGAGGTCCTGCTGTAGTGACAGGCAGTCTGTGTAGTGAGCTATTGAGCGGTACATTTTGAGATCGTCTGCATAGAAAACTAATTCGGAATCGATAAGTTCACAAAGGTCGTTCATGAAGAGGTTGAACAAAAGTGGACCCAGATGGCTGCCTTGAGGAACACCGGATGGAACCATCATATTTCGAGATTTGATGTGACCTTGTCTGACGAAAGCAGTTCTGCCTTGAAGATATGATTCAAGCCATTTCACCAGCCAAGTTGGGAATCCCATTTTGTCCAATTTATCAATCAGGTGCTTGTGAGGTAGTCGATCGAAAGCCTTTGAGAAGTCCACGTAGATTGCATCCACTTGCGTCTTATTTGCCAAAGAACTGCTAACGAAGGGGACATAAACCATCAGGTTTGACAATGTTGATCTCTTTTTTCTAAAACCGTGCTGACATTCATCAATGATATGGGATGAAACTGTGCTCATTGCGTTAAAGATCAACAGTTCGAAACCCTTTGCCAAGCAATTCAATATAGAAATTCCACGGTAATTCTCTACAAGGTGAATATTCCCGGATTTATGGATAGGTGTTATTGCAGCAGTTTTCCAGGCTTTTGGGAAGGTTGATGATTCCAATGATTTATTAAAAATTATGCTTACTGGGAGTGCCAAAGAGTTACAGCATCGTTTAATAAATAGCGGGGGGAGACCATCTGGTCCAGCTCCCTTTCGCTCGTTTATTTCTTTAAGAGCCTTTGTCACGTCGCTTGGGCTAACTCTCATTTCGGGAATGCTGATATTAAACGATTTTACTGCAGTCAAATGTTGAGTGCTAACGTTATTTTTGTGATCAACGAAAGTGGTTTTAAGAAACTCTGTGCACAGTTGAACTGCCTCAGTCATGCCAGTTGATTGACGATTTCCATACGACAGATTCAGAGGAAGACCAGAATTACCTTGTTTGTTTCTTACATAGCTCCAAAAAGATGAAGGATCATTTTTGAATTTACGTTGGATATCGGCTAGGTAACGATGGTAACTGGTATCTTTTAGTTTTAAGTACTCTAACTCTGTTGCTCTCACATGTTGCTTTGACACGTCCGTGGGGTTGCGTCTATATAGTTTTTTAGCTTTTCTCAAACGATTTTTAAATTTGGATAACTCCCGATTCCACCAATCAAATTTTTTGGAGGTATGACAACGGCGCACGGGTACGTTTTTGCTCAAAATATCATTTATATAAGAGTAAAAAGCTTCAGTCGTTGAGTCTACGTCAAGCATACTGGTGGCTAAAATGGTTGGCCAATTTACTTGCTGAATGATAGTATCGAGTTCGTCAAAGTTGCAGTTTCTAAAATCATATCTTGTATCGCTGTCCTCGTCAACATTTTCGAACATGTTCGAGCAAAATGAAACTATGAACGAAGGGTGATGAGCATCCTCACGCATAAGTGGCTGCGGGGATTCAAATAACTGGAAACTAGTAGAGTCGCTAGAGAATGCTAGATCCAACAGACGTCCGTTGGAGTTTTTAATGTTGTTTATTTGATGCAGTCCAAAATCCGTTAAAGCGTTTATGACGATGTATTCCTTTCCTATTTTTACATGTTCAACAAAATGTTTCCGATCTACCACTGTAGAAAACATTGTATTCATATTTCTGTTATCAATATGATTCAAAAATAATTTTGTAGGCGAAATGGGTTAAAAATTGTATGTAAATTCTTTACTGTTAGTATTTTTTTTCAATTGTCCGCAAAGTGTCATAACATTATTTCATTAGCATCAGAACTAAATTTATATTTTTTCGACAACAAATGCTACCTACATAAACACGAACTAATTATGGAAGTATTTTTGCCAATCTTTCAATTGGTGATAAAATACCAACCCGAAAAAAATTGCGTTGCTTTTCCAAAGACGTTGTCATGATAATTTCACCATTTCTGCGTTATAGTATTTTCAACCACGCAAATTATAACACCAATTTTGTAAAGTACGCATGAAACATTATTGAAATTACTATGCACCTGGTAGTTTTCGATAAATGTCAATGTTTGTTGTCGAAAATACTATGGTCATGATGATTTGATCATAATTTGTATTACAACTAGCGTCCGCATATTAATTTCGATATTGTGGCACCAATTCATATCAACAAAACACTACGCACATGGTACTTTTGAGAACAAACCATATTTGACTCAAAAACATCAGTGCGTATGCTAATTTTACTATGGAAAACATTCTTGTTGTTTATGCTTATTCAGGATCATTAATCATCAAACCCGCGAGTAAACAAACAAATTTTGAGCTGCTTTCAAGTTTCATAACTTTGAAAAAATCTTTCCAGGGCATCGTAAGAACACACTAACATTGACCGACGTGTGTCGGAAGTGTGAATTTCAATGTTTTACATGAAGTCATAATGTATGCATGCAAATGAACAAACAAACATGCATAGTAATTTTAATATTCAAATCAAGCTCCTCGTGTATACTAATCTTTATCATAACACATACTAGTTTCATCATGAAACACACAGTAAACGAAAATTACCGAGTTCGGTAATTTATTTTACAGAAACAGTTCTGTAATTCGAAAATTTTCGGTAATTGAATAAACTGACGTCTATTTTTACAGATCTTCATTAATTCACATCTAGAATTACCGAAGCTCGATAGTTTATATGTAAACAAATCAATTTGCAATATATTTTCGGTAAACAACGCCGAAAACTGTAAAGTAAAACGGAAAATATCGTTTCTTTCAAGACAAACGTCAAAATTCGATGGCAGTATTTCTCATTCTCCTTCTCGCTTTTGCAACCGTGTTCAATCGTGTGCTCGAGAAGCCGTCCGCCAAATTATTTAGCAAGCAAGGGTCGCCATGTTCGTCGGTTCGCGTGCGTGGAATTGTTGGTGGATTTGTTTATTTCAGCGTCAAATTAATGGTAAGTATGAAATAGTTAATGGTGCCCCATCACTCTCACTAAAATCAGCAAAGCCGTCACACTTGCTGCAATAGGATTCGTCCAGCTGGAGCAAAAGTGCACAGCAGATGGAATGTCCCAATCAGCAAACATCCGCGATTTTTTTTCCTTTAATCAACTTGCATTTCCGTTTCTTCCAGAGCAGAACGACACCACTACCGGAATGGGAATTAATATAGTGGCGGCCGCAACATGCAGTTTCATACACATAAATAAAGGCAAATGTTTATTCAGAAACATAACCATATAACTTTAGTTGTTTTATATTAATTCTCACAATTACCTTTTACCGGATTTTTTGTAATATTATCGAAATACCGGTAACGTTTACCGAAAACTGTAATATTTTCGGTTATGTTAATCAATTTATTGGCCATATCGATGAAAGTTATGTTATTTTATTAAGAACATTCAAGATTATGAAAATTACAGATGTGTTAAAAATTAGAAGAAATCAAAAGACCTTGAAAATGATCGAGTAGAATTTGATTCAGAAGCATTTTCATCACATGTCATCAACGATCAATCGTTCTCACTGCAAGCCACACTTGCTGGAAAAACCACACTTTATCAACTACTTTGGGGTGGTGGGGTTAACTCTTTCTGACAGCCTTACTTTAAAATAGTTGATCGGTGCTAAACAAATTCATGACGTGTGATGAAAATCGCTTAATTTCAAGGTCTTTTGATTTCTTCTAATTTTAACACATATGTAATTTGCATAATCTTGAATGCTCCTAATAAAAGAACATAACGTCCACCGATAAACCAATAAATTGATTAACATCACCGAAAATTTTACAATTTTCGGTAAATATTACCGACATTTCGGTAATAATTGCAGAAATTTCGGTAAAAACTACCGAGCTTTCGGTAAAATTTACCGGTTGTTCGGTAAATATTACCGAACTTTAACAGCTTTTCGGTAAAAAAAAACACGGTATTTCGGTAATATTTACAAGTATTTCAATAATAATTACAGGTATTCGGTAATAATTTAAGGTATTTCGGTAATAACTACTGGTGTTTCGGTAAACTCTACTGGTTGTTCGGTATACATTACTGAGCTTTTATTGCTTTTCGGTTGAACATTACCGGCTTTTCGGTGTTAATTACAGGCATTTCGGTTCAACAATACCGGTTGATCGGTAATATAACGAGCTGTCACGTTGACAACTGTCAATATTTTGACAGATGAACTTAGACATGATCAGCCGAGTTTCGGTATTTTTCACCGAAAAAGGTCCGTAATATTTGACAGCTGTCACTTCTTGGCCATGAAAAAATTACCGAACAGTTTAACGAACTCCACATGTTAGGATTTCGGTAAAAAAATTACCGAACTCGGTAATTTTCGTTTACTGTGCATATCAATTTTACTAGACACGAAGTAAAAACATGCATCATTTCATTGACAATTTTACTAAAATGCAGTCGAATTTACTATGCTCAGCCAAATTTAGCACATGGTAAAATAGCTATGCGTAAGGTATTATAAACAACAAAACATATTTGACTCAAAAATATGGTTGCCTGTTGTTCATTTAAACCACGGATTTAGTAGTTTTACTATGCTTTTTTTTGTGTGTAGGCGTCATTTATGTCCACGTGCTGTGTACAATTAAGCAAGAAAAACATATCTAGGTTGCATATCGCCCCCACGTGCATAAGAAATATAGGTACTTGGTTGAGCAACAGACGCCTAATTGTTAAATTTTTCCAGCGATCAATGAACATGCTTTGGTATGTTACTATGCTTTGGTTACTATCCACTTGCGACGACATTTGCTTGACCATAGAGACGAAAAACAAACCCCTCAAAGAAAAGAAAATCTCTAAAAATGGATGCCATGACTTTTCAATTTCAGATTTTGACAAAAAAAAAATGTATATGTTTTATTCGATCGGCAAAATGTCAATCTGGGTCACATCTAGGCGTCATTCATAACCATGTGCTGTACAAATGAGCTAGGAATCAAGTAGAAAAAAAATCACATCAAGGCTTCATATCGCCACCCCTTGCATTGAAAATATGCTTGGTTGAGAAATACGCGCCCGAATATTCCCACTGATCAGTATGCTATGCCATGGCTACTATCCTCTCACGACGTTGGCTCACGACGCCTCGACCATGGAAACGAAAAACAAACCGCCCAAAGGAAAAAAAAATCTCGAGAAAATGGATGTCATGACTTTAATTTGTTTCGAAAAACTACAAATTTTGTATGGTAGCCCCCCCCTTCCTTAAGTCGGATGGAGTTTTAACTATTATAGAAACCATCTCCCAAAAACCTTTAGATGCCAATTTTGACGATTATCGGTTCAGTAGTTTCCGAGTCTATAGGGAACAGACAGACAGACAAACATTCATTTTTATATATATAGATTACAAATGTCTTTTTTTCGGACTTTGCACTAAATACACTAATTGAATGTTATTGTGAATTAACAGAGCTGAGTTTGACAAATATTTAACAATTCAGAAAAAGTTACTATTCATTTCATTTTACAGCAACACTTTTCTTTGAAAATGTCTTTTGTTTGAAAATGTCTTCGAAATTTGTGTCATTATTATCTTTTTTCAATTTTCAGTTAGGGATTGGCAAATTGCACTAAGAATTAAAGAATTTAGAAAAAAAAAAGAATTTAAACTTTCTTGTATTTAGATTATTTTTCTCTTAACAGGCAAACCCTGAATGAAAGCAAATCTATTTTGAGTATTTGGAATAAATACAAAATATTCACAAATTACTTAAATTTATAGTTTATGATCGTAAGATAAGAAACTGTTATCCAGACAGTTAAATTTAATTCTGAATTTTATTGTTAATTTGAATCAATATTCTAAATTTGGCTTTATGAATCTGGATTTTCAGTTATATTAAAACGTTAATTTAAAAGCTGGATTTTCGTTGATCTTGATTTTAATTCTTTTGGTCGAATTTAAGTGTTTATATTCTTTAATTTACTTATGGTTGACAGATTGTTTTTTTAGATCTTATATCTGGTACGAAACTTTTTTTTGTATTTTTGTGTATTGGTTCAAATTTTTCTCTATACTTTAATGTTCGAAATTTTAGGTTGCATGCTTTTTACTTTAAATTTAATTTTTATATTCTTTCAAGTTTTTAGTACTTGATGATATTATTGATTACGATCCTTTTTTCTGACTTTTGAAACTGAGAGTTGGATCTAATATCAAGATAAAGTCCTATATAGCAAAAATTTTCAAAAGTTCCGATTAACCGCTGAGCATGAAAGGTAGTGTGGATTTTTCAATGTTTCCTGATCCTCCAATCCGTTTTTAAGATAATGATTCAATTTAATTGGAATCACAAAATTAATAACCTTCAATTCTCAAACTAACTGGATAAAATCAACAAAAAATAAATTAAGGTGATCTTTTACCAGTTGTATGACTTTCTATTGGTGTTACCAAAACTAAAATGATTCGATAATGAAATGTTTCAATTCAATATCATAAATTTGTTTTGAGTCTATTGGAAATTATACAGCCATATTGCTTAAGTTGCTAAAAGAATATGACATTTCAAAAAAATTAACAGTGAACGAACAAACATCTATAAAAAAAAATCTTAGAATTGTCTGATTCTGATGCAAAAAATTACAAATTTTGTCAATATTCTTCATACAGGCTTTGCTATACTTCGTAGTTGCGGAACCCCGTAGGGAAAATCACATCCAAGTATCCATTTTACTGGTGCCACGTGAAAAGTACACTTGCAACGAAAATGGGCGCCAAAACTTCCTATAGAGAGATGAATGCACATCAGTAAGCTTTGATTGCTTTTGGCGCCTTCCTACTCTGGGTGATTCGAATAAAAAAATGGAAATTGGGTGCCATGACTTTTATTTGATACGAATAAAAACTAAAAATTAATTTTCAAATTCCACAAAAACATTTTTGAAATAATATCTCCGTTGTGTTATTCTTCGCGTGAAGACGAACACAACAAAAAAAATTGCATGCAAATCGGATGATCCAGTGAAGAATTTTGCGTGTTTGCACATTTCTGTATGGTCTGTCTCTCTCCCTGTTTTATATATATATATATATATATATATCCCAAGTAACAATTTAAATTCTTTAAGAAACTGCAAGGGCGCTACAAAACCTCGTTATAAAACAACGTTTAGTTATATTAACCCCATTAAAACATCTATATAACACTTATAAGAGTAAAAAGGCCCACCTACAGGAGGTTCTGAAGTGAACATTTCCAGCACCCTATAAAACCATCCGAGAGCAGGTTGCAGATAATTAAATTAAATCTCGATGCGTAAAAATAATTTTTCGTGAATTTTTTGTCCGAAAAGGGTTTTGAATTAGAATAAAATTAGCGTACTTAACAAAAAAGAAAAAGATTTTATTTGCAAAGGCTAAAAGAGTGACTTTTATGTTCCTATTATTATATTTATCAACTTCTTGATATCTCTATGTGTAAAGTTGTTGCGCGTTCAATTTTATCGATCAAAATTGAGAAAAACTGGGAGATAAACCGCGCGCCCATTTAAAGTGACGAAATATAAAAGTTCATTGCAAAATTTTGTTTTACAATCAAACTTTCACCGGATCTGTTTCAATGATATATGGTTTTTCCGACTAGATGACAAAATAGGAGCACTAAATAATAAAAATTAAAACTCACTGGGTATAAATCGATTAGAAAATATTTATTTTAACATTCAATTCATACAAAAAACACTTTCACATAGACGGGTACCGCAAGCTAATTCACTAAAATCGTAAGTCATTTCACTTCCGTGGCACTTCCCGAAGCTGTATGAGTTCTCCGGATTCCGAGAGTTAGCCTTGCATGCTGTAAGTCCTTGGGAATTTGTGCAGGATTCTGTAAAATTCACAATAACTTTAGATTTAAAATATAATAGATTAATTGAACACCTACCAATTTCTTTTTGCTCCGTTTATTTTGCATTGTTTCTATATTTTTTAAACGGTGTCGTGAGCGGCTTTTCCCTATTTTCTGCATGTCAATTTATTATGAAATCTGCTTCAGTTTTAATATTAATCAATAGATTAATCGTTGGAGAAAACCACTCCAAGAATTCGGATCCGATTTCTAAAATTATTTTCAATTTGTTTACGTTTAAACCAAAGGTGCCAAGTGTCCAGATCGATGCAGGATTAGCTTGATTTTCAAGACACCGTCCATATTAAAAAAAAATTTGAACTGTCCTTATTATTGAAAAAATAGTCTTGAAAAGTACCGATTGGTCCTGTTTTTCAAAAAAGAGTATCAACTATAATTATGTAAATTTAAAGTTGAACAATAAGAACATGAAACGTATCCGTAATAGAATAAATCAACCCATTGAACCGACGATAATCTTCGGTGCAAATAAAATATTTTTGAAAAAACCACCTGGCATCTCTGATTACAACCTCCCGATTTTTTTTTCTTTTTTTGAGCCTTTTGACAATTCATGCACGTTCATTTAAGAATACCTACTCCGGTTTTATACGAGGTTTTGAAGTTGCTGTATAGTGGCCTTGAATGCGGATATAAAGACATTAATATAAAATAATATTAAACTAGATACGGGTTTTATAATTTATTTTATAGTCGTTTTGTAGCCTTCTTGGAGATACAATATATAACGATCTTCGCCAAATAAGCTTTACAGCGATCAACACTTTTTCAATGCCTCTAAAAAACCTCCCTTTTTTCTTACAAAACTATTAGGAGTTTAAAATGTTACTTGGGTATATATATATATATATATATATATATATATATATATATATATATATATATATATATATATATATATATATATATATATATATATATATATATATATATATATATATATATATATATATATATATATATATATATATATATATATATATATATATATATATATATATATATATATATATATATATATATATATATATATATATATATATATATATATATATATATATATATATATATATATATATATATATATATATATATATATATATATATATATATATATATATATATATATATATATATATATATATATATATATATATATATATATATATATATATATATATATATATATATATATATATATATATATATATATATATATATATATATATATATATATATATATATATATATATATATATATATATATATATATATATATATATATATAGATTATTACATTAAATTAGGTGTTCAGTTCAATAATGAACTGTCCAGAGCCCTATAGTTCATTAATCACTAAAATTTTTTTATTCGACTTAAATTTGCTGATCACAATCAAGTATTTTTATGTAGGAGAACATCCTGTAGTGTCAAAAAAATTTAAACTTACAACTAAAAACTATCCGAAAATTAAACTAATTATAGAGAGAACGAATCTCTGCGATGGAAGACTGCATCGATTTGCCTCTGAAAGTGGAGATGAATTTGTTGGCCATCCCTTCGATCGATTCAATGCCCGCAATCCGATGAAGATCTTTGGTGCTGTGCCAAGGTGGAAGCCGCAAAATCATTTTCAGAACCTTGTTCTGAATCCTCTGGATGGCTTTCTTCCTCGTCGCGCAGCAGCTAGACCAAATCGGAACTGCATACATTATCGCTGGTCGGAACACTTGCTTATAAATAAGCATTTTTTTCTTCAGACAAAGTCGGGATTTCCTGTTGATGAGAGAATAAAGAGATTTAGTGTATTTATTACATTTAGATTAAATATCTTCAATGTGATTTTTAAAAGTAAGATTCCGATCAAGTGTAAGTCCCAAGTACTTCACGTGATCAGACCATTCTAATGAAACCCCATTGAAAGTTATGGAATGATTTTAATAAGGTTTTAAAAATTTTGCTCTTGGCTTATGGGGAAATAAAATAAGTTGAGTTTTGGAAGCGTTTGGAGAAATTTTCCACATTTTCAAGTAATTCAAAAAAGAATTTAAATTTTATTGCAATCTACTGCGTACCACCCGTAAATTTCGACCTTTGACTGAAAGCAAAGTATCATCAGCAAATAATCTTCTGCCTTTTCCTTCTGGTACATCAGGAAGATCAGAAGTAAAAATATTGTATAAAATTGGCCCAAGTATATTACCCTGAGGGACACCAGCTCTAATGGATGTCCTTTCAGAGCGTGAATTTTGATAGCTTACTTGTAAGGTTCGGCTAGTCAAATAATTTTGAATAATTTTGGTGAGATATACAGGAAATTCAAATCGAGCTAATTTAGCTACTAAACCTTTGTGCCAAACACTGTCAAAAGCTTTTTCAATATCTAGAAGAGCAACACCAGTTGAATAACCTTCAGATTTGCTAGCGCTAATCATATTAGTTACACTCAAAAGTTGATGTGTAGTAGAACGTCCTTGACGAAAACCAAATTGTTCATCAGGGAAAATAGAATTCTGATTAATGTGAATCATCATTCTATTCAAAATAACTCTCTCAAATAGTTTACTTAAAGAAGGGAGCAAACTAATTGGTCGATAACTTGAAGGCTCTGAAGCACTTTTTCCAGGTTTTAAAGTTGGAGTTACTTTGGCATTTTTCCATTTATTGGGAAAATAAGGAAAGTGAAAACATTTATTGAAGATTTTAACTAAAAAAATTTAATTGCTTTCAGGCAACTTTTTAATAAGAATATAGAAAATCCCATCTTCCCCTGGGGCTTTCATATTTTTAAATTTTTTGAAAATCAATTTAAGTTCATCAATATTTGTCTCACAAGAACTTTCAAATACATTTTGTTTAGAAAGAATATCATCAAATTCTAGGGAAATTTGAGCATCAATTGGACTTACAACGTTTAAATTAAAATCTTGAGCAGACTCAAACTGTTGGGCCAATTTTTGAGCTTTTTCTGCATTAGTTAAAAAAAGTTTATCCCCGTCTTTCAAACTAGGAATAGGCTTCTGGGGCTTTTTCAGAATTTTAGTTAATTTTCAAAATGGCTTTGAGTAGGGTTTTATGTCCTCTACTGCTTTGGCAAAATTTTCATTACGAATGAAATTTAAACGACGTTTGATCTCTTTTTGAAGGTCGCAATAAATAAATTTCAAATAAGGATCCCTAGTACGTTGATATTGGCGTCGACGAATGTTTTTCAGTCGTATCAAAAACTGAAGATCATAATAAATTAAAGGTTGATTAAATTTATGTTTAACTTTGAGTATTGAAGCGGCTTTAGCATTGACTATTGAAGTTGTCAAATTTTCTACAGCCAAATCAATATCTTCTATTGAATTCAGGGGAACGTTTACATCCAAATTACGTTCAATAAAATTCTTATATCGCTCCCAGTCAGCTTTTTGAAAGTTAAAAGTTGATTTTGAAGGGTTTTCAAAGGGACTTTGGGATAAAGAAGAAGTTACTGGAAGGTGGTCCGAATCGAGGTCCGCATGAGTAACTAATTGACTACAATGCTCGCCTAAATCCGTTAGAACCAAATCAATTGTGGAAGGATTTCTAATCGAAGAGAAACAAGTACATATGTCCATTAGGATATTCAACAGTATAATAACCTGCAGAGCAGTCATTAAATAAAATATTCCCATTAGAATTTGATGAAATATTATTCCAAGATCGGTGTTTTGCATTGAAGTCACCAATAATAAAAAAAATTAGATTTATTTCTGGTGAGTTTTTGTAAATCTCCCTTCAAAAAATGTTTCTGTTCACCGCTGCATTGAAAAGGCAAATATGCGGCAATAGTTATAATTTTCCCTATAGAAGTTTCTAATTCTATTCCAATTGTTTCTAAGACTTTTGTATTGAAAGAAGGAAGAAGTCTAAACTTGAGACGACTATTGATGACAATAGTGTAGTACCGGACGTCTTACGTTCCGAATGTCGAACCTTTTTTTCGTTACGCGTTCCATCACCCGAAGCCGTTTTCTGCGTCTGTACGTTCTAAATCTATTTTCTCAACTGATTCTTTCACCGTACTTTTCCCTACACGCCCTGAAGAACATTCACGCACATCAATACACATTCGCAATTCAATTCGAACCGTCGTTTGCTATGGGTCGATTCACGATGACGTATTCTCCCTTTTGTGGTGACAGTTCGCACGTCCTGTTTACAAAATTTTACGAACGAGAAATGGGGTGCGGCGAAATTTTTCGTGTAGCTGCACGGTCAAGAAATTTAACTCAAAACTCAGTTTAAGGATAGCAAAAAAATAAGTTCCATTTTGTGAATTAAATTTAGCGCATTTTTTGGTTTCTCATGTTTATCTCTTTGGAAGTGAACAGAAAGTTGAAAATTCGTAAAAATTTCGAAAAGGAGGTTTGTTTATTAAAATGTTTCAACATATTTTCAAAACCCTTCTTCAACAAATTTGTTCTGGACCAACTCACTTTGCATTGAATATTCTGGGAAAGCGCGTCAACTTGAAACAAAAAATCCCATCAAATGTCCAAATGTGGAAACTTCTAAAGAATTCAAATGTGCCGAATCGATTGTCCGGAAATTTCTTGTGTTATTTTGACTGGAAGCGGTAAAACAAATGCACATTACTTCTACGACAACACTATTCAGGGACAGAAGAATATAATATAGGAAAATTCTCCGGAAAACATTCCGAAAGAATAGGCTTCACTATTATAAATTTGTACGATATGATATTTTCGAGGAATAAAAATAACGTCAGTTAAACCACTAATCACACTGACATGAGACTTATAGTACAAAATTCCTCTCAGTTTTTGGCTAGAAGCCTCCTATTGTGGACATTGTGCGGCAGCAATTCGAGCATGAAAATTTTACTGGTATCGACATTTCCGTTAACTTTCGAGCAGCGCCAAAAATCGAAATCGAGTGTCCAGTCAGTGGTCAGTGGTTTAACTTTTAAGTTATTCCAGCTGGATTTCAGATGGATGGACAAACAAAATGATTAATTTTTCATTATTTGATACTTAAAACATCTAATTTTCTTTTTAATTTTATTTATTCCAAAATTGAGCTGAGAACTTTTGCTAAAAACGTGTGAATGAGAATTAAATGAGGACCGAAATGTTTGCTTTGCTTCCTCAGCGTGTAGAAGTGGAAAATAAGGAATCAAAACAGGAATCGCGAAATGTCAAAAACAGTGAGGCCAGGCAGTGCGTGAATCGACCTATTCGACTTGTGAATTCATTCGAACACACTCACACAGCTGCAGTTAACGGGAGGTATCGGCCATCCCTTTATCCGCTAGATATACATGCTCAACGAAACTTAATCATCTGTTGCATACATTTTATTCTATTGTATTCATTTATTTTATTTATTCACTCTTATTCTCTACAAATAGCTACACCCCCACGTTGTCGATCAAGTCGGTCATTTCGCAAAATTTTAAAGAAAGCATTGCTTTTCAAGTTATTGTCTGGCTTTAAAAAAGTTTCAGTGATTGCAGCAATATGTATGTTTTGAGTTTTTAAAAATAAAAAGAATTCATCTTGGTTAGCCAGCAAAGATCTAGCGTTCCAATTCATAATATTTAAACATCTATTTGGATCCATGAGGGAATCGTAAAGTCATAATAATTTTGTTAGCATAATTAAAAGAAGTTTGGAAAGCTTCAAACATTGAATTTGCTTTCAACATAACCCAGCCAACAATTTGGTAGGTACACAGAAAAAAAATCTGAATCCTTAACAACACTGAAATTAAAAACCTGTATCATTACATGACGTGCAACGCGATTTATTGATGTAAATTTACAAATTAAAAAAAGTTGAATCCTTAACAGCACTGAATTCGTATGACACAAATATTACTTGACACGGAACGCGATCATTTGATGTAAATTTACATCACATATGATGTAAATAAAAAGAAGCATCACATACGACGGAATTTTCAGTGCGAATTAAGTATTACACGTCATTAATATTTTACATGTCTTTAAATTTTACACGTCTTTTGAAGTTTACAGACGTGGAATATTCAACTCGCACTGAAAATTCCATCATATGTGATGCTTCGTTTTTGTTACATCATATGTGATGTAATGGAAATAGAAATTTCTTAAAATTACACTAAATGGAATGTGATGAGGACATTGAATTTTAATTTAATAGGATCAGACAAAATTAAACAAAGTGTCAAGTCAAAGTCGTGCAACAAAAAGTATTTTTTTAAGCAGTTTTCCCGCGATTAAAGTTCCCAGAGATCTTCGTGAAGCAGGAAGCGGTTCTGGAAGCAGAAGTTATTCAACTTTGGATCCGGTCTTCGAGAAAAAATTAAAGTGTAAATGTGACTCCCAATATAAAAAATTGTGAGATTAAAAAAATCATTGTCACCAAATGAAATAAATTAAATTAATTACAAAAAGGTTTTATATTTATTATGACATGAGATAATTCCATTATTTAATCATGAATACCAATAAATAAAACAAAACAGATTCCAATTGGAAAGTTTTTCTTCCAATATTCAGTGGTTTAATAATTTACATCATTTTTATTTTACATGTAGCCATACTTTACATCATTTTTTATTTTACACGTTGCAACATTTCACTGGCGTGTAATTTCCAACTAGCACTGAAAACTCCGGCATATATGATGCTTCTTTTTATTTACATCACATGTGATGTGATTTCACAGATTTTTTTCGTTGTGTGTATATCAAAAGATATAAGTACGTCTATGTCGAAACAAATCATCGTACATGACGTTAGAAAAAAGCATATACCTACCAAAAGTGGAGGCAATATACGTACATGTTTTCGTTATTTTCTGGTTTACGACATCGACAACATCATATGTGATGTCATTTACGATGTTAGAAATACTTTGGTACTTTATGTCGCATTGGCGTCGTTTTGTACGTTACATTAAAGGATTCGATTCATGCGCATTTACGATGATGGGAGGATTGACAGTTCCATCCACACTTTATGCGATGTGTGTTTTACCCTTTTACGACTTGAAGCGATGTGATGATAAATTGGCGATTTAAGCTACCCTTAATGCGAGGTGTGTTGAACTCTTGTACGACTTGAAGCAATCTGACGATGAATTGGCGATCTAAGTCACCCTTTATGCGAGGTTTGCCGAACTCTTGTACGACTTGAAGCAATCTGTCGATGGATTGGCGATTTAAGTCACCCTTGATGCGAGATGTTTTGTACTCTTGTATGACTCGAAGCAATCTGACGATGGAACGTCGATTTATGTCACCCTTTATGCGAGATGTGTTGCAGTCTTATACGATGTTAAGAGATTTTAACATCAATTGACAACTTAAGTCACATTTTATAAGATGTGTGTTGTAAACTTGTACGATATGATGCAATTTGACATTTGATGGACTCTTTAAACGATATTTTATGTGAGTTGTGATGTACTCATGTACGATTTGTATCATAAAACGATTTTGCGGACCATTTTATGTAGCATTTTATGTGTAATATTGTGATTGAAATACGACGCTAGGAAGAAATACTATTAATTGATGATTTTTATTATAACTAACATTGAAATGCACTACATATATTTTCGTAGGAACCGCAGCCGGGCATTGTTCCGCTCGCTACTTTCCTAACTGCCACCGCCTCCATGCCTCCCTCAGGATCTTTGACGCCTCTTTCTTCCGGGTTTACAGCGGAAATTGTCGGGCCACAATTCTGTCCGTGAACATTCCTTGATACTCGTAGTATGCACATGCAAATCGTCGGGTAATTATCCGGCGGATTTTTTTTTAATCTGAGCCTAGTAGGGGAGAGTAATCCTGTTATTTTTGAAAGGAAAATGTGAGGTTTCTGTGCAACGTTGTTTTTCCAAAACCTACCTTTATTATGTTTTTCATCCGTTTGCTTTAGTCGTCAACTTTCACAAAATTCAAATGCTTATACAAAATTGCAAGCACGATCGCAAAATTGCACATCCACTGAACACGATTTATCACGATGAAGTTTTAATATCATGATGAGATGTGGGCGAACGCTAAGTAGCTGGTAATACGAATCTGATTTGATCGCATTAAATATATTTATATCGTGGGTAAAGTGACCGATTATACGATTATAATTATACTTGTTATAATATTTGTAGCTATATCGGAAAGACACGGTGTTAATTTGCCTACTAATGTGACATTCTAGTAAACATACAACGTGATACGAAAGACGATGCTTACGTTGTATTCTTTACGAATTTATTCGAAGTCATTTACGATTTCGATTCGAAAGTAATTTGTGTACCAATAAAATGCTTCTTAAGAAATCTTATGCGATCGTTATAAGATTTCATTTGACATCGGCGGAAATAAATACGACTTCATCCAACATATCCTAACTAAGTCGTATTTCATTGGGAAGGTGCATCTTCTACGATGAATAAACGATATGGTCGAATGGTAAGTGTACATATTTACGATTCCGATTTGAGTTGCATCTGTATACGAGTTCGACGATGATTTCTTTTACGATTTCATGTTGGCTGGGAAGTTGCATCATTTCCATTAAATTTTGATGCAAAAATTTTAATTTTTCCTCAGTAATCTCACCCAAATCAACAAAATTGTAAGGATCAGAAAATGAAGGAGAAGAACAGGTATTTGAATTTGAATTTCGGGGACTTTCCCAAGCCTTCGCATGAATTGAGACTTGGTTTTTTCCCATTTTTATTAGTTACTAGCTGACCCGGTGTGCTTTGCTACACCTTTCAGAATCAAATGATATTTTCAGAAATGAATTCAAATTTTTATTGTTTTTGGTATTATTTTAAATCAAATTATGATGAAATTAAAAAGCAACCACTATAAAATGAGAGCTTCAGCTGGAGTTTCAAATTGCAACACAAACCATAACTTATATCTTGATTTATAAATTTGTTTTAAAGATCTGATAATTTTCATCTGTTTTCTTAAGTTTCGGCCTAAAAAAGAAGGGTCGCAAATTAATCGTTCGCAAATAATCTAACTTATAAAGTATGGTTGTTTTTGCTTGATATGTTCTGGATTTATGCTAAAAAACTGATTAGAGAGCTCCCTCCTTTCCTTCCCTTCACCCCCTGCTGAATGGAGATTGTAATATTTAATAAACATTTTTTTCGTTCCCAAAAATCCTCTTATATCAAATATAGTTCTATTGGGTGATAAGTATTTAAGCTTTACAACAAAAATTGTATGGAGCCCCTTTCTTTCTTTCCCTCTCTACACTGTAAAGCATAAGAGTCTATAACAATCGTAGAAACACATCTCGTAACCATGTACCTTTCCATGTCATATTTGTTTCCATTTGTTGGCTTCGTAAGCATAAATTGAGAACATATGCTCACAAAATTGTATTGGGCTCACCTCCCTCCTCCCATGTACCTTCTCACTGAAAGGAGGATGATGTGTCAAATAATCATAGAGTCATACAAAAATGATTTTCCATGTTAAGTACTGTCCATTTCTCGGATTTTGTAAAATAAAAGTTAAATGTAAGCTTCCCTCTTCACTTCCTATATTCCATGCCATGCCAAATTTGGTTTTATTTAAGTAGTAAATTTTTGAGTTATGTATAAACTTGAAAGGGAGTACCATCCCCCTTTCCGTTCTCTTCTTTCAATAGAGGGGTGATAACTTAATATTCATAAAAGTATTTTTCGTACTCAAATACTTTTTGATGATTATGATGAAATTTGGTTTCATTTGCTCGATTAATTCTCGAGTTATGCAAAAAAAAATGGAAACCCCCCCTTCTTCCTTTATATCTTACCGCTTAAAAGGTACGGCTTCAATTTATAATAGAAACATTTCTCGTATCCAAATACACTCACATGTCAAATATGGTTCAATTTGCTTGATCAGCTCTCCAGTTATACTGAAAATTGTAAGGGAGACCTCGCCTCCCCATTTTCATCCACCTCTTCGAAAGAGTGAGGGATACCAAATATTCATAGAAGCATTTCTCGTACCCAAATATCGTTCCATGCCAAATTTGGTTCCATTTGCTGTTGTAGTTCTTGAGTTATGCAGTAAAAATTGTATGAAACTCCCCTCCCTCTTTCCTTCCTCCCCGCTGTAAGAAGGAAGGGGTCTCAAACAATCATTAGTACATGTCACGTTCCCAAATACCCTCCCATGCCAAATTTGGTTCCATTTGCTTTATTAGTTTTTGAACTATATAAAAAATATGAAAGAGGCTCCTCCCCCTTTCAACTGGAAAGAGGGAGGGGTCTC
This sequence comes from Uranotaenia lowii, assembly GCF_029784155.1. Classification (NCBI taxonomy): domain Eukaryota; kingdom Metazoa; phylum Arthropoda; class Insecta; order Diptera; family Culicidae; genus Uranotaenia; species Uranotaenia lowii. The sequence continues at coordinate 98,088,082 of NC_073691.1, read as the reverse complement.
AAATAATCATTGAAATATTTTTCGTATCCAAATACCTTCCCATACCAAATTTGGATCCAATATCTTGATTAATTCTCGAGTTATATGAAAAATTGTTAGGTAGCCCCCCTCCCCCCTTCCTATCACGCCACTGAAAGGAGGGAGGGGTACTAAGAATTCATAGAAATATTCCTCGTTTCCAAATACCCCCCCCCCCATGCCAAATATGATACCATTTGCTTGATGGGTTCTCGAGTTATGCAAAAAATTGTCTTTTGTTTGGGAGGCCCCTCCCTCTCTTCATGAGAGAGGGAGGGGTCCCAAACCACAATAGGAACCTTCCCCTGCCTCCAATACCCCCACCTGCCAAGTTTCACGCAAATCGGTTCAGTAGTTTCCGAGTCTATAGGGAACAGACAGACAGACAGAAATTCATTTTTATATATATAGACTAGCTGACCCGGTGTGCTCTGCTACACCTTTCAAAATAAAATTATATTTTTTAAAAATTATTCAAATTTTTTTTTATTGTTATTTCTTTATTTGAAACGGCTCATACCTTTAGGCTTTAAGGAGCCAAACTCGTTTTGTTTGATTACAATTGTGTGCTTATATCTAGTTCACTTTTTGAAGAAAAGATAGAAGATAGATAGGGAAATGTGAAAATAAAAAGAATTATAGACGAAGATCAATAGCTTTTAGGAAAAGATATATTTCGAACATGTAGTCCAAGTCTATCACAGCCAGCACATCTCTCACTGGAACATAGGGTGGTTTTCCTCGGGCCCTAAGGGAGTCTATAAAATTCGTTCTGGCGACAAGATGGACCTCGCACGACCAAACAATATGCTCGATGTCATGGTAACCTTGGCCACAACCACATAGATTGCTATTATTCAAATTATTATTGGTTTTATTGGCATTATTTTAAATCAAATTATAACATAACTCATAAGCAACCGCTATTAAATTAGAGCTGCAGCTTCCATGATGCGAGGTCTGCTTGCCGGAAAATTATAAACGAGGCAAAACAAAAATCATGGGAAGATTTTGTACAGAGCATTAACCCAGAAACCCCATCTTCCGAAGTATGGAATCGAGTGAACCGTCTACAGGGCAAACGAAATACCTCCAAGATCATTCTTCGACTGCCAGCTGGAGCGACCAGTGACGGTCCAACTGTTTGTAATGCACTAGCAGACGATTATGAACAACGTTTTTCGAACACAAGTTGTCCTAGAAGACTTCAAAATCACACAATATCCATGTTCACTACAGTTGACCGACCATGTCTGGGAGAAAAATACAACCAAGACTTTGGAATGCAAGAACTGCTTTGGGCATTGGAACGACGCGGAGGTAACTCCACTGGTCAAGACAACGTTGGATACCCCCTATTACAAAAAATGCCGATACCATCCAAACGGGCACTCCTAGAGCTCTACAATCGAATATGGACTTCAGGTCAATTTCCGCAATCTTGGCGACAGGGTGTTGTTATTCCGATCCCTAAACCTGGCGGAAATCGCAGCTCAACAGATGGATACAGACCAATTACACTCCTTAGCTGCATAGGTAAAATACTAGAGCGTATGATTAACCGTCGTCTTATCACTCATCTTGAATCCACAAACCGGTTAGATCGTCGCCAGCATGCGTTCCGCGCCGGTCAAGGAGTCGACACCCACCTGGCTCAGCTTGAAAACCTCTTAAAGTTTAACGATTCAGAACACATAGAACTTGTTTCACTTGATATTTCCAAAGCATTTGACACAACGAACAGGGTACACATTCTAGAAACTCTGAAAAAATGGAAGATTAAAGGTCGCCTATTAAATGTTTTGTGTAGTTACCTACAAAACAGAACCTTTAGGGTATCTGCCAATGGATCGCTCTCAAACTCGCGAACAGCAGAAAATGGAGTTCCTCAAGGATCAACACTATCCGTAACACTGTTTTTAGTAGCCATGCAACCGCTGTTCGACGTCATTCCAGAAAACATTGAAATCCTTCTTTATGCAGATGATGTGCTTCTCATTGCAAAAGGTACAGACAAGAATAAAATTCGCCAACAATTGAGGGCAGCTGTCAACGCTGTCATTAAGTGGACAAAAAACGTAGGTTTCACAATATCGGCTCCTAAATCAAAACTGATACACATTTGTGGCATTAAGCATCGTAAGCGCAGTCGTCCTATTAAGCTTAATAATGAACCTATACCTCAAGTAAGGAAAATAAAGATTCTGGGAGTGCTACTTGATTCCAAATAGCTATTTCGCCAGCACTTTGCAGGTGTTAAGCAGAGCTGTGCAAATCGTATCAGGATTTTGAAATTACTTGGATACAAGCTGAAACGAAGTCATCGAAAGACTCTTCTTCAGGTTGGCAACTCATTGATTACCTCCAAACTTATGTATGGGGTTGGTCTAACTAGTTGCAATATTGATCTCATGGATGAAATGTTTTCTCCCGTTTACAACGAAGTTATAAGACTATCTTCTGGTGCTTTCCGCTCGAGTCCTGTTGAGTCCTTACTAGCTGAATCTGGTTGCTTACCATTTCGGCTTCTACTAACACAGAGACTGGCACAATTAGGAATTCGATTAATTGAGAAAGGTATCGATCGGTGTTCATCCGTTATCGATAGATCTAGGCAGATTTTCCAGTCAATCACCAACTCTGCTGTACCAAACATCTATCCAGTAGCAAGACTATCTGACCGTTTATGGCACGATCAAATGCCGAAAATTGACAAAATTCTACGAAAGGGCATCAAAGCAGGTAGTCATCGATCCGTTGTACTCCCGAAGTTCAACGAATTCATAGCCAATAGATATTTAGGCCACGATCATATTTACACGGACGGTTCCAAACATGCCAATAAGTCAGGAGCTGGAATTTACGCATCGCCAAGGAAAATCAGCCGTGCTCTACCAGGTGAATGCAGCATTTTCTCTGCTGAAGCGTATGCTTTGAACGTTGCTGCTCAAGAAGCGAACAGAAATCAAAACACTCTGATTTTAACCGACTCAGCCAGCTGTTTAGATGCACTTCTAAAAGGAAATTCGAAACATCCGTGGATCCAATCACTGGAGAATCTTTTAATAGATAAAAACATAACTTTTACTTGGGTGCCTGGTCATGCCGGAATACCCGGAAATGAAGAAGCAGACAAATGTGCAAATATTGCACGCATCAGCTCCACATCATCTGTTGACTCCAGAATTCCAGCTCAAGACGCTGTACGATCCATAAAAGCTATCATATGGATGACCTGGGAACATCGATGGCGTTTAAACCAATCATTCCTAAGACAACATAAATATGCACCAACAAAATACGTAGACCAAAAATGTCCTTCCGACCAGCGCGTTCTCACAAGATTACGCATCGGGCACACTAGGCTGACACACGCTTACTTGTTTGAAAGAAGTCCTGCTCCAGTATGCCAGTTCTGCGGTGTACGAACTACTGTCCAGCACATTTTGACGGATTGCCACGGGTACAAAGAAGCTCGAGATGAATACAACATAAATGGAACAATTTATGAAATTTTAAAAAACGAAGACTTGCATGAAAAATCACTCTTAAAATGTTTAAAGAAATGTAAAATCTACGAAACATTGTAAAAATTAATTAGCTAGACACGAATGCCATAATGCTGGTAAAGTGTCAAAAATAAAACCTAAAAAAAAAAAAAAAAAAGAGCTGCAGCTGGAGTTTCGAATTGCAACACAAAGATAACTTCAACTAATATTCTGAATCTTGTTCTATTAATTTGTGTTAAAGATCTGATAATTTTAATCTGTCTGGAGGGTCTAAAATTAATCGTATGCAAACAATCTAACTTATAAAATCTGGTTGTTTTTGCTTGATATGTTCTGGATTCATGCTAAAAAACTCATAAGAGAGCTCCCTCCTTTCCTTCACCTCCTGCTGAATGGAGGTCGTGATCTTTAATAATCATACCCATTTTTTTCGTTCCCAAAAATCCTCTTATATCAAATATAGTTCCATTGATTGGTTGATAAGTTTTTAAGCTTTACAACAAAATGTATATAGAGCCTCCTCCTTTCTTCCCCTCTCTATACTGTAAAGCGTAAGGGTCCATAACAATCGTAGAAACATATCTCGTAGCCAAGTACCTTTCCATGCCATATTTGTATCCATTTGTTGGCTTCGTAAGCATAAATTGAGAACTTATGCTAAAAAAATTGTATTGGACTCACCTCCCTCCTCCTATGTACTTACGATGGTGTGTCAGATAATCATAGAATCATACCAAAAGGATTTTCCATGTTAAGTTTTGTTCATTTCTCGGATTTTGTAAAAAAAAGTTAAATGTAAGCCTCCTCTTCCCCTCCTATATTCTCAATTCTATCATCCTATTGCAAGAAAGGAATTGTTTCACATAGAAAAAGTATTTTTCGTATTAAAATACTTTTTGATGCCAAATTTGGTTTCATTTGCTCGATTAATTCTCGAGTTATGCAAAAAAAATTGTATGGTAGCTCCCCTTTTCCCCTTTATATCTTTCCGCTAAAAAAGATTGGGCCTCAATTAATAATAGAAACATTTTTCGTATCCAAATATCCTCACATGCCAAATATGGTTCAATTTGATCGATCAACTATCTAGTTATACTGAAAATTGTAAGGGAGACCACTACTCCCTCTTTTCATCCACCTCTTTGAAGGAGTGAGGGATACCAAATATTCATAGAAACATTTCTCCTACCCAAATATCGTTCCATGCCAAATTTAGTTCCATTTGCTGTTGTAGTTCTTGAGAAATGCAGTAATAACTGTATGAAACTTCCCTCCCTCTTTCTTTTCTCCCGCTGGAAAAAGGAAAGGGTCTTAAATAATCATAACAATATGTCACGTTCCCAAATATTCGCTCATGCCAAATTTGGTTCCATTTGCTTAATTACACGGAGAAAAAAGTATAGTATTTTGAACAATAATCCACTTTTATTCAATTATATTTCTAATTTATTCTCGGCTAACTATAAATATCAAACTTTCAATTATATTTACAATAGATTATCAGATTGTTTTTGTGTGCTCAACAATGCATATAATAGATTCAATTATACCGATATGATTGATTTTGTGCACTCAACTATAAATATGATAGATTCAACTATAATCGGTGATTGATGTCATAAATTCAACAATAATTATAGTAGATTCAATTATAATATTATGATTGATTTAAATATAAATATGATTGTTTCAATTATAATAATATAATTGATATAATTATAAATATGATAGTTTTAATTATATTTCTATGATTGATTCAATGAGGTCAACTATAAATATTCTAAATTGAATTTCTCTTTATATTAGAAGTTATCATCTCTACAGATGTTTTTTTCGGATTAATTTTATGGCACCTTTTATTTTCTTTTAATTTATTCTTTAACCATTTCGCATCTAATTTGTTTAAGCATCCATTTTTTGTTCGCCGCTTCGATCCCGGAAGAGCTGGCTAGAAGTACCAATATTTATATCCTGATTTCTCTGTCTGCTGTTGGAGATGCATGATTTGGAGTTTAAAAAGTCGTTCCCAGAAGGCGTCCTAAAAAGCTGCCGCATCAGAAGAGGATTGACCTGGTGGAGAGAAAATGCAATAATTTTAGTAATCAATGAAATCTAACAAAAGATACTACTAACCATTCTGATACACGACACTCCGGGGGTGACTCACTGGTGCTTTTTATCGATGGATTTGATTGGCAGGAAGATGGGTAGAAAGTTTTCCTCGAGCGTAGATCAGACGTCGAAATTGACGAAAAAACGAATACCTCTGAGGCCATCCGGCGAAATTAAACTCCAGGCTCCAACAAGCATGCAAGATATCCCGAATCAAAATTCTGAAACTCGCAGCCACTCCACTCCACCGTTTCAGTGGCCGAATTAATTTGGATTTCTTGGTTAGACTTGATGCACTGGGGAAAAGTCTATTTGAACAAAATTTCATTTAATGAAATAAATCTTCGATAAAAATAAACAAATTTCTTACCGGTTGTTTCCCGACCAATTTTAGCTTCCCGACGTTTCCGTTTTTTTCTTCTCCAAAGCCTCAGGGAACGCGACGTTGCTGGCCAATGATAAAAAACAGTTTCTCCCCTCGGAAAACGGTCCGGCTGCTGGTTAACCGAAAAATTTGCCGATTTTTTTTCTTTTTTAATTTGCTGACACGCTCATGTGCAATTTACTCAAATGTTGGTTAAATCTTGTATGTGTATGTATTTATTTAGGTTTCACACGACCAATTATAAAAATATAGTAAAACTTACTATATTTATAGTTCAACGCCTAAAATCAATCATACGACTGTAGTTGAATCTATCATATTATTGGTATTTGGACGAGAGCCGTAGAACAAACTACTCTGCTTGGCAGTTAGAACAGGATTAAATTTATTTCTAATGACATACTTATTACTAACATAGAATCGCTTACTATGATCTAGACGCAATTCAACACCACGTGTTTCAACACTCCTCCTCGTTTAGATCTCCGATGATTCCAATTCGATCACGCAGGAACTTGATTCGCTGGTGCTGCAACGGCTTCGTCAGAATATCTGCTTGCATGTTTTCCGTCGGACAGTACCGCATGTTGATAATACCTTTTACATGGAGATCTCGGACGTAGAAGTATTTCGTCTCGATATGCTTGCTCCGCTTCTCGATCCGATCACCTTCGACGAGCTTGATCGCACTTTGATTGTCCTCGAAGATGGGGATTGGCGTGGCGGTATCTTCTCCAAAATCGTTCAAAAGCTTCTTCACCCAAGTTAGCTCTTGACAACCTTCGGTGAGTGCGATGAATTCCGCTTCGGTGGTAGATAGGGACACACAAGTCTGTCGGCGAGATCCCCAGCTTACGACACCTCCTCCGAATCGTATCAAGAAACCAGAATTGGATTTCCGGTCACGATGATTACCAGCCCAATCAGCATCAGCGTACATTTCCAGACCGGCTTGAGTGGCTCCTAGATGTAGGCGATGTGAACTGGTTCCAATCAGGTAACGCAAAACCCGTTTCGCTTCTTGCCAATCTCGCTGTGTCGGACGACTTGACTTCTGAGCTAAAATGGACACGCTGGCTGACACATCAGGGCGAGAGTGAACGGACACGTACAGTAGACCTCCGATGAGACTGAGGAAGTTTCTGTTGTTCGGAAGTCGATCGTCCTCCTCCTCCTCCTTCTGCTGTAGGTGTGCAGGGTCCAAGGGAATTTTCGATGGTTTCGCGTTTTCCAATCCAAACTTTGCTGCGAGTTTCCGGATGTACTTCTGCTGGCACAACGAGTAGCTTCCATTCTCTCGCCGTATGTCGATTCCCAGAAAATGTTTGACATCTCCAAGATTCGTCATCGCAAAGTTCTTTTCCAACACGGCTAAAATTTGTTGGAACTCCTTCTCCGTTTGTGTGGCAATTAGGACGTCGTCTACATAAATGATGATGTAGGCGAAACAATTGCCCCGCTTTCGAGTATACAGGCATGGATCAGCTTCGGACGACTTGAACCCCATATCTCGAAAAACGCCGTCTATTCGTTGGTTCCATACACGGGCCGACTGTTTCAACCCGTATAGACTCTTCTTGAGAAGGCAGACTGTGTTGGCTCCTCCTTTAGCGTACCCCTCTGGCTGGCGCATGAAAATGGTTTCCTCCAGTTCACCGTTGAGGTAAGCCGTTTTCACGTCGACGTGCTTCACGATCATACCACGACGACTTGCCACAGTCATCAGCGTCCGGAATGTCACCTGCTTTGCGACCGGGGCAAAAACTTCATCGAAGTCCACCCCGAACTTCTGGGTGAATCCTTGAGCGACCAGTCTGACCTTGTGCCTTACGATGTTGCCCTTCTCGTCTTGCTTCGTTTTGAACAGCCATTTGCAACCGATAGCCTTACGATTTGGGGGTAACTGGACCAGTTCCCAGGTACCGTTGGAAATTAAAGAACGGTACTCCTCGTCCATCGCGTCTCTCCACAAGGCAGCATCCGGTCCGGCCCACGCTTCGGTTGGTGTGCGTGGATCAGCACTATCCGCTGTGCGCCTCGCGACCAGTCCCAGCTCAGCATCGTTCGCCGCTGGTTTGGATAACGACATCGTTTGGTTGGTTGTACCACTTCCCTCGGTTGCTGTAAAACGATTGGAGGACAAATATTTGCTCGGAACAAGAAAATCTTTTAACTTGCCTGGAATTGCGCGCTCCCTTCCGCTTCGCCTCAACGCCTGTGACACGGGCGGATTTGAAACTGTTTGCGTGGGGAGCGCAGAGGTTGTCACGTCACTGGATGGGAAGTTTTCTTGGCTGTCTTCTGCTTCAACAAAACTATCGTCGCTGACCTCGTCCATGGGAGGTACATCGTTCGGCTCACCATCGGCGTCGTTACCTTCAACCTTGGTCCCATCGATTTGCACATCGCCACTCAAGTTTAACGGTACCAACTTGGGGCGGCGTGCTTCGCTGGCTGGATCCTTGGGTTTCTCACTGATGAAAGTAACGTCTCGAGAAAAAACAATTTTCCTCGACTCCGGATTCCACAGTCGGTAGGCCTTCGTGTCTTCGTCGAATCCAGTGAGAATGCACTCCACAGCTTTCCGATCCCACTTCCGGCGTTTCTGTTTGGGAACATGGACCATCACCGGCGACCCAAACACTCGCACGTGACCTAGATGTGGTTTCTTGCCGCTGAACATTTCCTCTGGCGTTGATCCGTGACCTTTTGTAGGAGAGCGATTAATCAAATAAACTGCTGTTCCGGTAGCCTCAGCCCAGAATCTCTTCGGTAGATTTGACTCGAAAAGCATACACTTCGCCCGTTCCACGATGGTTCGGTTCAACCTCTCCGCCAGTCCATTTTGCTCCGGCGTGTATTCCGTCGTTGTTTGATGACGGATTCCTCGACGACGCAGACGATCTTGAAGTTGCTTGTTGATGAATTCCTTGCCATTGTCCGTGCGTAATGTTTTCACCTTTTTTCCCGTTTGGTTTTCCGCCATGCTAACAAAATCGTCGAATGCTCTGCATACTTGGTCGGCTGATTTTTCCGGCAGGAAATAGATGAAAACTCTGCGAGACTTATCGTCAGTGAAAGTCAGGTAGTAACGACTGCCACCGAGCGATTCCGTTTCCATAGGCCCACAGATGTCAGAGTGAACCACTTCTAACAGTTCACTTGCACGCGAACCAGACTTGCTGAACGGAAGTCGGGTTTGTTTTCCCATCGCACAGATTCTGCAGTTTTCGTCGTTGGTCGTAGCTCCAGCATCACTCATATCGACACCATTCACCAAACCGTTTCTCAATCGTTTCAGGCTGCTAAAGTTGAGGTGACCCATACGCCGATGCCAAAGTTCGGGACTTGTTTTGGACGAACATGACAACGCACACGACGACTCTAGTTGGTTCAGCTTGAAAAGGTTTCGCTCACGACTTCCTGTCGCCATCACCGTTCCTTCCTGGTTGGTAACCTTGACACCGTCGATGTTGAACGTCACTGTGTGCCCCCGTTTGACAATTTGATTGACCGACACCAGATTCGCCGATAACTCCGGAAGTACTTGTACATCGTGCATCACAATCGGAGGGTCTTTCGGACAGCATTCGGGCAAAATTTCAACCTCACCTGTGGCGACTACTTTCATGGCTCCTTTGTTCGCTGCTATAACCGTTCCGCTGGACTTCTTGACATTGAGCAAATTTTTCTCCGACTTCGCAAAGTGACACGATGCTCCAGAATCGAAGTACCAGCTGTTGTCTTCCCCAGCAAACGTGGACAAAACGGTGCACCAAGCATTACCTGAGCGTTTCGAAGTACATGCTTTGGCAAAGTGACCGAATTTTCCACATCGTCGACACTTGGGACCGTTGCTTGATGATGGTTTTTCCTCGGGCTTCGGTTTGTGACCATGCTTTTTACCAGCAAAAGCAACACCAGACGACGGCACTCTCGTTTCTTGCAGCAATTTGGTCTTGATGATGTCCGCATTTATAGCTGCTCCCGAATTTTCAAGCGCCATAATCATGGGGCGATACTCCTCAGGTAAACCAGCGAGCAGTAACGTGCCCACCCATTCGTCGCTGATATCGAAACCAATGCCACGCAACTGATGTGCGGTTGCTATGACACTGTTTACGAAGGTTTCCATGGAATCACAACAATCCAAATTAGTCGTGATGAGTTTCCGCAACAATCCAACTTTCCGGGTTAATCCGGAATCTTCAAATGCTGCTTCCAGGCGTGACCACGTTTCTCGAGCGGTTCGCACGTCCCTCACATGCACGTAATTAACGGGGTCGAGCAGGAGAATAATTTTCCCACGTGCTCGTCTATCCTTATCTGCATCCACGTTCTCGAAACTTCCGTCAGGGTTCTGACCCGGCTTGACCGCTTCCCACAGGTCTTCCAGCTCCAAAAATGTCTGCACAGCGAACTTCCAGGTTGACCAGTTGTCTCGTCCCATCAGAAGCTCGATCGACGGCAGAGCCAAGGAATTCTGGCTGCGACTGTGACCGGCGCCCGGCGCGTTAACTCCGTTCGGATTGGTTTGACCATTCATCTCAAACTGCTTGATGATTCAAATCTTCAGTTCTTGATGCGCTTCGATTTCTTCACGAACTCTCAAAAGGCCCATAACCTATTGGTATTTGGACGAGAGCCGTAGAACAAACTACTCTGCTTGGCAGTTAGAACAGGATTAAATTTATTTCTAATGACATACTTATTACTAACATAGAATCGCTTACTATGATCTAGACGCAATTCAACACCACGTGTTTCAACACATATTTACAATTGAATCAATTATACCACTACAGTTGAATTTATCATATTCACAGTTGAATCAATTATACCACTACAGTTGAATCTATTATATTTATAGTTGAATGCCTAAAATCAATCATACACTTGTAGTTGAATCTATCATATCTACAGTTGAATCAATTATACCATAACAATTGAATCAATTATACCATGACAATTGAATCTATTATATCCATAGTTGATTGCATAAGGTCAATCAGTAGTTTGTAGTTGAATCTATTGTATTTATAGTTGATTGCATACAATCAATCATACAGTTCAATCCATTATATTGATAGTTGATTGCGTAAGGACAATTAGAAGCTTGTAATTGAATCTATTGTATAAGTAGTTGAATGCGAAAAAATCAACTGTATTTCGATTATTGGTATAACAAGCTGAAACAATTGGAACAACTGTCGTCTTTTTTCTCCGTGTAGTTATTGAGTTATGTAAAAATTATAAAAGAAGCACCCTCCCCCCTTTATATATTCCTACTGGAAAGAGGAAGGAGTCTCAAATAATATTAGAAATAATTTTCGTATGCAAATACCCTCCCATGCCAAATTTGGTTCCATTTGCTTTATTAGTTTTGAGTTATGTATAAAAATATGAAAGAGGCCTCCTCCCCATTTCTACTGGAAAGAGGGAGGGGTCTCAAATAATCATTGAAATCAAAATACCTTTCCATGCCAAATTTGGTTCTTATATCTTGGTTTTAGAGTTATATGAAAAATTCTAAGGTAGCCTCCCTCCCCTCTTCCTATAACCCCACTGAGAGGAGGGAGGGGTACCTGATATTTATAGAAATATTCCCCGTCCCCAAATACCACCCCATGCCAAATTTAATACCATTTGCTTGATTGGTTCTCGAGTTATGCAAAAAATAGTCTATAGGGGGTCTATAGTCTGTTAGGGAGAGGGGTCTCAAACCATAATAGGAACCTTCTCCGGCCCCCAATACCCCCACCTGCCAAGTTTCACGTAAATCGGTTCAGTAGTTTCTGAGTCCATAGGGAACAGACAGACAGACAGAAAGACAGACAGACAGACAGAAATTCATTTTTATATATATACTAGCTGACCCGGTGTGCTTTGCTACACCTTTCGAAGTCGAATGATATTTTCAGAATTTATTCAAATTTTTATTGTTTTGTTGGCATTATTTTAAACCAAAATATAACATAATTCATAAGCAACCGCTATAATGAGAGCTGCAGCTGGAGTTTCGAATTGCTACACAAAAATAACTTAAACTAATATTCTGAATCTTGATTTGTGTTAAAGATCTGATAATTTTAATCTGTTTCTTTAAGCTCTGCCCTAAAAAAGGAGGGTTCCAAATAAATCGTACGCAATCAATCCAACTAATAGAATATGGTTGTTTTTGCTTGATATGTTCTGAATTTATGCTAAAAAACTGATAAGAGAGGTCACCCCCCCCCCCCCCCCCCCTTCTGCCCTTCCCTTCCCCCTGCGGAATGGAGATCGTGATTTTTAATAATGAAACCCATTTTTTCGTTCCCGTTTCTTCTTGTATCAAATATTGTTCCATTGGTTGATAATTTTTTAAGCTTTACAACAAAATTTATATGGAACCCCCTCCTTTCTTCTCCTCTCTACACTGTAAAGCGTAAGGGTCCATAATCAAACAAACTATCATACAAAATGTAACAAATCAAAAGATCTTCAATCTTAAGTTGCATAAATATACAAATCTTCTATATATATAAAAATGAATTTCTGTCTGTCTGTCTGTCTGTCTGTTCCCTATAGACTCGGAAACTAATGAACCGATTTGCGTGAAACTTGGCAGGTGGGGGTATTGTAGGCAGAGGAAGGTTCCTATTATGGCTTGAGACCCCTCCCTCTTTCATTAAGGGAGGGAGGGGCCTCCCAAACAAAAGACAATTTTTTGCATAACTCGAGAACCAATCAAGCAAATGGTATCAAATTTAGCATGGGGTGGTATTTGGGTACGAGAAATATTTCAAAGAATATGAGGTACCCCTCCCTCCTCTCAGTGGAGTGTTGGGAAGGGGGGAGGGGGACTACATTACAATTTTTCATATAACTCGAAAACTAATCAAGATATTGGAACCAAATTTGGCACGGGAAGGTATTTGGATACGAAAAATATTTCAATGAATATTTGAGACTCTTCCCTCTTTCCAGTAGAAAGGGGGAGGGGGCCTCTTTCATATTTTTTACGTAACTCAAAAACTAATAAAGCAAATGGAACCAAATTTGGCATGGGAGGGTATTTGGATACGAAAAATATTTCTATGATTATTTGAGACCCATCCCTCTTTCATGTAGGGAGAAATGAAAGGGGGAGGGGCCTCTTTTATAATTTTTTACACAACTATAAAAATAATATAGCAAATGGAACCAAATTTGACATGGGTGGGTATTTGGGAACGTGACATGTTCTAATGATTTTTTGAGACCCCTTCCTTCTTCCAGCGGAGAGAAAGGAAAGAAGAGGGCGGGGAGGGGTGGGGGAGTTTCATGCAATTTGTACAGCATAACACTGAAATTACAACAGCAAATGGAACCAAATTTGACATGGAACGATATTTGGGTACGAGAAATGCTTCTATGAATATTTGGTATCCCTCACTCCTTCAAAGAGGAGAATGAAAAGGGGGAGGAGCGATCTCCCTTACAATTTTCAGTATAACTGGAGAGTTGATCGAGAAAATTGAACCATATTTGGCATATGAGAGTATTCGGATACGAGAAATGTTTCTATCATAAATTGAAGCCCCACCTTTTTTCAGCGAAAAGATATAAAGGGGGAAAGAGGGACTTCCTTATATTTTTTTGCATTAATCGAGAATTAATCGAGCAAATGAAACCAAATTTGGTGTTGCGGGGCGAGAGAAATAAAACGCTGAATCTTGGCAGCGGATGTGATCAGCTTCAAGCTGCAATTTTATTTTTAGAGATTAGTTATCAAATTTTAGATTTTGATTTGATTTGAGGTTAAACTTACAAATTCAGTTTTTCAACTCCTAGACTTGGCACCCGAACAATATCTTTCAGATAATTGGCGTGGTTTCTAGCTATCTGTTGATTTGAGTGAGGATGAATTATACAAATTTTCTTAAGGATTTATAATTTACAGTTCGTACCTAGCTGTTACCTATCGCCTTGCGAACAGTGATTGGTACTCGTGTACCACTAATGTGAGGTATTTTAATTGGTTCTGCGGTAATTCCGGTAGTTACTGGAACTATATTTATAGGTTAGAATAGAGTAATCTTATTGGCAAAATAAAGTTCTAGAAATACCTTTGCGAGATTGTCCTATTGCGGTTCCTATCGCAGAGCCACTAAAATGAACTACAATACGCACAGAACTACTTAAATATGGATAGCAACGATAAATATAATTCTACACTGTTTTATTAAACTCGTGGAAATTCCGGGAAAAATTGTAGCGACGCTTGGTGTCGAAGACGAAGAGAATAATGCCGCGAAATCGTTCAGCCACTGAACTGGAATTTCGGTGCGGCCTGTCAGAAAGCGATTAGGCAGGGATGCCAGTTTCCAACATCCCCCCTCCCGTAACACTGGTATCTGGAGTGTTAGATCCAGGGTTTCCTCCTTGTGTGACCTCTAAGACCGCTAGCTTTGACACAGACTGACGAGTGAGTCCTTTACTTGTCTGCACGACTGCCCGTCTGATACGCCCATCTGACCCCGGAACCAGTTCCAACACCCGCCCTCGAGCCCAGCCATTTCTTCTTGCTTCATTTACTACAACAACCAAGTCTCCCAAACGAACCGGTTTCGTCTCACCGAACCATTTAGACCGTTGCGTCATGGTCGGGAGGTATTCGCGCACCCAACGACTCCAAAAGCGATCAAGTTGTAGATTTATCTGGCTCCACGCGTTTCTCAACCCATTGGCTTCGCTGATCGGTCCCGACTCCGGTTGTTTGACACCATTGCTGCTTCTCAACAAGAAATGGTTGGGAGTTAGTGCTTCTGCTTCTTCTGACTCGATGGGTAAGTAGGTCAACGGTCGACTGTTGACGATTCCTTCAGCGTCTACCAGCAGTGTGTAGAAGGCCTCGTCGTCCAACTTTCTTCCCGGAATCATGCTCCCCTCTAGCGCTGTTTTCACAGAGCGTACCAGGCGCTCCCACGAACCGCCCATGTGAGGAGTGCCTGGTGGAATGAATACCCATTTCGTATCCACGTTGGTGAACGTGACTGCCATGTTTTCGTGGAACTGTCGGACTTGTTGTTGCAGGATATTGTCAGCGCCCCGGAAATTTGTCCCATTGTCTGAATGGATCTCGATTGGAGCTCCTCGCCTTCCGATGAAACGACGAATGCTCATAATGCACGACTCGGTGCTCAAACTGTAAACGACCTCTACGTGCACAGCTCTGATGGTCAAGCATGTGAAGAGAGCGACCCATCTTTTCAACGCTTGTCTCCCAGACTTCACTAACATTGGTCCAAATAGGTCCAGACCAGTGTAACTGAAGGGACGAGTATATGCGGCAAGTCTTGCTTCCGGTAAAGGTGCCATCCGAGGAACCTGGGGTTTGGATTTATAGATTTTACACCACTGGCATTGTCGAAGGACACGCTTCACTGTTTGTCGAATACGGGGAATGTAGAATCGCTGGCGCAACTCATTGACGACGGTTTCGAAGTTGCAGTGGATGTATTTTCGATGGTAGAAGTCTATGATCAAGTCGGTTAGTCGATGGTATTGAGGAAGAATCACTGGATACTTAGTGCACGTTGACACACGTTTTGCTGCACCGATACGGCTGTCGACACGAAGAACGCCGTTTTCATCCAAGTACGGTGACATTTGGCGAAGAATGCTTTGTTTCGGTAGATCATTTCGTTGTTCTGTCGATTTTCCTCGATTGTGAACCGCAACGCTCATTTCGGCAGGATATGAACACCATTGGGCATTCCCGAACAGTGAATTTTCGGCATCACGGAGTTCCTGCTGACCAAGATGTTCTGGAAAAATTTTCACACGGTTTGTCTTGAGGGCAATGTAACGGTTCACATAAGCAGTGGTTCTTAAGACTCTCTCCCATTTAGAAAATCTGGTGAAGTCGACAGTTGTTTGAGTTTCAGAAAGTTGATGGACGAGACAGGGTATCTTGAGTTCTTCAGTAGTAGTCGTAGACGATCTAGGTTGAGGCCAGTTTTCTTCGGACTCTTTCAGGAATTCGGGTCCGCTAAACCAAGCGGAATCTTGTTGGATCTCAATCTCGTTGAACCACTTCGTAGCATGATCTGCAATGTTGAGTTTCGAAGGGACCCAACGCCATTCGGAGATTTCACTGTTCGAGAGTATTTCGCCTACACGACACGCAACAAACTGGGTGTAACGTCGGTGGTCCGAACGAATCCATGCGAGGACAGTGCTTGAGTCAGACCAGAAAACGGTGCGTCGAATGTTCAGTGAATGTCCGTCTACGATGAATTTCCTCAATCGAACTCCTATCACGGCTGCTTGCAACTCAAGACGAGGTATGGACCAGTGTTTTAAAGGGGCTACCTTGGTTTTAGCGGATACTAGAGAGCAGATAAATCCTTCAGGAGTGGAGACGCGAAAATACGCTACAGCGGCGTAAGCTTCTTCGCTTGCGTCAACGAAAATATGGAGTTCAAGATCTTGATAAAGTTCCCGGGATGCTTCTTGGAAGTAACAGCGAGGAATGGAAATTTCGGCAATCTTCGGGAAACATTTCGTCCACCGTAACCATTTTTCGAAGGCATTGTTGTCTATTGGCTCATCCCATTGCGTTCCTGCTCTCCAGACATCTTGGAGGAGAATCTTCCCATGGAGAATGATAGCTGCAAGGAGCCCGAGAGGATCAAAGAAGCTCATAAGGCATCGTAGCAGTTGTCGTTTTGTCGGACGGTTACCGGTGGCTAGCAATTCGTTGATATCTGGAGGTAGAATGGTCGAGAACCCCAGGCTATCTTCTTTCGACGTCCAGTGCATACCTAAGATGCGTTCATAACCCCTTGGGTTCTCCAAGTTTAGCGATTTCGGCTGTGAGGTTTCGGCTTCTCCGAGGCTTTCGAGGACCTTAGAACTGTTAGACATCCAGCCTCTTATGTTGAATCCACCCTTGGCATGAATCAATTTGACTTCACCCGCTATTCGTGACGCTTCTTCTTCGTTCTCAAAACTATCTGCGTAATCATCAACGTAGGTTCTTTTAACTATTCCCTCTACTGCCCTGGGATATTGTTTTTCGTTTTGCTTGGCGTTCAGAGTCATAACGTAGTGCGCAGATGCGGGAGAACAGGTGGAACCGAAGGTAGCTACGTTCATGGTGTAAACTTCTGGTTGACCTTGTGGATCCGGGTTCCAGAGAAAGCGCTGAGCTTGCCTGTCTTTTTCGATGATTCTAATCTGGTGGAACATTTCCGCAATATCCGCTGAAATGGCCACGGGAAATTGCCGGAAGCGAAACAGGACCCAAGGTAGAGGATTGAGTTCGTCAGGGCCTTTCAATAGCATTGTGTTCAGAGAAATTCCGTCTACGGTGGCGGAAGCGTCCCATATCATGCGCACCTTCTCCGGCTTTTTAGGATTGATGACTGCTCCAAGCGGAAGAAACCAAGTGCGTCTCGGGTCGGAATCGATCAGCTCCTCTTCAGTTGCACGGTGGGCATAGCCCTTTTCGATGTAGTTCTTTATCTGCAGTTCAAGATTGAGTCGCAACTGAGGCTGACGGTTCATTCTACGTTGCAAGCATTCCCAGCGTTTGTATGCCATCGGGCGACTGTCCGGAAGTTCAAATTCGTCGAATCGCCAGAGTAGACCCGTTTGAAATCGATCACCACATCGTGACGTAGTTGTCTGCAGAATACGTCGTGCTCTTGTGTCAGCATCTGACTCTATCTGTATCGCAGGTGATACACCTACGTCCTCTCTTCTGAAATAATCCCGAACTAGATCGTGCAAAGAATTGTCGGCCGTACATGAACAGGTGTGGTAGTTGACCATGGATAATGAGCTATTCTCCGCTACTCCGCCATACAAGCACCAACCAAGCCTTGTTTTTGCTGCTGTAGGCGCTCCTGGCTGGCCTTCTTTAATGCGCAATGGGACAGTTAAGTTGAGATTGTTCAAACCAATGAGCAAACGAGGAGTTATATTGGTATACGAAGCGACAGGAAGCCCTTTCAGGTGCGGAAATTGTTCGGAAAGATGCGAAAAATCGAGAGATTGCTTGCTCAGGGATAAGTTCTTGACAGTACGTGAATCTTTCAAACAAACTTTCATGTTGTTCTGGCCGGAGATAGTCAAGTCTAAAACTTCCGATTCTCTATCAGTTCGAGATATTTTGCCTGTCCATGTCAAACATAAAACTCGTGGAGTTCCCTTCGCACCTAATTCTTTAACAAGAGATTGCTCAACAAGTGTGAGAGAGGATCCTTCATCAACAAAGGCATGTGTATCAATTGACTTTCCTGCACCATGAACTGTTATCGGAAGTATACGGAAGAGGAACTTGTGTTCTGGGCTACGATGTGTTAGACATTCACCGGATACTGGTGCTTTCTGCACCGGAGCTGATGGAGTAGGATTTGTTCGATTATTGGATGTTGATGCGGATGACTTGTTTTGGAAGGAGCGATTTGAATGGAGCAGAGGATGATGACGAGTTGTGCAGCCTTCGATTCCACACCGACTGTTGCTGCGACACGACCTTCGACCATGGTAGTTTAAACAATTGCGACAAATACCTTCCCTTTGTACCGTATGCCAACGACCATCGACATCCAATGACTTAAATTTCGGACAATCTTTGAGAGGATGATTTTGAGTACAAAGCAAACACTTTTTCGGAACAGCGACCTCCTTCGATGTAGTTGGTGTTTCTGAATGTGTGTGTAGAGCGCCACGCTTGGCCCTAGGCTTGTCTTCCTTCACTAACGCCCCACGATACTTTGTCACCTTACCGACATGCTTGACCAAATCCGACATGAAATCACCAAATTCTCGTAGACTGACACTCGCCAAACCACTGCTGTAGACTGCCCACTGATATGCAGCAAACGCCGGTAATTTTTCAACAAGTTCCGATAAGAGAGAGGGATTGTTCATATGTGCTTGTTGATTCGCTGCTTCAATGTGGTCACAAAGATTCTGCACCTCCATTCCAAAGTCGGCCAGTGACCCCAGGTTCTCGGGTTTTGGAGCTGGTAAGACGCGGATCTTTTCCAAGAGGGAATTGATAAGTGATTCGGGACGACCGTAGAAAGCGCGAAGGGTCTTCATGATGAGCGGAACAGCATCAGGGAGCATGAGCTTGCTGCGAACAGCTGCTAAGGCAGCACCTTTCAAAGAGCGCTGTAGGCGGTTTAAGTTTTCCACGGGGGAGTAACCGCAGGCGAGGGTGGTGTTGGTGAAAGTACTCACAAATATTGGCCAATCAGATGGATTGCCATCGAAGATGGGGAGATCGCGGGCCATTAATTGACGTGCCGCAAGTTGTGATTGAGATGGTTGGTAGGTATTTATAAATGGGGTATATTGTGGGCGTTCATTTGGCTCAAGGCCTAATTGGTTCATTAAAGGCTCGAGGGGGTCATATTCAGGGGCAGACATTTCATTTTCAATTGGGGCATACATTGGAGCAGTCTTACCTTGTTCGTTGATGTGGTTCCTGGAGGGTGGAAGTGGTACCGTACTTGTTGCTGGCTGTTGTCTGTTGTTAGTCGGCTGCCACGGTTGCTGGGTGAAACGTTGTTGATGGCTAGACTGATTTGGCACACGATGTCCGAAGTCGGTCGGCGCTCCTGGATTCGTCGATGGATGCGACGGGTTTCTTCTCGGCGTTTCCGGCTCGAATTGATCCGAGGGATTAGCTGCTGGTGTGATCCGAGGGGCTGAATGACAACCGGATCTCGTAAAAGTTGGAATTTGTCCTGAGGTACCGGTGGTAGTCCCTGCATCGACCTGGGAGGCAAGCTGAATTGGTGCGGCAAGAGGTGGGGCCAGCGGAACTAGTGATGGGAAAGTAGGTCTGGATTTTGCTGCCCGGCTGACCGCATTTGGCTGGTTCGACGGCTGATATTCAAGACCAAGGTGCTCCTGATTCGACCTAGCACCTACGTTGGCACTTCCTGTTGAATGTTGTTGAATACCAAACGATTTGGTTTTGGGACCCTCCATTTGTAAGCGGCCTTTTTGTAGCAGGACGGATTCCCACTGGTGAACACCCATGACGGACCAGGAATTCCATTCCTGGTTATCTGGCCAAGGTTTGGCATTTTGGCTGAGAAATGCGGATGGATTTCTTCCTGCGCTGTTTTTCGGATACGCGCCAGTGCTTCGACCTTGCTGCTGGATCCTCGTGAGGACTTCCCTCGGTTGTTGCTCGGTGATCGCGCTGCTCATCGGCGGCTGCGGCTGACCACTTGGAGCTTGCGTTTTGTTGAGCCAGTTTTCCACTCGCAGGCGGTTGCCCCTGCGACTGCCTTGGCTCCTAATGCTTTCTTGTTCTTCTTCTTGACCGTTGTCTTCCTGGAGCAGATTGAATCGGTCTTGAACATATTGCTGTTCCGCAGCAATATCGTCCAGTTCCGCCTGAAGCTTCGCTTTACTAGCCTGGCGTTCCAGTGCGCGCTGTGCATCGAGCTGCTGCAACTGGAGAGCGGTCTGGCGCGCGCGAGATGTTACAGAATGCACGCTACCATCCGGAATGCAGTTCCGACAGCTCCAGGGGACCTTCTCAATAGAACTCGTCACGCCGGCACAGAGTTGGTGCCACCACTGATCGCAGGTGTCGCACTGCACCATGTCACACATGGAATCCGGCTTATTGCAATCGACGCAATTGTACTGCTCCACTGTTGGCACTGGAGTGCTGGTCCGGACGGTGTCGGTGAATTCGGCCATTGAATTTCTTGAAGAAATTGTTGCGGGGCGAGAGAAATAAAACGCTGAATCTTGGCAGCGGATGTGATCAGCTTCAAGCTGCAATTTTATTTTTAGAGATTAGTTATCAAATTTTAGATTTTGATTTGATTTGAGGTTAAACTTACAAATTCAGTTTTTCAACTCCTAGACTTGGCACCCGAACAATATCTTTCAGATAATTGGCGTGGTTTCTAGCTATCTGTTGATTTGAGTGAGGATGAATTATACAAATTTTCTTAAGGATTTATAATTTACAGTTCGTACCTAGCTGTTACCTATCGCCTTGCGAACAGTGATTGGTACTCGTGTACCACTAATGTGAGGTATTTTAATTGGTTCTGCGGTAATTCCGGTAGTTACTGGAACTATATTTATAGGTTAGAATAGAGTAATCTTATTGGCAAAATAAAGTTCTAGAAATACCTTTGCGAGATTGTCCTATTGCGGTTCCTATCGCAGAGCCACTAAAATGAACTACAATACGCACAGAACTACTTAAATATGGATAGCAACGATAAATATAATTCTACACTGTTTTATTAAACTCGTGGAAATTCCGGGAAAAATTGTAGCGACGCTTGGTGTCGAAGACGAAGAGAATAATGCCGCGAAATCGTTCAGCCACTGAACTGGAATTTCGGTGCGGCCTGTCAGAAAGCGATTAGGCAGGGATGCCAGTTTCCAACATTTGGCATCAAAAAGTATTTGAGTACGAAAAATACTATTTCCATGTGAAACAATGACTTTCTTGCGGTAGGATGACTGAATTGGGAATATAGAAGGGAGGAGGAGGCTTACATTCAACTTTTTTTTACAAAATCTGAGAAATGGACAAAACTTAACATGGAAAATCATTTTGGTATGTTTCTATGATTATCTGACACACCATCCTCCTTTCAATGAGTAAGTACATAGGAGGAGGCAGGTGAGCCCAATACAATTTATGCTAACGAAGCCAACAAATGGAAACAAATATGGCATGGAAGGGTACTTGGTTACGATATATGTTTCTACGATTGTTATAGATCCTTACGCTTTTCAGTGTGGATAGGGAAAGAAAGGAGGAAGCCTCATATAAATTTTGTTGTAAAGCTTAAAAACTTATCAACCAATGGAACTATATTTGATATAAGAGGATTTTTGGGAACGAAAAAAAGAAGTATGATTATTATAGATCACGACCTCCATTCAGCAGGGGGTGAAGGTAAGAACAGGGGGGTCAGTTTTTCAGCATAAATCTAGAACATATAAAGATAAAACAACCATATTTTATAAGTTAGATTGTTTGCATACGATTAATTTGAGACCCTTCAGACAGAAGAAGATCTTTAACACAAATTTATAGAGCAAGATTTAGAATATTAGTTTAAGTTATCTTTGTGTTGCAATTCGAAAATCCAGCTGCTGCTCTTATTTCATAGCGGTTGCTTATGAATTATGTTATTATGTGATTTAACATAATGCCAATAAAACAATAAAAATTTGAATAATTTTTGAAACTATCATTTGATTTTGAAAGGTGTAGCAAAGCACACCGGGTCAGCTAGTAAATAAATAAATAAATAAATAAATAAATAAATAAATAAAATAAGGGTCCATAATAATCTCGTAACCAAGTACCTTTCTGTGCCATATTTGTTTCCATTTGTTGGCGTCGTTAGCATAAACTGAGAACTTATTCTGAAAAATTGCATTGGGTTCACCCCCCTCCTCCTATGTACCTAATCACTGAAAGGAGGATGATGTGTCAGATAATCATAGAATCATACCAAAATGATTTTCCATGTTAAGTTTTGTCCATTTCTCGGATTTTGTGAAAAAAAAGTTAAATGTAAGCTTACCTCTTCCCTTCCTTTATTTGTTGACATAAAAATTGTTTGACATAAAAAAAATTATCGTATTGAAATACCATCCCATGCCAAATTTGGTATTATTTGCGATGTAAATTCTTGAGTTATGCATAATTTTGAAAGTACCAACCCCCTTCCATTCGCTCCATTGAAAATTTTTTGATACCAAGTTTTATTTCATTTGCTCTATTAATTCTCAAGTTATGCAAAGAAAATGTATGGTAGCCCCCCTTTCCCCTTTATATCTTTCCGCTAAAAAGGTGGGGCTTCAATGTTAATAGAAACATTGCTCGTATCAAAATTCCCTCATATGCCATATATGGTTCAAATTTACTCGATCAGATCTCCAGTTATACTGAAAATTGTAAGGGAGACCTCTTCTCCCCTTTTTCATCCACCTTTTTGAAGGATTGAGGGATACCAAATATTCAAAAAAGCATTTCTCGTACCCAAATATCGTTCCATGCCAAATTTGGTTTCATTTGCTTGATTAGTATTTGAGTTATGTAAAAATTAAAAAGAGGGCTTCTCCTCCTTTATACCTCCCTACTGGAAAGAAGAAGGGGTTTCAAATAATCATAGAAATATTTTTCGTATCCAAATACCTTCCCATGACAAATTTGGTTCCATTTGCTTTATAAGTTTTTGAGCTATGTAAAAAAATATGAAAGAGGTCCCTCCCCCTTTCAACTGCAAAGAGGGAGGGGTCTCAAATAATCATTGAAATATTTTTCGTGTCAAAGTACCTGCCCATGCCAAATTTGGTTCCAATATCTTGATTAGTTTTCGAGTTATATGAAAAATTGTAAGGTAGCCCCCCTCCCCCCTTTCTATCACCCCACTGAGAGGAGGGAGGGCTACCTTATATTCATTGAAATATTCTCCGTTCCCCAATACCACCCCATGCCAAATTTGATACCATTTGCTTGATTGGTTCTCAAGTTATGCAAAAAAATTGTCTTTTGTTTGGGAGGCCTCTCCCCCCTTCCTGTTAGGGGGAGGGGTCCCAAACCATAATAGGAACCTTTCCCGACCTTCAGTACTCCCACCTGCCAAGTTTCACGTAAATCGGTTCAGTAGTTTCTGAGTATATAGGGAACAGACAGAAAGACAGACAGACAGACAGAAATTCATTTTTATATATATAGATAGATGCTTGGAGAGGGCAACCCATTTTCAATCACCTCTGAGAACGATAAACAACGAGTCTGTGGTG
Organism: Uranotaenia lowii; assembly: GCF_029784155.1. Classification (NCBI taxonomy): domain Eukaryota; kingdom Metazoa; phylum Arthropoda; class Insecta; order Diptera; family Culicidae; genus Uranotaenia; species Uranotaenia lowii. The sequence goes on along the minus strand of NC_073691.1, from coordinate 98,064,271 downwards.
CAGAATTAGCACCCAGCCGTGATTCCAATGTAGGCCGGGGCTGACCGCGAACAGGCAGGTTGTTTGCCGGCCTGACGTGTGGAGACGAAAAAGAGGAAGGAGGAGAGGAAAATTTTCTGACAACTTTGGGATTTTCCTTGAAGCAATAATTTTTGCCCTAACGGGACAGTCTAGAGAATTCGAGGAATGATTACCTGCGCAATTCGCACACTTGAAAAATTCTGTTTGTGGTTTATCACCACCAAAAAGGCATTTAGATTATTCATGATCGAATGAGCCGCAAAGCATGCATCTGGCATTCATTCTACAATTTTTAGTGCCGTGACAAAAAGCTTGACAACGACGACATTGCGTAATATTTTGAAGGAAATTGATTGAAGATTTTCGAAAAGGTTCGAATTTGACTCGACAATGAAACATAAGCCGAGCCTTTTCAAGAATTTGCAAATTAGGGGCTGTCCATTAATGATGTCACGCAAAATTTGGAAAAAAATTTATCCCCCCTCTCCCCTCCGTCACATATTGTCACAAATTCCGTAACCCCCCTTTTGTATTACGTCACGTTTTCCTAACCCCCCCCCCCCTGGAGTAAATTTTCAACTCATAGAAATTTGATTAAAAATGTTGCTTTTTCAAATTCATCAGATTTATTCAAAGAATTGATAAAAAAGGTTAACAACTTTTAACAAGCCTTCAATCCAACCCCCTGGCAACTTGACAGTTAAGTCGAGTTTGCTGTGCCGTCTTAAAAATTGTAGATGTCGCACTAGTCGCGTTTGTTTACAGGCATCCTGGGTCGTCCCTAGCAGCGGCAACGTTCATTTTCCATTGAAACCACTTGATTTTGTTTCGGCATCCTTGGATGCAATTCAACTGACGAAATACCATTTTAAAAGGACACATAATCAAAAGTGATGCAAAAAAGAAAAATAAATAACTTTATAATTAAATTTTAAAATAGTTGTCAATGAAATTAGTAATTTTATTTCAATCTATTTGTGTTCCATTCTCGGTTCCAACTTAATAAATTTTCTGTTTATAGCAAAGATTACAAAATGGCCATCTTTCATCCGGATCCGTTGTGTTTTTGTTACAAGGCGTCACCAGATAGAGTTATGAATTTCTTTCATTAAACATAACGTGGTTTAAAATAGTTCCGCTATTTCCTTAAGTTTATTACGGTAAAATTTTAGCCAGCTGAATGTTATGAAATATTAGTTTAACAAATATGTTGAGATAGTAAACACTGAGAATGAAAGCGGAAACGAGTTGAGGTGATGGCTTTGCATTTGCACAAGTGACGTACAGATAAAATTTCGGCAAGTTTGATTAAAAAAATTAGTTCGTAGCATCAAATGTGAAGATTGCAGAAATGAACTTTTCTATAGTTTTATTGGCAGATTAGAAGTTAATGCCGATGTGTTAAAGGTGTGCAGAATAACCGAGTTGGAGGTAAAAATTGTAGAACAAAATCATCAAAGTATAAACTTATTGTTTATTGTTTATTGTTGCTTTTAAATCGTCTGACATATTTGTCTTAATGATAAAACTTAATTTAAGGTTACATAAATAAATAAATTGCTCGAGCGATGATTTTTCAACTATTATTTCTCAATTCGTCTCTTAGATAAGATTCAATACGACGTTTAAAGGTTGTGGTACATACATTGAAGTCGAAAAGCGTATAAAATCGTAGGAAGCTAATTTTTGCAGACCGTAAAGGGTCGTTACTACCATACCGCGTACTTCTTGATGGCTTTCACTCGAGTCTCGATTTCGAAGAGCTCTTTCTGGAGCATAGATATTACAGCGAGATAGCAACCATGAGCAGTCGATTTCATTTCGTAAAACCTTCGCCACGAACAGAGATTGGCCGATGACATGACGATCCGAGAGTGTGTGAAGACCCAGTAAAGCACAACGCTGGGCATACGGTGGCAGGTTTAGAGGATTCTCCCAAGGCAACTCCCGAAGAGCATATCGCACAAATCTTCTTTGAATAGCTTCAAAACTTGCAATCCATACAGCTTCAAATGGCCACCAAACAAGGCTATTATTATGATATCATGATAATTCGAACTCTGACACGGATTTCAAATGATGCACGGGATGTTTATAGAGGATTAGCCGAACACATTTTGGATCAAGATGCTTTAGTTAACTATCGAAACTTGTTGTTGGAATTATGTGTTGATTTTTATCTGAAGTTTCGGATGGAGTCCTTCGCTAAGCAACATAATGATTCTAAAGAATCTCTTCAAAAAAAACTTACAAAGTTAATATTGTTTAGAAATGAATGAAATGTTGTTTTAAAATTTACCAAACCAAAAACCAATTACAAAGATTTTTGAATTAAAATTAGCTTGTGTATTTAATAAATAAAAGCCATTTGAAACGCTGACTTTTTTGACCATATTATCGTGTTTTTTCTTTAAACATCAACTCCCTTTCCGCTGGTGATTCTTAATAATTGTTTTTAAAAACTTTTTTTTTTCAATAAAAAAAAATATTTTTGAAACCTTAATTTGTCGAACATTTCATTATCCACCCTTTCGATATGTTTGTTGAGTGAAAATGAGATTTTGACAGAACCAGAGAACCAGAAAAACTGGCACACGCGATTAGTATGGGAAACGTCAAGTTGCCAGGGGGTTGCTTCAATCATTGCTTAAAACACATTTCAATCATGAGTCCAAGGATTATGTTGATACCTACCTACCTAAGGGTCCAGCGCCTATTGACCGGCGCATAGGGCTGAGATAAAAGATCTCCACTGCTGACGATCCGGAGCCAGCGTCTTCACTTGCTGCCAGCCAAGGTTCTCGTCAACTGTGCGGATTTCAGCGGCTAGACTTCGTCGCGACGAGCTTTTGGGCCTGCCTATTCTTCGATGCCCATCTGGATTCCAGTCAAGCGCCTCTCTGCAAATCTCGTTTTCATCTTTTCATGTTGATGACTTTCCATATCAATGACCATCCATCCAAATCTTGTTCCTCTTCTTCAATCCATTCGCAATCCAAATCTTCTCCACAGGTTAGAATAGCCAACCAATCCTGTTCACGTTTTTTTTTTGTAATGATAAGTGATGTCACGCTCAAGCTGACCCCCCCTCTCCCCCATGTCACAAATTGTCACAAAAATCAAAACCCCCCCCTCCCCCCCTAACGCGTGACATCATTTATGGACGGCCCCTTATTAACTTGATCCTTTTTAAAATGGATCAAATAAAGCTCAGGAGCAAAACCAACACTACTGATATTATTCGTGTTGGTTCTTTTCCTCATTTGAATTACTAAAAAACCTAACAAAGAATTTAATTCAGTTGTGATCTCATCCGGTGTCTGATCGCCAAATCAACAGAAGCTGTAGCGAGAGCATTCGTTGAAAACGTAATACTAAACTATGGAGTACCAGATGAAATAGCGACAGATCGAGGGACAGAGTTTATGTCCGATCTTTTTACGAAAATGTGTGAACTTTTGGAAATAAGCAAAATTAACTCGACAGCTTATCATCACCAATCGATAGGCGCCTTAAAAAACTCTCATAAAAGTTTGGGAATTTTTTTAAGGATTTATTCGTCAAATTCGCCAGGGAAGTGGTCTTCATGGATAAAATTTTCCCAATTTGCCTACAATACTACTGTTCATCTGGAGACGGAAAAAACGCCATTTGAAGTGGTATTTGGAAAATTGTGCAAATTACCATCGAATTTGATTAATAGTCAAAGTTCAACACCAATATATAATTTAGACGATTACGTCAAAATGCTGAAACACAAAATTCAAACAACAAATAGAGAAGTACAACAACGGTTGATAGATAAAAAATCAGAGAGAATACAAAAACTTAACAGCAATACAAAGGAATTACGATATTTTCCAGGACAGCTTATATTGATCAAAAATGAAATAAAGTCCAAATTTAACAATACATATGAGGGTCCTTACCCTGTTACAGCAGACAAAGGAACAAATGTCGAAGTGAGAGTCAAAGATAAAATTGAGACAATACACAAAATTAGGACAAAACCATTTGTAACAAAAAGCTAAACAAGTAGAGTTTAGAAAGGACGTGTGGTGGATAATGATATTTAGTTGTAAAACAAATGTAAAACAACGCTTTTCTACAAGGTTATTTTTTGAATCATATTGATAACAGAAATATGAATAAAATGTTTTCTACAGAGATAGATCGGAAACATTTTGTTGAACATGAACAAGTTTTATCAAGCGCCATTTAATTTTAAAGAAGATATAAAAATCCGATTCGACACATGAACTGATCAAGAGCCTTTTCTTTAAATTTGATAAGATAGGACTAACGTGTGCATAAGTGAAAGGTATCAGTAAAATAAACTGATTTTTATTGGCCAAAAGTGAGGGAATTCATTTTCCCAAAGAATTTTTAATCAAGGTTCCTTGATTAACTAGAGCATGTTCAAGCGTTCAACTTTTCTCTGTTACAAAAAAAAAATGTTTTCTTCTAAAAATTGTTTCATCGGCCCAAATACACAACTGAAACGAATTTAGAAATGAAAATGGAAACTTTTTATTTAAAAAAATTCTGAACAAAATGTCGTACTTTTTGCTTACATACCAGTTCAAGTACATACTTAACATTAAAAGTTTTTTTGTGTTACATGGCTGCATAAAAGAGACTTTTGATCCGCTTCTTTTTTGAAAAGTGAGACTTTAGAACTGATATTCAACTAGAAGCAAAATTTTTATGAGAAATTTTTAGTATACCCTTGAAGTGTTAAAAAAAATTTCCGCCTGTCCACTTACACGGTGGGGCAAGGGAAAACGTCGAACTTTTAAGAAATTCATCTTCAAAATTATTCAATATGTTGGAAAGGCCAGAAGGGGTATTCTGAATGTTTAAACGGAAGCGGATATTAAATTTTTTTAAATGTCTTTGTAATGAAGGTCATTTGCATTGAACAGCATTCGTTAAAAGTGGAGTAACAAACAAATTTATACTGCAGGAATACTGCAGATATATCAATGAATCTTGATAAAACAAACAAACAGAAGTACGTATTCAATCCATTTTAAAGCCATTACTCTGACGCATCTGAAAATAAACTTTGCATTTACACTTGCCCCAATATACGGGACAAATGTTAACCTTCCCATGCCGTTCGCAAAATATCTGTTAAAATTTTTTCGGGTCTGTTTAACCTGCAGTTAGTTATCGTTCCCCTGGCCATGAATAATAACCGATTTTGATGATATTATATTCGTTGTTTAGGTAATTTAATCTAGTTTCTCAACATTATGAAATAAAGTCAATATGTTCTAGGAAATTACCAGTGGTCGGTTCCGAATGAAAAAAGTCCAAAAAATGAGCTCTTTTTGAAATGCTTATAACTTCTGAATGATCTATTGTTTTGATCTAACTTAACGATTTTCAAAATTGTTAAGAATTTACCTTTCTATAGATGTACAAATATGTACACTCAGAAAAATACTATTATGTATGCCATAAGATTCTCTTATGAAGTGGCGCCATAAGAAAAATTAATGAAATTCATAAGATTGTCTTATGACGCGAATGAATTCTGAAGATGAACGCCTACTTCAATGAGAGGTTGTTGCTTTTCATAAGAGATTCTTATGGAAACAGTAAATCGCTTTCTAATAAGAAAAATTCTCGATATTTCGTGCTGAAAACATTCACTTTATTGTTTGCCAAATTTGTTTAAAATTAAATCCTGCATTGTCACCATCAGCAGCGCATCAACAGACGGCTCCATCAAAGTTTTTTTTTTGCCGCATCTAAATCTTCGACTTTTCGGTTTTTGCCGATCAGCTTGCTGAAAAGTAAACAAATAATGTATTTTGGTTTACTAATATATTCAACGTTCACACCAAAAACATCAAATCGAACTTACCATTCCGGAGATAACAATAACCTTTAACATTAAAGGAAAACTATAATAATTATGAACTGGCGATTGCTTCGTACTGTTAGATGATGAAAAAAAAAACTGATGCTATGAATGAATGTGTTCATCATTTTTTCACAATACCGTTTCTTCTATTTTTCATAAGAACATCGTATGAAAATTGAAAGAATTTCATAAGACTCTTATGAAAAATTAGTTTGGACGCAAAAAAGTGGTTCATAAGATGTATCTTATGAAATTTATAATAAGATTTCCTCTGAGTGTAGGGGTCCAGTGGAAGGTTTGGCCGCTATCCCGGAACTTCCGGTAGAAAAAATTCTTACTTCAAAAAAGTCACCCAATTTTGGCTTTGCATTGCTGTATCTCGCTTACCAATGGACCGATTCTCTAAATTCAAATTTTAGTTTTTTTTCGATACTTTTTTATTATATTCATTGAACAAACTTTGTTTCTAAAACAATTTAGTTTTTCAGTATCTCTGAATGAAACTAACAACTTTTTTGACATTTTCCAACTCTCCCTTGGGTTGATGGGTTCTCGGGGGTTTGTCATCGTGATTTCTCGGATATTTTCACTAAAACTGTCCACTTTTTATATGCCCAGAGATTCATTGAAATCTGCCCTTTCGATTGGTATACTTTTTGTGAAGTTTTTCAAAAAATTGTAGCAACGTTTTTCCAATATACTGAAAGCTGCCAGATTTCAACCAGTCCAGCACACATTTTCAGACGGTTGGCGTACTAAATTAGCACCCCTCCGTGTAGTCTCAAGAGAAACGAAATCCTTTAGCTCTCTTTTCGCTCACCAAACCTACCTACAGTGCTGCCTTTTTTTTTTTTCTTTAAAATAAAACACTTTTTGATTTTTGCGTATTTTCTGTAAAAAATAGTTCTCAAAATTGGTTCGAAATAAAACTTATTGTAGCATTGTTGTTTTCAAACTCTACTGCAGAAGAGTCTATAGGAACTTTTTTTTTTAAATTTCGGTGCTGTCGGTTATTTAAAACTATTTCAACGTTTCCGAAATTTAATAAGAAATAATAAAATTCAAAGAACAAGTTGAATTTTTTTATGTCGTTGCCTGCACAATCCGTATAAAACTAATAAGATAGTTTTTTTTTTAATACATCGCTAATTATTTTTTAATACATCGCTATTTATTTGAACGCTAAATAAAATAGTGAAATTATGGGAGGATATAAAAAAAAGATTAGTTTTCAATTCAGTGTTATGAGTTTTTACTTTTTAATTTATTACTTTTACAAAGGACATAGGACTTCGAAAACCAATATAATAGTTTGTTATTACTTATGAGGGATTTTCGCTAGTTTTTTTTAAACACTTCAATCAACTTGAATTTAAATGGCAATTTTGTCTTTTGGAGTATAGGAGAATAGGATTTTCAAAATTTAATCACACTAGTCAAAAGTGTCTCCAGATCATATCCTTTCACCCACCCTCCCAAACAAGATTATTTGCTTGGATGCAGAGGTGACCTCGGTCCTAAAGCACGAATTATTTCTTTCATCCCTTTCTATTTTTTCATACCTATCTATTAACTACTAGGACGTGGCCGGCGCCGCTATTGACGATCAAAGAGAGAGCATCAGTTTTGGGCAATGTGAATGAATGTCAATCCCAGACACCATTCATTTGACCGTTGGACAAAATTGGTGGCCTCGGTTAATCACGGAGTAGCAACCATTGGCGATGTGGAATTCGTTCTACTGAGCCACGCCTGCGATCATGGGATTCGAAATGCAATTGATTTAGTATAATGGTCACACTAACACAGAGTTAAAATGAATCTTCTGAGAAATTCAATCGAAATGTTAAATATCAATTCATTACAAACAAATATAACAAAGCATTTCGGGTTCAATGTTTAAAGGTGGATGTGAGTAGTCAATCAAGCTAAGCTAAGCTAAACAGTTGGCAACCCTGCCTACAGGAGGAATCGCCGTGCCGCGTGGTTTGTAGATTGAATTTTGTTTGATTTTGCTCATGCTGATGTAATGTAATGAATGTTTTATTGTTGGAAGGTCAATGATTTGCTAATAAATATTTATCATAACTAATGTAGTTCTTTGAATCTAAAATCTGAATCTGAAATCAAAAATCTGAAATCTGAATCTGAAATTTTGAACTGAAATCTGAATAGGAAGTCTGAATCTGAAACCTGAATCTGGAATCTGAATCTGAAATATTTTTTTTTGTATGGTTTATTTAGTGAGGGATTAACCTATTGTTTTCACCCTCTTAAAAAAGTAGTTTTTACAGTTTAGATGACATTGAATAGATCACTTTGTTTTAAAAATCTGATCACTAATTTTTCCTTTTTCCGATCGTTTTCCAGTATTTCCGCTAGGTTCCCTTCGGTTAGTACATCTCGTCTCAAGTTTTCGTATTTTCGGCATTCAAGTATGATGACCGTCAATTCGATACCACATGTTTCGCATATCGGTGTCTCCGCTCCCTCCATCAAATGTTTATGGGTTATCCAGGTGTGGCAATTTCTTAGTCGAGTAAGGATCTTCTGTTCTCTCTTGTTTGTAACATCTTTCCATTTATCAGTTGTTTGCTTTATTTCTTTGAGTTTTACATCTTGCTGATTCCGCCAGTTCCGCTCGTGTTGAAATTTTATATTTGTTTTTAACCACTTAAGCGCGTCCGCTTTAGGGATTTTCGTAACATGTCTTTCTCCATTCCTTCCTAAATTTGCAAGTCTATCAGCCTCTTCATTTCCAGGGATTCCAACGAGACTGGGAATCCAGACCATCGTTACATTTTTAATATTTTTATGGGATAAAATATGTTGGATGATTGGATGTTTCGTTCCCGATTCTAAGGCGGCCAGTACACTAGCCGAGTCTGTGTAAAAAACCGTTGGAGAAATAGCTTGTTCAAGTGCAACGTCAATAGCTATAGCTTCAGCCGAAAAAATGGATAATTTTTCGGGCAGGTTTCTATAAATGCTCTCCTCTGTTGGATTGTAAATGCCAAAGCCTATTTTACCACTAGCTAGTGATCCGTCTGTGTAGATTTCTCTTCCGAAATCGTATTTAGTGGCTTTTAAGTTAGCGAACATTCTGACGCTGAGCTCTTATTGCCACCTGTTTTGAAATGGTTTTTAACTGACCAATCCATTCGTGGCGGCTTTTCATTCCATTTTGTTGTAGTTTCGGTAAGAAGACGATATATTGGTGGGATACGATCGTTAATTACTGCAGCTAGCGCATGATTAGCTCTGTTAAGCAGATAGTTTTCGCTATTGGTCGCCCTTTCTGCAATCCAAATCGCTTTCCTCGCCCAGTTTTCAGCTACCAGAAATTCGAAAGGAAGTACTCCATTCTCTACATAAAGCGCTTCAATGGGCGTCGAACAATGCCCCGGATATTGTTCTAAGCATATTACAGTAAACTGTTTTTAGGCTCATAATATCAACAGGATCGAAGATTTCCCAACCGTAGAATAATTTCGATATTATTGTAGCAAAACCAATTTTTAACAGCGTTTCTCTATTACCTAGGCTAGTTATTATTTTAAGAAAATGAATTCGAGTTGAGCATTCTTTGGTTAATATTTTTATATGGCTATTGGCATTTCCTTTTTGGTTTATATGAACTCCTAAAATTCTTGCGTTTCGTGTTTGAATTATTTCCGAGAGCCATTAACTTTTTCAATTTTGAAAATCGGTGTCTGTCTTTTGTGCCGTGGCATGTGTGCAGCAAGGTACTCTTTTTGGCATTGATTGCGAAGCCATTTTTTTCTGCCCAAGATATTATGCGATCTATTCCTTTCTGAAGTCTTTTTCGACAGATTGCCACAAACTTACTTCCACAGATCAGAAGAATATCATCTGCATAAATAAGTACCGATATATTTTTGGTAATGCATTTGAAGATATCATTGATGACCAAGATGAATAAAGTAGGGGATAGAACTGACCCTTGAGGTACTCCGGTTTCTTGTGATCGATCTGATGATATAGTTCCACCTACTGCAACACAGAAAGACCTATCTTGTAAAAAGTTCGTGATGACCTGGAATGTTCGATTTCCATCTTGGGCTTTTTCAAGAGCTCTCAGGATACCTGGTCGCCATGTTCGGTCGAATGCCTTAGAAAGGTCTAGCGAAACTAACTCCGAATGAAGTTGATCATGTCGATGTTCAGTTAGAATGTCCTTAAGCTGACTGAGGTGACTGGTGGTACCTCTGCCACTTCGGAATGCGTGTTGGTTCGGGTGCAAAAGATTGTTTTTTTTCCAAATGTTGCTGTAGCCGCCGGTTTACCATTCTTTCGTATATTTTTCCCAGGCACGATGTCAACGCAATCGGTCGGAAACTATTCAACTCTCCCGGTTTTGGAATAGGGATAATGATACTTTTCCTCCATTGTTTTGGGTATTCACCACGTTGCCAGAGTATGTTAAAAACTTCTAAAATAATCTTTTTCGCTTCAGGGGGCATATTTTTGACCATACTGTAAGTTATTTGATCTAATCCTGTTGATTTACCAGCGCATTTACTAAGAGCAGTATTTAATTCGAGTCCTGAGAAATCTACATCTATGCATTTGTTTTCGGGAATAGACGGCGGCGGTGCGTAATTGATTTCCTGTAGTGTTTCAGAATAATCACTTGCAGTGAAACTTTTCTCAAACACATCAGCAAGATGGTTTGCGATTTTTTGTGGGTCATCAGTGAATTCACCTTTGATAGACATTCTCCTGGTACGGTTCGCTTTTCGCCCAGTGATCTTGCTGAATTTTTGCCACATTTCGGAGACAGGGGTTTTGGGATTAAAAGAGTTACAGAATTCGCTCCAAGCATGATTCTTCCCTTTTTCTATAGCTGATCGTGCATCAGCTCTGGCTTTGCGAAAATCTTCATTTCGGGCTTCCCATTCAAATGCTGTTCTATCTGTTCTTCGTAGTTTTTTCCACTTTTGTTTCCGGTTTTTAATAAGTGCGCCGATTTCTTCTGTCCACCATGGAGCAAATTTGGAGGCAGTATTTCCAGTCGTCCGTGGTATCGAACGCCTAGCAGTTTGGAAAATGGCCTCCGTGATGTTCTCAATATTTGGTTGCGATATGCAGAGGAGTTCGTCGCTTATTTCTTGGTAATACTTTTCCCAATTAGCTTCTTTAAGCTTCCATTTTTTAACAGCAGGGACAGTGGGACAAGCACTGTCCAGTTCGATTTTTATGGGGAGATGATCACTGTTGCTAGGGTCCGATTGGGTGGACCATTTAAATTTGCCTATGAGGTTGGTTGAGGCGAAAGAGACATCAATTGCGGTGTCCTGTTTGTTCTGATGGGGACTGAACCTCGTTTTAGAACCATCATTTAGTTCTTAGTGAAGTTAGTGAAATTGTCCCAGGTGAAATGTCTGCTATTGAAATCTCCTCCAACAAGGTATGGGGGGGAGAGGTTTGACATCAGATCTCTCAACGCCCTGTCCGCTGTGTTGTAATAGCCTGATTTGAAATGGTTGTAAATACAGATCAGAGTTACTTTCACTGGGGAAAGTAGTCTGACTGCTACCGCTGGGATTTGTGTCTCGATTTCGATCAAATCGTGTGGAGCCTCCTTCAAAATACCCATAACAGCTGGACCTTTTCTACTTCCCGGATAGAACTTCGAGGAGTAATTGTTGTAGTTCTTGGTTAACAGCGCGTTGTAAGAATCGGTCATGGTCTCCTGTAGCATTATACAAATTGGCAACTTACCCCAGATCATCCGTGTAAGTTCCGCCTCGTTACACCAGAAACCACGAACATTCCATTGAAGGACAAGGAACTGTCCCCGGGAACGAACGGGCTTTGGTCGTGATACTTGCATGGGTGCTGGGTTTCTGGGAACGGGTCCTCTGCTCGTACCTTCGCCGGGATCCCATCTAGGGAAATGTGGATGTGTCGTACTGTCGGTTGGTTGATGTTCAATGGACGTGATACTGTTCGGAAAATTGAGTTTGAGGAACTTACTTGATTTGCTAATAAATATTTATCATAACTAATGTAGTTCTTTGAATCTAAAATCTGAATCTGAAACCAAAAATCTGAAATCTGAATCTGAAATTTTAAACTGAAATCTGAATAGGAAGTCTGAATCTGAAACCTGAATCTGGAATCTGAATCTAAAATATGAATCTGAAATCTGAATCTGAAATCTGAAATCTGAAATCTGAATCTGAAATCTGAATCTGAAATCTGGATCTGAAATCTGAAATCTGAAATTTGAAATTTGAATCTGAAATCTGAATCTGGAATCTGAATCTGAAATCTGAATCTGAAATCCGTGAGTTTGAGCCCAAGAGTAAACATCGAGCCCAGTTGTACCTGATAAGTTTTTCCATGACTGTCTGCAAACTGCATCGTTTATATAAGTCGCGAATCACATAAAGATGTTAAAACGACTTTAATCGAAACAATTTTTATTTATAAAAATAATAGATTTCACAGTTGCAGAAAATTGTGCTTGAATATAAAGGAATAATGTATAATACCATCCGTAAACATATAGGTACATATATAATATAAAATATCAAAAAAGATTCAAACAATACCTACAATAATATAACATTCATTACGTTATCAGCATCTGCACAATTAATCAACAAACCACGCGGCGAGACGGCAGTTCCTCCTGCTGCTGGGTTGGGTGGTAGATTTTGTGAGCGACAAAAAGAGAGCTAAAGGATTTGTTACTCCCGTGGCTACGTGAGGGGTGCGAGATTTGTACACCAACCTGCTGAAAACGTGGGCCAATCTGGTTGAAATCTGGCAGCTTTCAGTAAATTCGAAAAACGTTGCTACAAATTTTCAAAACACCATACAAAAAGTATGTCCATCGAAAGATGAGATTCTAATGAATCTCTTGGTATATAAAAAGTGACCACTTTGAGCTCAAATTTTAGAGAAATCACGCTAACAAAATACCGTTAACCCACCGACACGAGGGGGATTTTGAAAAATGACAAAAAAGATGTCAGTTTCATTACCATATACTGAACAACTGAGATTTTTGAGGAACCAACTATGTTCTACGAAAATAATAATAAAGTTATCGAAAAAAAACTAAAATTTGAATTTAAAGAATCGGTCCATTGGTAGGCGAGATACAGCAATGCGAAGCCAAAATTGGGTGACTTTTTTGAAGTAAGAATTTTTTCTACCGGAAGTTCCGGGATAGCGGCCAAACCTTCCACTGGACCCCTACATATTTGTACATCTATAGAAAGGTAAATTCTCAACAATTTTGAAAATCGTTAAGTTAGATCAAAACAATAGATCATTCAGAAGTTATAAGCATTTCAAAAAGAGCTCTTTTTTTGGACTTTTTTCATTCGGAATCGATTACCGGTAAAATCCTAAAATATATTGACTTAATTTCATATTGTTGAGAAACTAGATTAAATTACCTAAACAACGAATATAATATATCATCAAAATCGGTTATTATTTGTGGCCAGGGGAACACGGAGAAAAATATATAGATTTATCAGTTATTTTACGCGTCTACATGAACATAAATATGGTTGTTTGGTTCTGACCCGAAAATACGTTCAAACCAACAATCAGATGATACTTTGCCACGAAAGGATAAATGGCTGATTTAGCGATCGCATCGATGCTAAGAAGCCAACAGGAATTTTCATTCATTCATTCGTATGGCTGTTTCTACTGTAAATGCATCGTAGATTCAAAATATTAATTGAATTAATTTGAACAGATAAAATGCATTGTTTTTCATTGTTGTTTTTAATGAAACGCATTTTTATTTATTTTTTAATTAATTATATTACGATCAGTGGCATGATTTTTCATTTTGACCGCTGCACTGTTTGATTTTTTTCCTTCTGCTGGGGGAGCAGCCGCCATGGCCCTGAAACAAAATGCTGTTAATTTTTTCGGTGGAAATTGAAAAGCCGGCGCCCTGAAAGAAAATTAAAGTTATTGGGAAAATATGATTGTGCTGAAATTTCAAATAACTTAAGAATACTTACGCGATATGATCTTGTTCATGACTGTTTTTTATTCGACCTTCCGGATTGGCCCTCGGGGGCCAAGTAAACCATCTCTATATGTATCTGAAAACATTAAAATATTGTTTTTGTATTAAGAAAATCAACTGAAAAAATGCATATCATATTTACCTTTCCGCACTGTATAAAATCAATAATTTCAATACCATGACAAGTGCTGTTCGGGAAAACTTCAAGCTGAAATGTCTCATGTCCACGAGTTTGGCATATGGCGAAACATTTTTTAACATAATTTTGGCGGAAAACGGAAAGATATTTAAACTGCTTCGAAGGGCAAGGATGGTGAAAAAAAACTGTTTGAAAATGGTTATTAAAAATCCTTTTCGTCGTTTTTTTTTTAATTTCTATAGCTTATTTTTTCAACTCCAAAAAATACACCATCTAAAGCTAATCAAGAACTGGAAGTGCTCATAATACAGAATATTAGGAATATACTCAAAAAATTGTCCCGATTCACGCTATTGATCGGTTTTCAAAATTCTATCTTTATAAAGTACAATGCGAATCTTTTTCTTTCAATTAGAAATTTATGTAAACTCGAGCCGGGTGAATCAGCCTACCTTCTTTATACAGTGGGGGACAAAATTGGAAAAGATGGTGGAGCTCCCATGTAAGTTTAAGATAAAGAGTTTTTCAAAGAAGGGACCATATTTTATAAGAGAGTTTTTTTTTGCGTACGGATATTTTGCATAATTCAAAAACAGATGTTACAAATGTATTTATGGAAGATCGTTACATCCCACTTTGGGAAAAAGGTGGAAAATCCATAAATTTTGACATTATTTAAGTCATTATGAAGCTTTAAAAACAGAGTACAAATTTCAGATCCTGTAAAACAAATTTAGAGATCAAGTTATAGTAAATAATATATACCATCTTTGAATGGCAATTCGGAACTCCAGCTGCAGCTCTCATTTCAAAGTCGTTGGGTCTGAACTATGATAGTTTGACTTAAAAAAATGCTTACTAAAATCTAAATTTCAATTAATTTTTACAAATTACATTTATTTTTGGAATGTGTAGCAAAGCACACCGGGTCAGCTAGTACTACTACACTCAGAGGAAATCTTATTATAAATTTCATAAGATACATCTTATGAACCACTTTTTTGCGTCCAAACTAATTTTTCATAAGAGACTTATGAAATTCTTTCAATTTTCATACGATGTTCTTATGAAAAATAGAAGAAACGGCATTGTGAAAAAATGATGAACACATTCATTCATAGCATCAGTTTTTTTTTCATCATCTAACAGTACGAAGCAATCGCCAGTTCATAGTTATTATAGTTTTCCTTCAATGTTAAATGTTATTGTTATCTCCGGAATGGTAAGTTCGATTTGATGTTTTTGGTGTGAACGTTGAATATATTAGTAAACCAAAATACATTATTTGTTTACTTTTCAGCAAGCTGATCGGCAAAAAACGAAAGGTCGAAGATTAAGATGCGGCAAAAAAAAACTTTGATGGAGCCGTCTGTTGATGCGCTGCTGATGTTGACCATGAAGGATTTAATTTTAAACAAATTTGGCAAACAATAAAGTGAATGTTTTCAGCATGAAATATCGAGAATTTTTCTTATTAGAAAGTGATTTACTGTTTCCATAAGAATCTCTTATGAAAAGCAACAACCTCTCAATGAAGTAGGCGTTCATCTTCAGAATTCATTCGCGTCATAAGACAATCTTATGAATTTCATTAATTTTTCTTATGGCGCCACTTCATAAGAGAATCTTATGGCATACATAATAGTATTTTTCTGAGTGTATAAATAAGAAAAAGATTATAACAACTTTAAACTTAATTTAAAAATTAAACAATAGCATAATTTTTAAATTTTATTAGAAAGGGCGTGTGGTGGATCCGCAACTTTGTTTCATCAATGTTACAGTTCGTTTATGCACGCAAAGCATAAACAACCTCAATTGATTCAATATTCCGTTCTGAGTTTACTGCTCTCAACATGCTTTACTGTTTTCTGGTTTTCAGACTTTAAGGCACAATTATGCTAACGGTCACACCTCATTCAACGAATCATCATCCAGCCTAGGTGATGCCTTCGATAATCTGGCATACAGCCCGTGTGCTCCCAGCCCAGAGGCACGTTCGCGATTGGTCAAACCGAAAACGCTCGTTGAACGTGCTAGAATGAATGTCGGTTGGTTGGATTCGTCATTGTCGATTATGGAGCAGGGCATACGAGAGTTCGACACGTTACGTCTGCGTTTCAAGTATTACACGTTCTTTGATCTAAACCCGAAGTACGATCAAGTGCGGATAAATCAACTTTATGAACAGGCCAAATGGCAGTTGCTGAATGAAGAAATGGAATGCACCGAAGAGGAAATGCTCATGTTTGGAGCGCTTCAGTTTCAGGTCAATTTACAGAACGAAGTACCTCAACCCGATTCAGGCATTGACACCTCCAGTTTAGAGAATGCTGCAGATGATGATGTCGATGCAGCATTGCGCGAGCTACAGATAACTCTAGAAGGTCCAAACAGTTGTAACAATGGAGGGGACATTACACATATACCAGAACTTACAGATTATTTAAGATTTTTAAGGCGAGTGTCAACAAAATTACTTGAATAACTAGTCCATTTTTTTATTCCATGATTTAAATAATCCAAAGTTTTCTTTTACAGACCGAAGAAATTTACCCTGAAAGGGTACAGAAGGTATTGGTTTACATATAAAGATCTACATCTGCATTTATACAAAAGTCGCGACGATTCGCGGTCCGGCAATTCACCGCAGGTTTTAATAAATCTTCGCGGTTGCGAAGTGACTCCCGAAGTAAATTTGGCGCAGAATAAGTACAACATCAAATTGGAAGTGCCATTGGAACAGAACGCGAACAGTGAAATGTGGATCCGTTGCGATAACGAGGATCAGTACGCCAAGTGGATGGCTGCATGCCGATTAGCGTCAAAAGGCCGATCACTGGCTGATAGCTCTTATGACAGTGAAGTATCCAGTATTAAGTCGTTCCTTAGTATGCAGAAACCGGCACAGGCTCCAGCAGTCACCATCAATCCAAACAACATCGAACCAGCCGAATATTTGTCACCGCGGTATATCAAAAAGCTTAAAAACAAAGCAGTGATGCGAATGTTAGAAGCGCATGCTAATGTTAAGGATCTCTCGTTGGTCGAAGCCAAAATGAGCTATATTCGGGCATGGCAGAGTTTGCCTGAGTTTGGTGTTACACTTTTTGTAATCAAGTTCGACGGCCACAAAAAGGAAGAATTGCTTGGTGTGGCCAGCAATCGAATTATGAAGATGGACATCAACACTGGCGATCACTTGAAAACCTGGCGATACAACACGATGAAGGTATGTAATAAAAATCTGCTTGATTCAAACGAAGAAACGACATGCTTATTACAGTATTAGCAAAGATATTCTATTCTATCAAGATACCGGCTGAATAGTTTTTCGAACAAGTAGCAAAAATAATATATTCCAAGATACCTAGCTCTTAAAATATTTCATATAAACGCCAACGGACAATCTTTTAACAAACCTTAACACCATCTACTGACAGAAAAGGTCAACATTTCTCGATAATTGAATTTGTCACTTGTACCCCTCGTTCCCGTGGGTTCAAATGCAATCTAATCTCGCGTGAGCTTTCATTAAATACGTCGAATGAAACAGAAACACCGAACTGAGAAAAATGCTTCTGAAATTTGAAGAGTGTTTTTCAAATCCTATTTTCATTCCTTCGCCGATAACCCTTCAAAAAATACGCAATATTCATGGAAACTAATTGTGTCAGATATTCCACATTATGAATTTAATTTTTTGCAATTTTTAGATCTATTTTTTAATCATATAGTAACATACGACATATTCAAACATAAATCGTTCATACGCCTGAACACAATCGTCGTTTGGAGGGGAAATTTGTTTCATTCGTCTCTTTTCTTTCGTCCTTTGATTCGTTTAACTTCCACTTACGCCCAAATGTTTCTGATGCAAATAATATGGGCAATCTTCAATTTCTGGCTGTTTAATAGGTGAGATATCTATACCCCCAGGCCCTTTTAAAACCTTGAGCGAACAATTCCGCCCGTAGGGTTGTGGTAGAGCGAAAAATTTTCCGCGTAGGGCTGCGTTATACATAAAAAATTGAGGTCTCAACGTTTAACGTGCATCTGTCCAGTCAGCTACACGGAAAATAATAAAAAGGTAAAATTTACCGAGACAGCAAAGGTGAACGCTCGCAAAAGCCAAAAAGGTAACTTCTACCTTTTCGAGGTGAAACTCACCTCACAGCGAGGTAAAATATACCTGAAACGAAGAATGAAAAAAGGTACAATTCACCGAGAAAAAATGTGAATCTAAAAAAGGTAAATTTTCCTCGTAGCGAGGTGAAGTTCACCTGAATTGAGCTGAATCAAAAAGTATAATCCACCTAGAAAGAAAGTTAAATCCAAATAAGGTAAAACTTACCTCGTAGCGAGGTGAAGTTGACCTGGATTGAGCTAAACAAATCGGTACAAATCATCTCGAAAGAAAGTAACTATTTGACGATTCCGTTTATTGAGGTTAAGCTGTTTTGCCGTTTAGGAACAAGTTTTGCTTCGTGCACAATATGTGAAAATCGGAACAAAATGGTAAGTGTTTTCTAAGATTTCATTTAGTTGTGCTGGTTCTCTTCATAATACTTTGCTTTTGTTTCAGATCGGCCCAAAGAGCTTCGTGTTGTATTCCCGTCAGCCTTCAGATATTATTCCGGAAAAGCCGGACCTGACAAGCTTGGCGAACAAAGGACTTGCCTCAACAATTTTTGAAGAACACGGTGATATATTTCAAAAATAAATATTAGGTAACAGTCCTTATTTATTTCAAATAAATACCATTTTTCATGAATTGTGTTTTTTTTTTAAATTAATTTAATTGAAGAAACCAATCAAACAAACTAGCATTTACCTTTTAAATCAGTGAATGGGAAAACGGTATTATTTACTATTTAGCTAGGTGAATGAGAAAATGGTAAAATCTACCTTTTTGCTAGGTGAATTGAAAAAAGGTAAAATTTACCTTTTTGCTAGGTGAATGAAAAAAAGGTAAAATTTACCTCGAAAGAGGGGTGGAAAAAATTCACCTCGCAAAAAGGTAAATTTTACCTTTTTTTTATTTTCCGTGTAGTGTAGCTGATTGCTCATACACACAAAAAAAAGCATAGTAAAATTACTAGATCCGTGGTTTAAATGAACAACACGCAACCATATTTTTGAGTCAATAATGTTTTGTTCTTGATATTACCATGCACATAGTAATTTTACTTTGTGTTAATTTTGGCTGCGCATAGTAATTTTGACTACGTTCATAGTAAAATTGTCAATGATAGAATGAGCTCTTTTACTTCGAGCATTGTAAAATTGCAATTTTTCATTATCGTAATAACACATTAAAATGAGTACCCTATCATGATATACATCACAAAATTACCATGCGACATTGTATAAAGACCTCGAAATAAAATTCATTTGTTACAAATTAAAATTTTTATTTTTTTAAATTATTTTTCTTTATATTTCAATTCATGGTGGTAGCACCACCCACGAATGGGGCACAGGGGTTGCATCACACTTAGCGTCTGAAATGAAAATGAAAAAAAAAGGGAAACAATTAATTATAGGAAATACGAAAAGGTACAAAAACTGTTCAGTTTGCTTGTTCAACAAGCAGTAGAAAAATTAGAAAATAAAAACACAATTTCACTCACCTGAAAGCCACCATTTAACGGCCCAGCAGATGTACTGAAATTGCGTTCCGCAAACAGTGGACCAGCTCACCGGT
Organism: Uranotaenia lowii; assembly: GCF_029784155.1. Lineage (NCBI taxonomy): Eukaryota > Metazoa > Arthropoda > Insecta > Diptera > Culicidae > Uranotaenia > Uranotaenia lowii. Next base: position 98,044,500 of record NC_073691.1, on the reverse strand, counting down.
TAGCAGCTTTCGTCACAATGTCCTCCGACGTTGTTCAATATCCGAAATCGAGGGAGGTTGAGGAACTCGAGCGCATTCGCCGACACTAAATAAATTAAGAAAAAACAGTATCACACATGGAATTGAAAAAAAAAAAATGGTAAATTCGCCTATCCGCTGGTGAATGAAATAGAACGAAATCTCACTAACCTGAAAAATTTCCGATCAGACTAATCTGCTGTCCCGCTCCGGGTGCGTTGGTTCAAAGGCTCGTTGAGGCCCTTTCCAGCTGGTCGTCGACACAATCTGGGAAATCTTTCGTCAACAATATAGGAAAATTGTTCTGTTAGCATATTTCATAAGCAGTTAATTAGAAGTAACAAAAAAAAACACAATTTACTCACCTGAGGGAATACATTTCCCGATCCGACAAACCGACAATCCGATAATTTTTGTTCGCGTTCCGAAATCGCGAACGGCTGACCCTCAAAAAACAAACACTCGAACGAAGCACATAGTGAAATTACTATGAATTATAATGCGCATAGTATTTTTGACAACACAAATGACGGTGTTTCAACATTACCATGGGCATAGTAATTTCAAGAACACGAATTGTGTAATATCAAAATATCATGCGCATGGTAATTAAGACACGAGAAAATTACTATGAGCTGTCAAAGTTCGGATAGTAAAAATACTATGTCGTAGTATTATCGCCCAGATTTTCGGTAAAAAATACTAAATCATGGTTGAAAATACTAAATGATGGATATAGTAAAATTATCATGACTCTGTATTTGAAAAGCCCATGCATTTTTTTTCCGTGTACACGGAAAAAAATTGCATGGGCTTTTCGAATACAGAGTATTTGAAAAGCCCATGCAATTTTTTTCCGTGTACACGGAAAAAAATTGCATGGGCTTTTCGAATACAGAGTCATGATAGTTTTACTATATCCATCATTTAGTATTTTCAACCATGATTTAGTATTTTTTACCGAAAATCTGGGCGATAATACTACGACATAAAGCTTAGTTCTTTTAGAAATGGGACACTTTCATTTGCAAATAGCTCGTTAACTAGTTATCGGATATTCAAAATTTTGACAGCATTTTGTTGCCTGTAAAAAGTACTATTCGGCCTATTTTTTTCAAAATTTAAAATTTACGCGTTTTTGAGATATGTACGATGCAAGAGAAAAAGAAAAAAATAATTTTGCACAGTTTCCTTTAAAATTCGTCATTATCAAATTGATAGCTGACAAAACCGTTGATTATTCAAAGAATTACTGAGTTTTTGTGGTGGATAAGTATGCAAACACTGTCAATAATGTCCACAAAGTTCAAATCAAGCATTGGAGTGAAGCACATGATCGGCAACAACGGTTAAGGATCATCAAGGAAGTCAAGTCTCATATCAGCATTTTTAATTTTCAATAAACGAAAAACTAAGGGTAGATCGCTGAAATGTCCAACACAATTTTCTCCGATAAGCTGAAAGTGTTGCCTAGTGATGACTCATAGAAATCCAACCTCAAACAACCATTTTTTGATAGTTCCAAAGCTCTTAAGCTGTAAAACTGGTACCGAAAAAAAAACGTTCAAAAATGTGGTCAAAAATAATCAAATTTGTTCATTTCGAAACAACTGTATCCACTAAAATGCTTTCAGTTTCCAGTTTCCAGAGAAGTATTGGACCATAAAGTATCAGAAATTGAAGAAGGAGAGTGAAGCCACCTAAAATATAGATTTTACGAAGTATAAGTTGCAGAAACTGATTAATACCATGACCGAAAAAAGTGTGCGCCGGCCAATGGGAGATACCAAGAATAAAGTAGAAATTTCTTTAACAAAAAACGGTAAATATTTTTTTTCAAATTTTTTCATGAAAGATCATAACATTACCTTCTTTTTCTTCATAGAAAGTATTTGGTTCCAACGAATGGTTTTTGAGATACAGGCATTCGTAACTGTCCCATTTCTAAAAGAACTAAGCTTTAGTATTTTTACTATGCGAACTTTGACAGCTCATAGTAATTTTCTCGTGTCTTAATTACCATGCGCATGATATTTTGATATTACACAATTCGTGTTCTTGAAATTACTATGCCCATGGTAATGTTGAAATACCGTCATTTGTGTTGTCAAAAATACTATGCGCATTATAATTCATAGTAATTTTACTATGTGCTTCATTCGAGTGTTTGTTTTTTACGGGCCAGCCGTTCGCGATTTCGGAACGCGAACAAAATTATCGGATTGTCGGTTTGTCGGATCGCGAACGGCTGACCCTCAAAAAACAAACACTCGAACGAAGCACATAGTGAAATTACTATGAATTATAATGTGCATAGTATTTTTGACAACACAAATGACGGTGTTTCAACATTACCATGGGCATAGTAATTTCAAGAACACGAATTGTGTAATATCAAAATATCATGCGCATGGTAATTAAGACACGAGAAAATTACTATGAGCTGTCAAAGTTCGGATAGTAAAAATACTATGTCGTAGTATTATCGCCCAGATTTTCGGTAAAAAATACTAAATCATGGTTGAAAATACTAAATGATGGATATAGTAAAATTATCTCTGTATTTGCGCGATTTCGGAACGCGAACAAAATTATCGGATTGTCGGTTTGTCGGATCGGGAAAATTATTTCCTCAGGTGAGTAAATTGTGTTTTTGTTTGTTACTTCCAATTAACTGCTTATGAAATATGCTAACAGAACAATTTTCCTATATTGTTGTCGAAAGATTTCCCAGATTGTGTCGTCGACCAGCTGGAAAGGGCCTCAACGAGCCTTTGAACCAACGCTCCCGGAGCGGGACAGCATATTAGTCTAGTCGGAAATTTTTCAGGTTAGTGAGATTTAGTTCTATTTTATTCACCAGCGGATAGGCGAATTTACCATTTTTTTTTCAATTCCATGTGTGATACTGTTTTTTTCTTAATTTATTTAGTGTCGGCGAATGCGCTCGAGCTCCTCAACCTCCCTCGATTTCGGATATTGGACAACGTCGGAGGACATTGTGACGAAAGCTGCTAACCGGTGAGCCATGGCGCACTGTTCGCGGAACGCAATTTCAGTACATCTGCCGGGCCGTTAAATGCAGGCTTTCAGGTGAGTGAAATTGTGTTTTTATTTTCTAATTTTTTTACTGCTTGTTGAAAAAGCAAACTGAACAGTTTTTGTACGTTTTCGTATTTCCTATAATTAATTGTTTCCCGTTTTTTTTTCATTTTTATTTCAGACGCTAAGTGTGATGCAACCCCTGTGCCCCATTCGTGGGTGGTGCTACCACCATGAATTGAAGTTAATGAAAAATAATAAAATAAATAAAAATTTTAATTTGTAACAAATGAATTTTATTTTGAGGTCTTTATACAATGCTGCATGGTAATTTTGTGATGTATATCATGATAGGGTACTCATTTTAATGTGTTATTACGATAATGGAAAATTGCAATTTTACTATGCTCGAAGTAAAAGAGCTCATTCTATCATTGACAATTTTACTATGAACATAGTTAAAATTACTATGCGCAGCCAAAATTAACACAAAGTAAAATTACTATGTTCATGGTAATATCAAGAACAAAACATTATTGACTCAAAAATATGGTTGCGTGTTGTTCATTTAAACCACGGATCTAGTAATTTTACTATGCTTTTTTTTGTGTGATAGAATCCATACACAGTAAACGGAAATTACCGAGTTCGGTAATTTTTTTACCGAAATCCTGACATGTGTAAATCGTTAAACTGTTCGGTAATTTTTTCGGTAAAAAAACAAACGAACATCGGTAAATGAAGAATCGATTTACCGATGTTCGTTTATTTTTTACCGAAAAAATCACCGAACAGTTTAACGATTTACCAGGGAGGTGGCAATCTAGTTCTTCTTTCGAACAAGAATCTTCTTCTGTTTTTCTATCCATCGGGAGAGACGTTTATGGTGTTTTCCTCTCACAGCAGTACGAAGTCTCAAAAGTCAAAATTTCAACTAATGAGGAATCAGAATGATTGATGTGTTAGTGTGCTATCAACTATACTTCTCTAGCATTTGACATTTAGTTCGGGTCCTTGACAGCAAAATGTCAGGTTTGTTATGGGCCCACAAAATCGTAGGCCCGTAATTTTGATGGTTGTCAAATTCAATGACAAAGGATAGGGATGCCATCTCCCTGCAATTTACACATGTTAGGATTTCGGTAAAACAATTACCGAACTCGGTAATTTTTATTTACTGTTTAGCGAATGTGCTAGGTTTCTCTTCCTCTGCAATTCGCCGTTTGGAAGAAGGGACGTAAGCAACATTGAAATGGGCAAGCAAGGTTTTGTTTCATTCGTCATTTTGAAAGTCAAGCGTAACATTTCAAAAGGGCGAAACTGCCAAATGTAAACAAATCGAGTTAACAGTCATTCCGAATGCACGCGGTTGCACTTTACCTATCAAACGCGGTTTCATCTTAAAATTACTTAAAACTTTCAAAAAATTGATAAAATTCAATTGGGCGAAACTCAACCCCCTGGCAACTTGACAGTTCTGGCGAGCTTCGTGTGCCTGATTCAAAATCGCAGATGTCGCATGTGTACCGCTTGTTTACATACTTTTCGAGCCATGCGTGTGGAAAGGGCACATCATCAAATGTGGTGCGAATCAGGCAAATTCATAACTTTCGAATGAATGAAAAAGAGATTCAACCGAAGTTATTATACACATTCAATATTCTACCTATTTATTTATTGTATAGGAACAGTTTTTCCATAAAACAGGAAATGTTCTGCTATAATGTGAAAGTTTTGCCATTCTAAAATTTCCATATGTATCGCAGTTTATGAAAATCATTCGATGATTGTTGTGGTGATGTTTTGTTTTACATTTATTGTGTACGATTGTCCACAATTGTTTCGGTGGAAGGGATACTTGTTCCAAAAAACTGCCGTATATTTGTGGTTTATTTGGATTAGTCCAGTAGTTTTAGACCTAATAAATGATACACAGATTTACGTCTGTGAGTTGATTGCATCGACTAAACTTTTGAAAACAGATCGTTTTACATATAACTGAGCTTAAATTTTTAAATTCGAATCATTTTTTCATTTGTTGAATCAATTGAAAGAGAATATATTTCAATATGCGTCCTTCCGACATGTTAAGTCGCTTGATTTTCAATTTGACAGAACCAGAGAACCAGAAAAAACTGGCACACGCGATTTGTATGGGAAACGTCAAGTTGCCAGGGGGTTGGCGAAACTTCATGTTGATGCATTTTCGTTGGAGCGTGAAGTTACGCCTATTCAAAATGGAGTGAATTTTTCTATTCGTGTAGAGCCAAAAGACGTAACTGAGTTGACCGTGTGTGACAAAACGGCCTAATTAGTTTTTGCGTGTAGGATGAATGGGCGTAACTTCAAAACCAAAACAAAAACGGCCGATCAATTGGGCGGAACTTGCAGGCGTAACTGAAATCAAAAACAATAATAGGGCGAAACTCGAAAATCTCTGAAATTACGTGAAAAAAGTTAAAGTTCTTGATAACCATCGAACAATAAGTGAATATAATGCACATTTTTTGATTTTGTTGAACAAAAAGTGGTCGATTTTATAAATAGGATTTGAATAGGTGTTCCGAATTTTCAAACGCGTTTTTCTCGTTTCGAGCTAACTGCTAGTTTCGCCCTTTTTAAATGTTACGCTAGAAGTCTTACATTTTATACATTAAAAGGGTTTAAATTGATTGTTGTATCACACGGAGAAAAAAGTATAGTTTTTCCAACTATATTCCGCCTATATTGAACTATATTTCTGATTAATTCTCGGCTAACTATAAATATTAAACTTTGAACTATATATATAATAGATGATCTGGTTGATTTTTTGCATTCAACTATACAAATGATAGATTCAACTATAATCGTATGATTGATTCTATGCATTTAACAATAAGTATAGTAGATTCAATTATACTAATATGATTGATTCAATTATGAATATCATAGGTTTAAATATATCTATATGATTGGTTTTTTGCATTCTACTATATTTATATTATTAAGATTACTATACTATACTATCGCTACATCAAAATTAAATTTTATAATCATTTTCAATTTCTAAATTTATTTTGAATAACTCATTCGTTTGGATACACTGTTGCAGTACAATAAAAATGGCATGCATGTTCGGTCAGACTCCCAGTGACTCAGCGCGAAATCATATCCACTCAGGTGAAATAATGTTCGAAGACCTTCCGGAAGCTTCCAGTGCGGAACCAATCGGTACATTTGGCCCCGAACTGCTGATGTTGCGAATGATTTACTGCAAAAAAAAGTTTCTCTATCACTTATTCAACACAAACGGGACAAGACTTACCTATTTATTTCCTCCTCCTTGTTCTTCTTGAAACCGGTCCCCACCGCCATCAAATGAGAAAAGATTAACCGCCCAAGCAACCAGAATTCCCTTAAAAAGGTTCCATAGAAGCTTAATCAGCTCTCGTTTGTGTCTGAAGAGAATGCTAATCAGCCCAAAATTTAAGTTCTTAAAGCTACTTTCAAGTTCGTTTAGGTGGCTGTAGAAAACGCTATTCAGCTTCTAAGAGAATGTCAAGAAACTTCTACGCGCCGAAAAAAAAATCAATTGACAGATTGCTCTGACAACCACATGTCAGATTGCTAGGTTGCCGGTCTATCACGGTCTATCTCATTGATTTTAATTATATTGTTTTGATTACAAAAGCTGCTTACACGCCTAGAGAATTGAACCGCTGTTCTCTAGGTTGCAATGAAACTCACCAGCCTCTCGACCAATCCAGCAATAGCTAATTGCCACTGTAATGATTAGTATTTAAACTTAATGTCATTTGAGATGATTGAGTGGGTTGGTCAATAGAAGGTACCTTATTTCGTTCAAAGGACTTTCAGTACACAATATGAATCATAACAAAAATTCGCATAATCAAAAATTTATTCGAACATCTTATTTAACATTTTTAAGAAAAATTCGAAAAAATCTTGAATTCCATTTGTAAATATCAGTACAGATATAAACAAAACAAATACCATGACAAGAAATTGACAGACATTTCTGACATGTCGCGTAGAATTCCCATATAGGTTCTTTAAAACACCTTCAAGTATCTTAATGGTGCGCTTTATAATGTTATGCGAACGTTATCGACCTTCTTGAAAAACATTTTTGACATGTCGCTTAGAATTCCCATATAGGTTCTTTAAAACACCTTCAAGTATCTTAATGGTGCGTTTTTGAATGTTACGCGAACGTTATCGACCTTCTTGAAAGGAGTTCCATTAAAAGCGCTTAGAAGTTCCGTTATCGATAGTTTAACCTTTCAAAGGGCGATGGAAGTTCCTGAGTAACTTTTACGCGACAAAAGTCACCTGAAGTTCCCGTAATACATTTTTTCAGCCAAATGTGAACTTCGGAGTTCGGAGTTAAGTAAAAATGCGACTTTTGGTTGCTTGGGCGGGTTGTCCTTACTCTGCCCGGGATCTTGTAAACAAAACAAATTACTTTTTTTTTTTTTTTGTTTCAATTATAGTGAAAGTGTCTGCTTGGAACAAAGGCCTTGAAATTGATTTAGAATCCAATACGCGACCATTTTCCTCCAGATCAGCCTTCGGGATGGAAGAGATCTCGGCACCGCGGTTTACCCCCGAGATGTGCAGGTTGCGAGCCGGCACGGCCAGCTTGGCAACCTGGGTAGCGGTTCTCGGCAGCTGGCGGGCCACCTGGGTGGCCAAACGGGCAGGCAGCATCGATATCTTGCGTGTCAACTCTGGATTTCTACCGGTATGAGATGGTTTTTTACGGGTGTTCCTCCTCGAAACGGCAACTGGCGAAAACTCTGCTTATTTTTCTGCTCAACAGTTCAAATTATGGGTCAGTGACAATGACTGTATGCCCTGTGAATGAGTTCACTGTATTTTATTATATCTATAGTTGAATGCAAACGCTCAACAACAAATATGTAGTTGAATCTATTATATTCAAAATTTAATACCTAAATTCGATTATACAATTGTATTTGAATCTATCATATCTATAGTTGAACCAATTATACTACTTAAGTTGAATCTATTATATTTATAGTTGAATGCCTAAAATCAATCATACAAATGTAGTTGAATCTATCACATTCACAATTGAATCAATTATAATATTACAATTGAATCAATTATACCATCACAACTGAATCTATTATATTCATAGTTGATTGCATAAGGTCAATCAGCAGTTTGTAGTTGAATCTATTGTATTTATAGTTGAATGCATAACATAAACCATACAGTTGAATGCATTATATTGATAGTTGATTGCGTAAGGACAATTAGAAGTTTGTAGTTGAATCTATTGTATAAGTAGTTGAATGCGAAAAAATCAACTGCATTTCGATTATTAGAATAGCTGAAATAATTGGAACAACTGTCGTCTTTTTTCTCCGTGCAATCATATAGGTATATAATGTTATAATGAAGCTTTTTTAGTGAATATCTCAGTTTTTCAAATTTTGTTTCATTCAACGTAATGAAAGCTCACGCGAGTAATATGCTTTTGTTCAAATTTGGAATACATTTGCAAAATGTACTCTGACATACTTTCGCCAATTTTTTTAGAAATACTATGTCACTTAATTGAGAACCTGACTCGTTTTTGCGCATTCAGATTCCTCAATTGAAAAAAAAAATCTTCAATTTAAACAGATAACTTATTTGTATATCTGGTTGAGCCTGATCATTGATTCCAAATTCCACGGAACAGTGCTGAGGATATTGCGATTAAGGCCGATGGCATAGTGAGAGAGATGCGATGCGAATTGGCGAACACGGCCAACGCGAACTCGAGCGGCGGAACAAATTGACATCTGCTTCGGCGCGTTTTGAGTATGTCAGGTTTAAGCGATTCGCATTCATTTTCTTCAAATGTGGTTCGCCGCTCACTATGTCATCGGCCTAAGGGTTTTGATGACTTGGCCAAGTATTTATTTTGATTGGGATCCTGATTTATGTTATAACATGATATATAATACAGATTGTTTTACCAAGGTCTTAATTTAATTTAGTTTAATTCAAAATCTTAAAATTGCAAAGTTTTCCAGTTTATGTTTAAACTTCTAGTAGCCACTCGAAAGCAAGTGATAAATAACATAATTAAGGAATTCAAAATTTTAAAATTATTTCATATCAGGAAATGCTATTTCGCTTTTGTTTTTAAACCAGCCATTTCTATAACAAAAAAGCAGAAAGTAGTGATTTCTAACTGAAAAATGAGATTTAGAAAAAAAATTCAAACCTGTCCACGTGGACATCCGAGGACGGGTTTAGGGTTTGCCAAACGTCCACGCAGAGGATAGAGGGGGGGCTAAAATCGCATTTTTCTATCCACGTGGTATCTGAACGGCCCCAAGTAAAAAAAAAAGCTTTGAATAGCGAATGACGACTCTGATACCGAAAAACCGTGCTAATTTTGGAGAGCCAAGGCCACGTAGAGAAAGATCTCAGTGTGTTTGTCAGTGATTGAATTTTGCTGAGCATGAATTGATCAACCATCTCTCGCTCAACGCTTTACTCGGAAGCAAAGGTTGCTTTGAGGCAACGAAAACGACAAAACCGATGATGCATACGCTCTCACATGGCCCACCTTCACGAAGCAATATAAATACATTCGAGGCAGCGAATCCAAAAAACCAAACGAATGGCTCTCACTCATCTCCTGTTACATTCTTGAGGAAACCGAATTCAAAAGGCAAACCCGAGTCTCCTCGTTTGTGCCTGGATCGAATACCCGAGGTTTTTCTGCTTTTGCTATTATTGCACAGCAACCGCACGCATGCAGTTAGTTTTTTCGTTTCTTTTCCTCCCCTCTCCTTGCTCCATACGCTGCGGGCCTATGCAACGCAATAAGTTCGGTTGTTGTCATTGTTGCATCAACCTTTGCGGCGAGGTTGAAGATGTTCTCCTCAACGACAGCTATCGGCTTGAGTCCATCAAATTCAATAACTTAAATGAGTATGTGTGCCTCGTCTTCTTCATGCATCATGTAGCAACCGAACGTTGAGAGAGTTCGTTCGGAGTAGCGAACGAATAGTGTCTCTCGGAGCAGATCCTCCTCATGGGGGGAGGTTTGAATGAATGTATATGTATCGTCTCCTGTATTACTATACGAGGCCTCAAAGTGTGTATTTTGAATGCCTCTGATGAGAAAATGGTTGAGGATTTCAATCACTGGTGTTTGTTGAGCAAATGAACCTTCAAAATGCTAGTTATTTCCGACCGTGTAATATAAATTAGGCCCGTTCAATAGCCAATTGAAATTGGTTTCAATCGATTTCGATTGGTAAATGGTTGTTCACTCAGCCAATGTTTTGGTCGAAACTAATCCAATTGACGTTCATTGAAGCCAATCGAAATCGATCGAAACGATCGAAACCAATCGAAAACGATCAAGCTCGGAGGCAGGATTCGTTTCTATCGATTTCTATTACACTAACACAAATGCAGTTGTTTTCTGTCAAAAACAGCTGATTTGGTTTGTTGTGAAAAAAATATTTGAAGAAATGAAAGCGGTGTCATTCGGTGCGGTGTTTTCTGTCGTGTTCTGAGTCGGTGGTGCAGTGCTAGTCGTGCGGAGTCAGTGGTGCTGATCGGTGGTGCTATGTCAGCCATGTTGGGTCTGCGTGGTGCTGTGCCTGTCATGCTGAGTCGGTATTGCTGTGCCAGGTATCCTGAGTCGGTGGTGCTGTGCTAGTCGTGCTGGTCCGTGGTGCTGAAAAAGATGTCGGTCGATGTGGCGTCGCTGTTCTGTTAGGACTTCATTTTCACAATACATCTGTCAGTCGGTCTTGGATTATTATAATAATCAAATAGGAAGTGCCAACTATACTATAAATAGGAAGTGAAATTTGGTCTATGTTGTGAAATACGATAAAATGTCAAATAAAATATAAAATTTATCGATCCACTGTATTTTATTTCATAATATCATGATTGTATGTTTTAAAAATAATGATTATTTTTCTATAAGGTACACCGGGGCAAGTGCAAACGGTTTTCACCATAGTTCAACTTTCACATGTCCTAGAAAAATATGTATATGTTCAAAAATTATCAATTATTGTTCGTTGCATCACTAAAATAGTTCTAAACAAATTCCCGTTGAAAGTGAAAAATAAAAAAATGTTGGTAAAAAGTAACGATGCTTTTGTGAAAAAAAAATTCAAAATTTGCACTTGCCCCGTTTATGGGGGCAAGTGCAAACACAATACTTTTTCCTAACTAATTCACAGATGAGTCAGTGTATCGGTCCTAAAATGAATTGAATACATGTTCCGGTACGTTTTATCAACTTTTATTCATATATTTGCTGTTTTTTTTGCAATATTGATAACTTTTTGGAACTCCATTTTTGGTGACTGTTGTTTTAAGCAAAATACCTTCATTTACTAAGGCATTACGGAACTTTGAACATCCGCTTTAGATACAACACTTTTGTACCCTTCTGACCGTTTTAATATAATGCTGAACCATTTTGGTGATGAATTTTCTGAATTGGCTGATGTTACAAGGCTTAAAGGTGCGTTTGCACTTACCCCAGTAGTGTCGTTTGCACTTGCCCCGCAGTGTGGGTTAACAAGAGCGAATATTATTTTCACATCTTTCGGGGTGTACTGAAAATTTATCATAAAATTTCTGCTTTCACTTGAATATCGGTCCCAAACACTCACCTTTTAACGAAAATCCGGATTTGAATGCACTCTGTGTAGCCAAAATATGCTAAACAAAAACATACTGTTCATGTCTGATACGTACTTGAATTCGTGTGTTATCAAACAGTGCCATGTTTTAGTGAAAAATTTAAAGAAAGAATTTTTAAATGAAGAGTTAATCACCGTAAATTTTATTTTGTGAAATTATTTATCGGCTATATCGGTGAAATTTATATTCTTTGAGAAAGAATATTCAAGAATTGAAAGATTATAGACGGATAGAAGATTAGAATAAGATGAAAGATGTTGAAAATTGAGCGGAAGGGTAATTTTAATTTGAACACTTTTCATCACATTTCATCGATTTGTTCCTCACGGGCCTACTACCTTGCAGTGGTTGAGACAGATAGAATTGTAGCAACCACCACACAATAGTAGGCCTAGCGTGGTTCGTCCCACAAGCGGAAACTTGCAGTACGAACGAACTGTCGTTCTTCTATCCGTCTATAATCTTTCAATTCTTGAATATTCTTTCTCAAAGAATATAAATTTCACCGATATAGCCGATAAATAATTTCACAAAATTTAAAGAAAGTTTAGTTTATCTATGTCAGATTGTTCGTTTAGGTCTAAACAACAATTTCTAGAAGAAGAAATTTGTAACAGAGAAAAGTTGAGCGTTTGCACTTGCCCCGAGTTTGCATTTGCCCCGGTGTACCTTAACAAAAATTTGTCGCTTTTGTGCTTTTCTTATCCCTAAAAATTGTTCATTATTCTAAACAAATTCCTTTTTTGTATTCTAATATAGTTCGAGTCAAACAACAAACTTTCTAATCTGAAATTATTCGGACAGCTTGTATACAGGAATGAATTGCCATTGAGATGGCCAAAATGATGAATTCATTACAATTTGCCTTGAGTAAACCGCCTTTTCGAATTCTGAACGAAGCTGATAAAGATAATTACATCTGAAAACACTGCGCCAGTGCGTTAGTATTAGTATTAGTATTAGAATGGCTGTTCAATCAACAGCCTAATAGAAATCGATCTAAGTCAATTGGAAAAACAGCTGATCAACTGTCAATCCATTTCAATTGATTTTGATTGGGTTTCGTTGAACACACTTATTGTTTTTTTTTCTTAGCGTGTTTTACTGAATAAGGCATTTCCCCACTTGTCAAGCGAACAGCTGATTTCTCATGTTTACATTTTCTCGGCATATCGTGGTAGGGTAAACATAACAACAACATTACGCATGTTCAATGACCAGATAGTAACGAAATAAAATTATCAATGCAAATGTAGTGGTTTGGCGAGCGCAGCTTGGTGAGGAGAACATAAATTCTTTATTTAATCAATTGTTTATTCATAACAAGTTAAGACATGAAAGTATGTTAATAATTTTAATTAAAGAAGTTTTTAAAAGAAAGCATTGAACAGTGCTTATCATCAAAGGTCAAAATGTTGAACTGTCGGTGTTTACATTTTTCAAAACAAAAACAAAAAGTTACCCTACCACAACCTGTCTCGGAAAATACTCTATAGCTGCATTTCTGCCGCAGCATTTGATGGTGGCGCTTTTGGATTTTGTCCGTCGATTTCTGCAAGAGTTCTTGTAATGGATATTTTTTCAAGTAGTCTGGGACATCAACTCTTTGCTAACGGTGCTGCCACCAGCGAAAAAGTATTCAAGCTTTCAATTTGCATTCAAGCTTGCAAACACATAAGTTTTGCAGTTTTTTCGGTTCTAACAGGTTTTTGCACCATGTGCTTAGATAGGGAGTATGACATTTGGCATAAAACCATTTGGTATAATGCCTTTTGAAGTAAAGCCATTAGGTATAATGCCTTTTGGCATAAAGCCATTTTTGGCATAAAGGTTATTTGGCATAAAGGCCATTTGGCATAAAGCCATTTGGCATAATTTCAGCTTACCGATTGGTGACTGTTTAAATGAACTTCCATTTTTTTTTAAATTTTGCGGCGTTGCCGCAAACATCGAGGATGCAGGGGGTGAGGCGGCACAAAGCCACCGAGGCTCCCCAATCCGAGGTGGCCGCCGACCCGCCGTCGGAAGCGGCGGCCTTGTTACATTGGTCTAGGTTTACTGGGGCCTCCTAAGTTTACGTGAAAGCTAGGGGTGATCCCTTAGCCCCTTCCGCCGCGCGATAGCGTGAAGGACAATATTTCATGAAAGTTCGAACGCGCAGCGTGAGGAGTCGGTTCAAGATTAGATCTAAACGCCTTATCTATTGCGGTTTTACAAAAGTTAACACGATGCAGACAAACAAAAACACCAGCCTCCTTACGCTGCGCGTTCGAACTTTTATGAAATATTGTCCTTCGCGCTATCGCGCGGCGGACAGGGCTAAGGGATCACCCCTAGCTAGAAAGAAAACTCGCAACGTTGTCCGAAAAGGGAATCTCAACGCGACCACACGAAAAAAGAAATTATGCCAAATGGCTTTTATGCCAAATGGCCTTTATGACAAATGTCCTTCATGCCAAATTGATTTTATGCCAAATGGCTTTATGCCAAATGTCATACTCCCGCTTAGATACCGTGGTCCGGACCATGATGGAATCTAGATATGGTGGTCTCACTTTGGCAAAAAGTAGACGAGGGTTGGATGCGGAGAAGGGGGCGAAATTTGACAGCTGGCTGTTCGGCTGGCTGCTGGCTGGCTGGCTGGGATGCCAGGTGCTCTTGTAATATATTTCTGGTTTACGTCCTGATCGAAATAGTATGTCAGTTTGAATCACTTTGCCATAACAGACTAAAGCTTAAAACTTCAGAAACTATCTCGTCAACGCTTGACGCGACATCTCTCAGTCTCTAGAGGCAACCGCGTTAGGCTTCCGAGCTTTTTTTTGTTGAGTTCCACAGGCGATCTCATTCAATTTTGCAACCGGCTAAACGAGTTTGCAAAAAGAGGCTACGTGGTAAAAAATTGCAAGTACCATCAATGTCCTTGAGAAGAAAAAAATTGAAACGGACAAAAGTCCATGAGTTAGGGATTCTGGAATGCGATGTGACACCCACAACTGCCGAGGGCTCTGCCCTCGATTGCAGCGACTTAGCTTGGGGTAGGGGTTAGCTAATCGTCGTCGATTATCGCAGCCTCATTTGGTAGAACTCGCTCGGCGGTGAAGATCAGGGCTCAGCACTGTGCCAGTTAGCCTTTGCACGAAACAGTGAGTGAAATCACATGTTAATAGAAGCCAATCGGAACATGTGAAGTGCTAAAACCACAGAGAACAGACATACAAGCTACACAGCAAATTTTTTTTTGCTGGAAACCAGCAAAATTTTGCTGGTTTTTGTCCCGCTGACTTTCCAGCAAAATTTCCAGCAAATTCAATTGCTGGAAAAAACAGCAAACGTTAATGCTGGTTTCCAGCAATTCAAATTGCTGGAAAATCAGCAATCCAGATTGCTGGAAACCAGCTATTTCTTTCAACACAACCGGCAGTATTTAGTATGAAATTTATATTTCAATATAAAATTAAAGTTTAATATTGGCTGTGCATATAATAAGCAATAAAAACAATTATTTTCTCCCATTTTCAATTAGGGATTAATTTATTTTCCAAAAAAAACTTTTTTTTTTCACAACTTTCTAACACCGGCTCTGGGGTGGCCGCTTTGTGCCAAAATGTTGATCATCCGCCACCTGTAAAAATAGTTTTGATTAGTATCTTCAATGGAATATCTACCTGTACAATAAAAACTTACCCTTGACTTGATGCCTGATTGCTAGAATATAGAGGAAAATAAAATAATTATATTAATTTAACCTAAATTCGTAAAATAGAATCTCACCTTACTTCAGCGTACGAAACCAAAACAAACTCCAAATTGACAACTCGATTGCTGATTTTCCAGCAAACTAGATCAATTGCTGGAAAGTCCAGCAATTTGAAAACCGATTGCTGATTTTTCAGCAAAAATGACAAGCACATAACCGAATGCTGAAAAATCCAGCAATTCGAAAACCGATTGCTGGTTTCCAGCAAAAATTTGGATTGCTGGACGTTTCCAGCAATTTTTTTTGCTGGAAATCGAGGCAAAAATTTACAGTGTAGCCCACGAAACTTGTGTAAACTTTCCAACGATAGTTTTGAACAATTTTTCTGTTTCTTTTGGCTGGACCTTTTCGAAAACTGGCCACCTGAAAATTTGATTTGTAACTTTTGAACGGCACAATGGATTGCACTATTTCAAGTCAACTTCTAACGTATTTTTTGAATGTCAGCATTTGAAATTTTACACACTTTTTGGAAGATTTTTTGTTCGAGCTTGTGCATCTGTTCTCTGTGCTAAAACTAAATATATCTGTTTTACTTTAATTATGTATGTAGATCGATTAGTTTTCTGCAACTACGGTCGTTGGAAGAAACCTATAGGCAAAAAGTGTTGTTCAGATCTTGGGCGCATGGCAGAAGCCAAGTTTTAGTAAAGGCTAAGTTAAATCAGATTAGTAAATTGAAGTAAATTGAAAGTAAATTATTAATACTGTTTAGGTGACCAAGTGTGTGATTCGAGGCAATCACGCAAATTCGCCGAAAGGTGGAGATAAAGAGTTGTCAGCAGGTAATATTCTCGGTGTTCAATATTACCATTTGTCGAACTAATTAACCCGTTGAACACAGCCATCCCATCGTTCAACGTGGGCGTTTGCTGGGAGCTGAAGGTCACATTTATCGCTCAGACTGTGGCGATGTTGATCCTGTGAAGTTGGCAAACATCATCCTGAGTCAACTGTGGAACACGTGTTTCTACTAATAAAGCATCGACCGAGCTATCGCTACCAATAGCTGGAGAGCCGTCAAAAGGTGGTAGGAAAAACCGCTACTCTCCCTGTGGTCCATTGTAGAAACCGGGTTCTCTTGGTCACTTCCGGCGAGCCTTCAAGCCAATTGTCGCCACGTGCTGCTCGCTACAGTTCCTTCGAAACGATCAACCATCCAGCGTTACGGTTTAGCCAAGATCACAACCACCTCAGCATGCGGTGGCTTGGCTAGTTGTTCTGATTCTGGAGCCGAAGAATCAGCAGGTTTGGAACCAACGGCACACCACATCACAAGGTCAGATTAGATATAAGGAAATTGTATTTAACCATTAAGAGATAATAGTTTTCGTGACGTCACATAGGGAATGAGGATCCGTTTGAATACAGCTGTTAAAATCATTCCAAATTTTGTTATGCTCTAGAGTGTTTGGGTTTTGTTTGAATCCGTTGACGATTATACCATTTTGGGGTTGTGTGGGAGTAAGGTTTGATTGTGTCGCAGGGTTTTGGGTGTCGCATCAATTTCCAGAAATTTTGAAGTTTAGGGCCGCAACTCGGTTGGTCGGTTGGATTATTGAATGTTGATCTAGTAGTTCTTAACTGTAAGCCCGCCTTGAACTGAGTCTCAAGCCGGGACGGAAGACACGCATCGACAGCCTCTAGGGTTTCTGAGAGTGGCGCTTAAGCTGTTGACAGCTCGGGTACAAACACATTCGTTACACTATGATTTTTTGTAAAACACGAAGTTTTGCCAATCATCAAGATATTGCTTAGACAAAGATTTCGCCTTGATTTTTGCAATTATAATTCATAGAATCTAGGCTGGTAAGCAAAGCTGGAAGAGGTTGGACCTATAAACGACAGTGCCAGCTTTGTCGGTAGCGGTGAGTAACATTAATTTTGCATTACTTATGACAAATTTATGCTTATTCAACACTTTTTTCTTTCAAGAGTTATCTAGAAGCAGCAGAAAGTCATCGAATCGGATGGTAACATGGCGAGGCGTTACATTCCATCGTCCGGCTGGCCCTCCTGCAGGAACATCCGATCTTCATCGAGATGAAGAACCAGATGAAGTTTTTGGCACTTTTGAACGAGGAAACCGATGAGCTGAAATAGCAAAATAGGCGCAACGTTAGGCATCTGTATTCGTGGTCTATTCTTGGGTCTAATTTATACAAGAATTGAACCAAAGAAATTAGATCCAATCCAATGAAAAAACTGGCAACTGCACTCGTGTTACATTATCTGTCAAACGGTTTAGAACTGCGTCAAATTGGATCCAAATCTCATCAGTTCTGGATCAATCCTTATACCAGCTCTAAGAAAAGTTGAGTTGAAACTGGTATAATGGATCACCAGTGCGGTTGCTCGGGTCGGAATTTGGGTCTAAACCGGCTGTTTGGACCACGGATACAGGTGCTCTTAGGCGCCTGAGCAGCATGACGATAAGTCCGATGAGTAGGTTGGGGAATCAGTTCGATCCACTACCGACTGTTGATTGTCCGGAATGGATTGAGCCCCTGAAGGATTCCTGCAGGTGATTCTGTCCAATTGCTAGTCATCCTCGAGTGCAGCAAAGCTCCAGCTCAGCGCTGCTCGTGGGTGGTGGTGAAGGTAGATTAACTGAATATGTTAATATTAAAAAAAGGGCTTAAGCAGTATTTACATGGTGCAACAGTTATTTGAAAATAAAATTTCGAATCGAAAAATCGTTTATCATTTAATCATGAAAATTATAAATTGCAGAATTTATAGCATTCTTTTAGCAGAACCGATTTATTTTTATTTTCATCCAACACTTTTCGATTGGAGGGAAACAAAATAGCTCTTTGGATAAGGTAACAAGAATAAGGGGCAACAACATCCGGTTTAGGGTTTTCGTTGTTTGTTCCACCCTTTAAGATCCTTTCTATCATAACGGTCAATGAAAAGTTTTTCTTTTTCGGAACATACGGATAGACCGAACTGTATTGTAATTTTATTTTAAAAAAAGTGTTTAGAATACATATTAAGGTTGTACTCCAGTTACCCGAAAACCATTGCCCAGAATGAAAAATCCCCAGAATTCCAATCGCCAGAAAGAACCATTCCCCAGAATTTTTTTCCCCAGACGAACCATTCCCCAGAAAAATTTTCGCCAGAATGTACCATTTCCCAGAAATTTTTTCACCAGAATGAACCATGTACCAGAAATTTTTTCGCCAGAAGAACCATTTCCCAGAAAATTGAAAACATTTATCCTTACTAGAAATTATTTAAAAAAAAAAAGAATTGTTACAAAAAAAATGGGGTTTCATAACGGCAAAGCCGCTACCAACGAGGATGAAGGGGCTGAGGCGGCACAAAGCCGCCGAAGCTCCCAAATCCGAGGAGGCCGCCGACCCGCCGCCGGAAGCGGCGGCCCTAAGACATTGGTCTAGGTCTGCCGGGGCTTCCTAGGTCTGCGTGAAAGCTAGGGGTGATCCCTAAGCCCCGTCCGCCACGCGACAGCGTGAAGGACAAAACGTCTTTCAAGTTCGAACGCGCAGCGTGAGGAGTCGGATACCAAAACGGTTTTTTAAAGGACCATGGTAAGCATTGAATCAATTAAAGTACCCAAACCATAAACAAAGCACAGTATTGGTTATAAAATAAATTTCGTTGGAAAATTTCAAAGTCGTAGTTTCATTTAAAGAATCATTTTGAAAAAAATAATTTCGATTCATATGAAATATTCAAGAATTCATAAGAAAATAAAACAAATAAAAATACTACACTCAGGCAAATTCTTATTATTATTTTCATAAGATGCGTCTTATGAACCACTTTTTAGAGTGTAAAATTGTTTTTCATAAGAGTCTTCCCGCATAATCAAATATGATACGCTGAATCTTAAGTATTATTTCGTTCTGATTACCTTAATAGTAACTTTTCACATTGTGTTTTGGCCAACCCCCTGGCAACTTGACAGTTCTGGCGAGCTTCGTGTGCCTGATTCAAAATCGCAGATGTCGCATGTGTACCGCTTGTTTACATACTTTTCGAGCCATGCGTGTGGAAAGGGCACATCATCAAATGTGGTGCGAATCAGGCAAATTCATAACTTTCGAATGAATGAAAAAGAGATTCAACCGAAGTTATTATACACATTCAATATTCTACCTATTTATTTATTGTATAGGAACAGTTTTTCCATAAAACAGGAAATGTTCTGCTATAATGTGAAAGTTTTGCCATTCTAAAATTTCCATATGTATCGCAGTTTATGAAAATCATTCGATGATTGTTGTGGTGATGTTTTGTTTTACATTTATTGTGTACGATTGTCCACAATTGTTTCGGTGGAAGGGATACTTGTTCCAAAAAACTGCCGTATATTTGTGGTTTATTTGGATTAGTCCAGTAGTTTTAGACCTAATAAATGATACACAGATTTACGTCTGTGAGTTGATTGCATCGACTAAACTTTTGAAAACAGATCGTTTTACATATAACTGAGCTTAAATTTTTAAATTCGAATCATTTTTTCATTTGTTGAATCAATTGAAAGAGAATATATTTCAATATGCGTCCTTCCGACATGTTAAGTCGCTTGATTTTCAATTTGACAGAACCAGAGAACCAGAAAAAACTGGCACACGCGATTTGTATGGGAAACGTCAAGTTGCCAGGGGGTTGGTTTTGGCTAAATGTGTCTTTGCTAATATGGATAAAATATCATTTCGGAAAGATACGGTTAATACTTCTTTAAGGAAATTGATTATTTTTGAAACACGTCGAAATGATAAAAAAATATTCGGGAAAGATAAGATTAATCATTTTGGAAATTAAAAGATTTTTTTTGCAACGCGCATCGTATTTTCTGCTGTCACGTCAACAAACATGACCACATTTTCACCATTTTTTGTTTTCTGTTCCGGATTGTGGGAAGTAGCGTACGGAACCACCAAAGACTACGTGGAAGTCGCCGGGGATGACGACAGGTGCAAGTGATGAAGGTAAAGTAAAAATCTTTTTATTTAGAGGAAATATATTAGTTGAATCCATTCTCTCCCACTGATAGAACTCAGCGAAGAAGGAATACCGGAATCTGTGGCAAGCTAAATTCAGACCAAGCATGGAACATCTAGAAGGCGAAATGGTCAACATCTGGAAAATGCTTGCACGCTGGGCCAAGTTGAACCATTAATGTTTGAAAAATAACCATAATGGCAGTTTAGTGGATCAAGTCGTTTTATGAGTTTTCAGTGAAAACTCATAAAATGAGATTCTACAGAGAACTTGAATAATGGTTATTTTTCAAGCATGGTCGAAAAAGTAAAAATGGGTCGAAATTAAAAGAAAATATCCGTTTTTAAATATGAATCGACTTAAATTTCATTCAATATATAGAAATTCAATAAGTTTCATATTATGCATTATGTATTATAAACATCATTAATAAACATAATTGTAATTGTAATTGTAGCACTACTATGTTGCATTAGCGGAAGAAAGTTTTGTCGGTGGAGGGAATGATTGTGTCGGCTACTGCTACGGATAATGCGCTGCTGCCTTTCCTTTAATGTTCAGCCGGTGCCTGTGGTTCAGCTTCCGGCTGTGCTGTGATTTTGATGCCAGTTTTTCTTGGTGTATATTCGGAACCTCCTGATGCAGCAAACGTAGGGAGTTCCGGAACATTCTGTAATAAATTTTCCGTGGTTATTAATTTTGGAACAGTTCACAGAGATTTCCAAATTGATATGTACTTACCTAAAGACGTAACGGCAGCTGTTATAATTTCGTTGAGTAGCAAACCGACGAATTTTTGTCTGCGGTGGAACTGCTGCTGCTTCCGACCCCAGATAACCTAACTCTCGTCTGAAAATTGAATTTGAAAGAGTGACGTTAATGATCTATCTGAACACAATTTCTATTTATTGAATTAACATAGATATTACCAGAACAAAACTTACAGTTTGTATGTCAAGCAATTCAAGAGATTTTTAAGAAATTTAGTCCAACGTAGAATCACAAACAAAACAAACACTTCAGCGAATGAAAATATGGCTCCTGTTTTTTCAGTCATTTTTTTGTTTAATTTCAACCATTATCAAAGTTTTCTTCATAAACTCGGAAAATGGTTGAAATTTAACAATTCATAACGGTTGAAAAATAATAATTTTAGCAGTTCTACTAAAAATACCATAAAATGTATGAAAAACAATCATTTATGGTTAAAAAAATATGAGCGTGTGCAATTTCAGGCTATGACGATGGAACCACAGAGAACAGACGTACAAGCTCGAATAAAAAATCGTCAAAAAAGTGTGTAAAATTTCAAATGCTATCACCCAAAAAATACGTTAGAAATTGACTATAAACAGTGCCATCTATTGCGCCGTTCAAAAGTTACAAATCAACTTTAAAGTGCCCGGTTTTCAAAAAGGCGTAATCGTATATGAGCTCACAAAAAATGAATCCAATGTCTCAGTAAAATGGACGGCTTTAATATATTGCTAAATAAATGAAATCAGAGTTACTTTTAACTGGGCGAAATTTCACTTTCTTTATTTTTGCACTACTATGACTGTTAAGATTACTAACAGCTTCGGTTTAAGTTTTCGCACTTCTTGAACAGTAATTTATGTAAGAAAATGCATCACCTATGTCCAGTCAAATACAAGAACATTCTTGACGATCAATCTTACCCAGCAGTTGTGATTCTAGGCATCTCAAAGCGGGTTACTTTCATATATCACTTTAGCATCCAGCTGTTTAAAGCTATGTATTCCTAACAAATTTGAAGAGAAAAGATAATATCTAACTTTTATGATTATTTTTTTCATGCAACATGATAAACGTTCGTTCATCAATTTTCGAACGAAACTTCAACAGCGATTTTCTTGAAGCATGCTAAGCAGCACATACGACCTTTAGAAAACTGACTGAAACTTAGTCAGCTTTGTTCTGACAGTTCTCTTTGGTGTGTTTGGAGTCATCTGGTGACCCAGCCAAAAGACAAAAATTGGTTCATAAAGGGTGTTGGGATTTTTACACAACTTTCTTGAGCTAGCTTGTATGTCTGTTCTCTGTGTTAACAGTAATGCAGTTACCCTATTTTTGAAGTTTAATAACTTTTTTTAATCATAAGTCAAATCGGAAAGCAGTGTTCGGAAAAAAAATATCCCAAGTAACAATTTAAGTTTTTTAAGAAACTTGAAGGGCGCTTAAAAACTTTGCTATAAAACAACGTTTTGTTATATAAACCCCATTAAAACATCTTTAAAACACCTATAAGAGTAAAAAGGCCCACCTACAGGAGGTTCTGAAGAACACATTACAAGTACCTTATACAACCATATGGACTCAAAAGGGCTTTGCCGAAAGCTGGTACAAGATAATCAATTCTAGTGGCAGATGAAGAAATTATTCATGAAAAAATCTATTCTGAGAACGGTTTTAAATCGCATTTAATAAAATATAAGAATCCGACTCAAAAAAAAAGGAAATTTCAACGACAAAAAAACGTCATGGTTCATTCCTGTCAAAATCAAAAAGCATAAAATAATAATTAGATATATATGGCAAAATGCAGATGTTATTATCAAAATTGATGAAAAATTGGTTGCGCTTCGAAATTTTTCGATTGATTTTTCGAAATAAGGGCAAATAAAAAGCGCCCCTTTATGATTTTGCTAAATTAAAGAGCTCATACATAAATTTTGGTTATTCGATTTTTGCAAATGTCATGTTTTCCTCTCATTTGTTAGTATGTAAAAAAATATTTAGTAGAATAACGATATCTCATGCATGAAATGAAAACACTTACATTCTGTGATTTTTATTTGAAATAAATATTACTAAAGGAAAATTGCGTTTCATCTACTGCAAGCGACATTTTTCGGAACAGCTGATGATTTCATTAAATGACAACACATAATTTCGAGCACTTTTTGTTCATTTATTACACACAATTATTAATTTTCAAAGAGTCACTCTATCACTTCTTAATATTAATTTGATCACTTCTTTATATTAATATGATGTAGTCGGAAATTGCATTTATGCGGTGCTCTTCAAGGATCGATCTAGCCGGATTTCTTTTCCAACGCTACGGAATCTCTCCGGTGATGAAAATTCCGACAGCCAACGGGGTACTGTGTAGGCCGTTTTTGATGCTGCGTTGCTCGAAGAACTGTCTTTTGGTGACCTCCCATCATTAACATCCGGATATTTGTGGTATGATTGAGACGGAACGCAACATCAGGATAGCGGCAGGCCTGGCAAAGTAGGATCAACTTTTCCACCATGATTTCGAAAGCCCTTGAACCTACGGAAGTTGCAAACAATTAACATACCGCAATTGAACGATGCAATGCTATCAAAAGATGGAAATTTACCTTTTGATTGCTGCAGTGGATTTGGAAATTTATCACTTAGCTGCCATTATTGATACTTGAATTGGCTTAGACTATGGTTGCCACATGACAGATTTATCGAGAAAACTATAGATTTTTGAGTTTATTTCTGGTACAGATTCTGTACGAACAGGTGACAAATTTTTGAAATTCGGTACAGATTTTCATCGTTTTTCATAAAGTTTACTAAAATAGAATTTGAAGTATGGTCGAGGCAAATCAGATGACTATTTAAAGACAGAATCAATAAAAGATACGAAAACTAAACCAAATTTTCCGAATGAAAATACAGATTTCAATATGGCAACGCTGTTATCCCTATATAGGCTTTTTATCCGTCAGAGTTTTCTTTTCTGTGATATTATAGGCTTTTTCAATGTAGTTTTGACGTTTTCCAGTAGTTGTATAAAAAGGTTTTGTAAAGGTTGTGTAGCTGCCTTCCAGACCGAAATAAAAATGAATGAGAGAAATCAATTTGAATTCAAGTTGAGTTTTAGTAGAGAGTTGTGTTAGGGTTCTGTAACTATCCTGAAGGGTATTTATATTGTGATCTTCTCGAAATACGCTTTACAGCCTTAAACGCATTCTCAATGCGATTATAAAACCTTGCGCTTTTCGTATAAAACCTAAAAGTGTTTAAAATGTTACTTGGGTATTTGTCATAGTTCAGGCTTTAAGAAAAACCGTTTTTAAAATAAATCAGCCGAAGGGGACCAAAGTTATTCATAAAAAACTGGATTTTAATGTTCCTCCTTAACAAAATGTCTCAAAATCCCATACAAACTTTAGGCACAGAGGTCAGACTTAGCTCGAACAAAAAATCGTCAAAAAAGTGTGTAAAATTTCAAATGCTATCACCAAAAACTACGTTAGAAATTGACTACAAACAGTGCCATCTATTGCGCCGTTCAAAAGTTACAAATCAAATTTTCGTGTTCCCAGTTTTTGAAAAGACGTAATCGTATATGAACCCACAAAAAATGAGTCCAATGTCTCAGTAAAATGGACGACTTCAATTTATTGCTAAACAAATGAAATCAGAGTTACTTTTAACTGGGAGGAATTTCACTTTCTTTATTTTTTCACTACTATGACAGTTAAGATAACTAACAGCTTTGGTATAAGATTTCTCACTTCTTGAACAGTAATTTATGTTAGAAAATGTCCTACACGCTGGAAATTATTTAACCAATTATCGTTAAAAAGTAACCATTTTCACACCTTTCCGCGTTAAGTTATTTTTTGGTTTCTTCCATAGAAGTCATTTTTTGACTTCTCTTGAGAAGTGGAAATATGGTTACTTTTTAACCGCAAGAAATTATTGCGGAGAAGTTGAAAAACGGTTAATTTTGAACCATATCGCAGAATGGAAGGAAAACAGGTAATTTTTTTTCTTAAAAATACTTAGAATTGGGATTTCGGATCGAAAGATAAATCATCATCCAGCGTTCTAATACGAATTTATTGGCAATTTCTTAGCACACCTGACCAGGAACACGAAATTTAACTCACCCTTACCGCCGCTCTCAGTTTGGCCGACCGACTCCGGGGATTCGTTCGACCTCCTCGTCACCCGGAAGCACCACATGTTTGGTCAGTTGCTGCCATCCGGAGCACGGTTTCGTTAGACTGTCCATCGCCTGCCGTTCGTGATAAACGGTGTGGCTGGAGTAGCGCAGCGGCAACCGATTGGCCATATCGTTCAACACGTTACCCATGACGTGCCGCTTTACGACAGTGTCCTCGAGCGAGTGGAACGTTATAGCCACCAGTTTGCCACTAAGCTTCAGATATCGCTGGGCCAGCAGCATCCCGTAGTTGATTTCGTTCAGTTCGTTGTTGACAAAGATTCGCAGCGCCTGGAAAGTTTTCGTGGCCGGATGGCTTGGTCTTTTAAATTTGTCCAATCGGTGCATTCCCGTTCCGAAGCAGGACTGAACGATGTCAGCCAGCTGGTGTGTGGTTTCGATTTCACGCATTGAGTGACGAGCCTCGATTATGGCAATTTTTCTGTACTGTTTTTCTTCCCCGTAAATTTTCAATATCCGGCTCAAATCGGTTTCGTCAATTTTGGCCAAGACTTCAGCGGCCGTTGGACTGTCCTGGTATCGATCCTTATCTATTCGCATATCCAGGGGACCGTTTCTGCTAATTGAAGAACCACGCAGTCCTTCTGCATCGAGGAACAACCGAAATCGAATATGAATCCGTCAATGGAATTTTGTCGAATCTTTAATTCTCGCAATTTTGCGGGAAGCTCGGAAAAACCTCCCAAGTACAGGTATGATTTGTTTCGGGTAACAGGAAGCCAAATCAGTTGCAATCCTATGAGCAATTGGATCTCGATCCAATGCAATAGTTTTGGCTTCCGGAGCAGTTTTTAAAATTTCTTTGGTGTGACCTCCCGCGCACACAAATAGCTCTCCTTTCTGAGGTTTCAAAAACGTGACCCGGCCATAACCGGAACATGGCCAACATTCGTGGCAAAGTTTCTGCTTAAAACTAATCCTAATCTATGAACACCGCCGGCTAATACCTTCATCATTGCTTGTTCAAGTATTCCATAAACTGCCGATGAAAGCACGTCCCGGCACTGCTCCCCGGACAGCTCGGTGGCAGTCGATTGAAGCATCCTCGGGTGTGCCTTCAGGTGCACGTCGTTAACCAGATTCTCCAACGCTCGATGCTGTCACGATAGATTTTCGTCGTTCACGGCAATAATGTTGACACCACCCAGCACTCCGGCCAGCTGATCCCGCAAAAACTGTCCCAGATCCCGCCCGATTTTACTCTGATCCACCGGCCAACGTTCCAGCAGCTTGAGAAAGCGATTGTAGTGCTGGGACATTATACGCACCGACCGGAAGCTGTAAAATAAATTCTTGTATAACTATAATCTAATAGTTACTAATCTAATAGTTAATCTAATAATTACTAAATACTTCAGAGACAAATTAGGTAGAATACTTACAATAAGTTGTATAACTTTGGCTTCAAAAAACTTTTGATAAATACGGCTGGCAAACGGGTTTCGGAGTGGTGGCATGGCTGGTTATCACCCCCAGGGTCGCTGACGATGAGAAGCATCACACTCAATCATGCTCCGAGCAAACAGCAACAGGTCAGCTGGTCGAGCGGCAATCATCTCGATTTTATCTTTTCTCTGTGGAACCGGAATTGCTGCAAAAGGTAGTTGAAAATGGAATTAGCATTGCTGTAGACTAACTATATGTTTTTACTTACCATGGTGCACGGAGTTTATCGGAATCAATCGATGCCCGTATTTGTTGATTTCGTTTTTCAATCCGTCGGAACCGAAACAGCTCCCGGTTCAACTTATCTTCTTCCTTATCGATCGGCACTTCCTCTTCCTAGTGATTCGGGATGCTGCGGGGCTTTATTAGAAAATCATCACTGTTGTCGTTGAACACGGTTCCGGAGACTTTGTTAACGACGACCACGGTTGTTGCTGGTTTTTGTTTACCACCGGGATGTGTGCTAAGCCGGGATTGACGGATGCTAAGGGATCGTACCGATTCCGTTTCCGAAAATGTTTTCTCTCAACTACGGTGTCCGGTACCATCGCAATCGCTAATCCGCCGACGGAAGAAGACGGTACGGAAGATCCGTTTAGTTTTCCTGCAAAGAAATTTGATTTCAAATTCAAAAATCATATTTTAGAAGAAAAAATAGAATTACCTTCCAGCAGAGTTGCCATTGTTTAATCCTTCAGTCGACAGTTTAACAAATCCGGTGGAATCAAACGTTAAATAAACATGGATTAAAAACAATAAAACGCGTTCAATTTCGCCATTGTTCACTTCCAAATTAAAATGGCGAAAATTTTCCTATCGAATTTTTAACCATATTTGGTTAATGCTCAAAAACTTTAACAATGGTTGATTTTGGAGCTCAAAAAATTCTTAAAAAATAACCATATTGGCAGTTTCGAGGCAAAAACCATAAAATGGTTATTTTTTAACCAAAACTGGTTAAAAAAAAATTAGCGTGTATGTCCAGTCAAATACAAGAACATACTAAAGTACTGATTCTACACTCAGGCAAATTCTTATTATAATTTTCATAAGATGCATCTTATGAACCACTTTTTAGAGTGTAAAATAATGTTTCATAAGAGTCTTATGAAATTCTTTCAATTGTCATACGATGTTCTTATGAAAAATAGAAGAAACGGCATTGTGAAAAAATAATGAACACATTCATTCATTGAATCAGTTTTTTTCATCATCTAACAGTACGAAGTAATCGCCAGTTCATAGTTATCTTTAGTTTTGCTTCAATGTTAAATGTAATTTCTATCTCCGGAATGGTAAGTTCGATTTGGTGTTTTTGGTGTGAACATTAATATATAAGTAAACTAAAATACATTATTTGTTTACTTTTCAGCAAGTTGGTCGGCAAAAAACGCAAGGTCGAAGATCAAGATGCTTCAAAAAAAACTTTGATGAAGCCGTCTGTTGATGCGCTGCTGATGGTGACCATAAATGATTAAATTTAAAACAAATTTGGTAAACAATAAAGTGAATGTTTTCAGCATGAAATATCTAGAATTATTCTTATTAGAAAGTGATTTACTGTTTCCATAAGAATCTCTTATGAAAAGCAACAACCTCTCATTGCAGTAGCCGTTCATCTTCAGAATTCATTCGCGTCATAAGACAATCTTATGAATTTCATTATTTTTTCTTATGGCGCCACTTCATAAGAGAATCTTATGGCATACATAATAGTATTTTTCTGAGTGTAGGCATCTCAAAGCGGGTTACTTTCATATATAACTTAAGCATCCAGCTGTTTGAACCTTTGTATTTCTAACAAATTTGATGGAAAAAGATAATAACTTTTATGATTATTTTTTTTATGCAACATGATGAACGTATTACGAAACTTCAATAGCGATTTTCTAGAAGCATGCAAGCAGCTCATACGACCTATAGAAAATTGACTTAAACTTATTCAGTTTTGTTTTGACAGTTCTCTTTGGTGTGTTTGGAGACATCTGGTGGCCCAACCAAAAATCAAAATTAGTTCAAAAAGGGTGTTGGGATTTTTACACAAGTTTCGTGGGCTAGCTTGTATGTCTGTTCTCTGTGATGGAACCACGGCTGCAGGTGACCTCAAGAAAAAACCGGCAAAAGCTCAGAGGAGGAAGACGTTCGCGGACACATCTCAGTTTTCCGATTTTATCTACCTCTCCGCCACCGTAAAAGATCAAGAGCAGCAGCACACGCGATCATCGCATATACAAGAATTTTAATTAAAAAAGGTGAATATTTAAAAGTTTATTAGGTGTAAAATAATATTATGAAAAATAAAAGTTTATAGAGCTAATTTTGGATATTATTTTTTTAATATTTTTATCAATACAACACGATATGCTGTATCGTCCTTTTTCTTATGAGACGATCATTCACTGAAGATTCCACGTACGATCCAACTCGCTTCAAAACGAGTAGAAAAAAGTAAAAAAAATGAATGGTTACTCTACTTAACGACCCGTTCGCTGTATCGTAAAGTGCGTCCAAACGATTCCATTTCATGGAAAAAAGACTATCTTAATCGTACATTAATAATCCAAAACTATAAAGCTAATCTTTCGTGTGTCTTTGGAAGAAGATAATGGAAATCGTTATTGTATAATACTGATTTATGCGGGTTATGAAATTCTTCCAGCTTTCATAAGAACATCTTATGCAAAATAGAAGTACCGGCATTGTGGAAACAAAATGAACACATTCATTCATTCCATCAGTTTTCATCGTCTAACGAAGCACTCCTGGTGCAGCTTTTAATTTTTTAAAGTGAAATTAAATTGTATTTTTAAATGGTAAGTTTTTCTTGTTGTCGTTAGATTTATTTGCAAACTAAAATATATTTTCTGGCTTACTTTTCAGCATGCTGACCGGCAACAAACGCAAGGTCAAAGATCCGGATGTGACAAATTGGAACTTAATTGTGTGTGACTTAATTGGTACCGGTTGTTGATGTGCTGCTGATGGTGACCATGCATGAATTTATTCCACACAAATTTGCGAAAGAATAAAATGAAAACATCAAATATTTTGAATTTTTATTATTATACGTGAAATTTCCTGTTTCCATAAGACCATCTTATGAAAAGCGTAAACTTCTCATTGAAGTAGGTGTTCATCTCAGAATTCATTCGCTTCATAAGACAATCTTATGAATTTCATTGATTTTTCTTATAGCGCCAGTTTATAAGAGAATCTAACTAGCAGTTAGCTCGAAACGAGAAAAACGCGTTTGAAAATTCGGAACACCTATTCAAATCCTATTTATAAAATCGACCACTTTTTGTTCAACAAAATCAAAAAATGTGCATTATATTCACTTATTGTTCGATGGTTATCAAGAACTTTAACTTTTTTCACGTAATTTCAGAGATTTTCGAGTTTCGCCCTATTATTGTTTTTGATTTCAGTTACGCCTGCAAGTTTCGCCCAATTGATCGGCCGTTTTTGTTTTGGTTTTGAAGTTACGCCCATTCATCCTACACGCAAAAACTAATTAGGCCGTTTTGTCACACACGGTCAACTCAGTTACGTCTTTTGGCTCTACACGAATAGAAAAATTCACTCCATTTTGAATAGGCGTAACTTCACGCTCCAACGAAAATGCATCAACATGAAGTTTCGCCCAATTGAATTTTATCAATTTTTTGAAAGTTTTAAGTAATTTTAAGATGAAACCGCGTTTGATAGGTAAAGTGCAACCGCGTGCATTCGGAATGACTGTTAACTCGATTTGTTTACATTTGGCAGTTTCGCCCTTTTGAAATGTTACGCTTGAAATCAAATATGAAAAATTTAAAAAAATTAAAAGAGCAAAAATGCTCTTTCGCTCTTTTCAACATCTGTAAATTTTCTCCTCACTTCTCTATCCACCTTTATCAATTTTCAATTCTGATATTCTTTATTCAAGAACATACATTTCACCGATATGCCGAAAAATAAATTTACAAAAAGTTGTATTAATTCGGAGTACTACTCTATTTGTTCTTTTTCAGGCGTGGAACGTAAACTGGGAAATAAAGTGTATGATGGTCCAGTTCCAGGGCGAGAGTATTATCTTCTCATCGCTGTCGGCCGATTGCAAGGTGATTCACGAATTCATCGGAGGCTACATTTTTATGTCAATGCGCTCAAAGGAAACTAATCAATCGCTCAATGAAGAACTGTTCCACAAACTTACCGGCGGCTGGAATTGAGAAGCG
Source organism: Uranotaenia lowii (assembly GCF_029784155.1). Lineage (NCBI taxonomy): Eukaryota > Metazoa > Arthropoda > Insecta > Diptera > Culicidae > Uranotaenia > Uranotaenia lowii. The sequence continues at coordinate 98,013,350 of NC_073691.1, read as the reverse complement.
TTTGTGTTTGACAAATTTGTTTCATTTTCTCATGAGTACGGATCGAACCGCGTACCGCGATTTTCTGTTCTTAACTGTAGATAACAACACCACAACAGACCGAAAAAGGTATGGACCCCAAAATTTCTGTCAGCTCTTGTGCAGTGCGGTGCAATGAATATCAGAGTGCTGACAAGCGATTCGAAACAACAAGCTACTTTTTAAAAGCCTCTTGAGACAAGTCAAAACTCCCCATAAAACGAAGCGCACATCGTGCTATGAAGTTATAAAATATGTCTAAAGGTACACAGTAAATGAAAATTACCGAGTTCGGTAATTTTTTTACCGAAATCCTAACATGTGTAAATCGTTAAACTGTTCGGTAATTTTTTCGGTAAAAAGTATACGAACATCGGTAAATGAAGAATCGATTTACCGATATTCGTTTATTTTTTACCGAAAAAATTACCGAACAGTTTAACGATTTACACATGTTAGGATTTCGGTAAAAAAATTACCGAACTCGGTAATTTTTGTTTACTGTGTATACGTTATTTACCCACTACAATATGCCAAAAGTGTCTTCTGAGCTTAATCCAAAACGTAAAACCATACTAAATTATACGCTTTGAAGCAATTTGTAAGAAATAATTTTATCCCTACACAGTAAATGAAAATTACCGAGTTCGGTAATTTTTTTACCGAAATCCTAACATGTGTAAATCGTTAAACTGTTCGGTAATTTTTTCGGTAAAAAGTATACGAACATCGGTAAATGAAGAATCGATTTACCGATATTCGTTTATTTTTTACCGAAAAAATTACCGAACAGTTTAACGATTTACACATGTTAGGATTTCGGTAAAAAAATTACCGAACTCGGTAATTTTTGTTTACTGTGTATACGTTATTTACCCACTACAATATGCCAAAAGTGTCTTCTGAGCTTAATCCAAAACGTAAAACCATACTAAATTATACGCTTTGAAGCAATTTGTAAGAAATAATTTTATCCCTACACAGTAAACGAAAATTACCGAGTTCGGTAATTTTTTTACCGAAATCCTAACATGTGTAAATCGTTAAACTGTTCGGTAATTTTTTCGGTAAAAAATAAACGAACATCGGTAAATGAAGAATCGATTTACCGATGTTCGTTTCTTTTTACCGAAAAAATTACCGAACAGTTTAACGATTTACACATGTTAGGATTTCGGTAAAAAAATTACCGAACTCGGTAATTTTCGTTTACTGTGTATGGTTTAATGCATATGTCTTCAAAAGCTGCAATGTTAACATTCATATTTATTAAGTAAACAATAATTGTGTAAACTACTTCTGCTATTTAACCCTATTCCACACTAGGCAGCATGAACTGCGATTTTTGTTATGAGACGAACTTTGTTGTCTGTTGTTGTTGTTGGAAATCTGAGACGGTCTCAGTGTCTCCCGAAGAAAATGGGAGACGCTGAGACCGTCTCGAGACGAGCCGTCTCCTAGTGTGGACTAGGCTTTATGATTGTTTAAAGTAGATCGTTTTTCGTGTTAATATTTGCTTTGCTAACGGTTTTACTGAAACCGAAAAAAAGTTATAAATTAACAAACATAAAAGCAATAATAAATCAAATCAAATGTTGGTTGCTGATAAATTTAAATATAAATTAACCTTTTTCTGTAACAAATTTTGTACGAAACATATTGAAATAAATGTAGGTACTTCTAAGCAATTTTGTTTTGTTTTGTTATGAAAGAACGTTTCTGTTTATTTGTACACGACCGCTAAAATCATCACGCTATGTTTTTTTTGCGATTGCTTGCAAAAATATTAAGATATTTTCCTGTGGTCATTTCTTTGGCTTCCTGAACACCCAACTGGTACGCTTGGTCGTAGATTTTTTTTCACTTCAGCAATGATTCCGTAAGTAGATATTGAAGAGGCTTTTCGTGGGCGATGCCACATGAATAAAAATGATGGCTACAAAGGATTATGGCAAGACACACCCACACTTCCCCAAACCAGCGTGTACTCACCGCATTTTCGCCGAATGGATCCCACTGTACGGCACCTCGCCTGCCCGGCATGCGTCCGCCGCCTTTCGACCGAGCGCCGATCGGGTGGCACCTCGTGCCTCTTCCGCTATTCGGCCGCCCTACGCCTGGGGCCGATTGGTGGCGCTGTCGCTGCTGGTCGGCCGCCCTACGCCTGGGGCCGATTGGTGGCGCTGTTGCTGCTGGTCGGCCGCCCTACGCCTGGGGCCGATTGGTGGCGCTGTTGCTGCTGGTCGGCCGCCCTACGCCTGGGGCCGATTGCTGGCGCTGTTGCTGTTGCTTTCCCTTGTGGACCCTCTCTGCCGGAATACCTCCACTTTTCTTCACGGCAGAGTCCCGGGGCCTCCGAGTTTTGTTGTGCTGCTCGGCGATTCGGAGTGCCGATTGGCAGCACTGCGGGAACTGTGGCCCTACGCCTGTGGCGCCTCCTGGGGTCTACCAGGGGCTGCTGGTCTTGGTTGATTCGTGCCTCCGTCCTACACTTGTGGCGCCTCCTGGGGTCTACCAGGGGGCTGCTGATTTTCTTCGACTCGCCCGAAATTGCCGCACCGGAAGGCAGTTGAGGTGAGGGGAGAAAAAAGAGCCCTGAGGAAGCAAACAAACGCGTTAAATTTTTGGCCTACGGGTTGCATTTGTTCCACTTACGCAACTTGGTCTTGCGGCTCTTTCCTTTTTCTTTTCCTGCTCTTTTTCTTTAATGCCGCCTCTTCTGGCCGGCTCGTCTCTCCGGTTTTCTTTTTCCTTCTTTTTTTTTTTTTCTTTTATTTTCGGCCGATTCCGCGACACCGATACTGGTCGTCAACCTTCCGGGAATACGCTCTGAAGCGGGTTTCTGCTTTTTCTCCGGCAAAATTTTGAGGCACGCCGTCCTGTAGCCACCAACACGTCCGAGCACCACTTACTTTTACCGAAATGGCCGATCTTTTCCGCGTGGCCCGTTTGACAGCTCTTGTTGCACGCTGCGTTTGCTTTCCTCATTTTTGGGTACTTTTGGCATAAAAAGTACGCTTGGCGCATTTTAACCAATTTTGGTTTAATAATAACAACACGCTGATTTTTCTCTATATGGGGATGGGTTTTAATGTGTTCATTTTGCCAATCGCTCGTATCGTGAAATATTTTTAGGACTAATAACTTAGCTTTAACCTTAAATGCAACACAACATTGCTGCTTTGGTAGAATTTTTCATGGATCATGATAAGGATCCATGAAAAATTCATAATCACGCCACTAGGAGTTCGAAGGAGATATGAAAATCGACGGCTGTGTCGAGAAAACCTCGTACTGATGTCACCCTGCAGTGGTGAGTTTCTTCAAAACTAAAGACAATAAACTATATCTCTACGCCAACGAATCTTGGCAGAATCCAACAAAATTTAAGCCAACAAGTTATGGCAAATGTGTCGATCATTACCAGTATATCTGGCAGAAAGAAACTCCTTCGAATCCTTAAAACAATCTACTTAATAACATCCACCTCAGCAGCATACGAAAATCCAAAATCAAATGGTTATTGATAGAGATAATAACCTAGATCTTACAAATAGAACTTAACAAACGAAATTTAGGTGGGAACTTAACTGGTTTATACTAAAAGCAACAGAAGTCTAAGGAAAAGAGGGATTTAATCCTCTAAATTACCAAGGGCCCGGAATAGAGGTTATACCGCGCCTCCAGATCGCGTTCCTTTTGATATTTCCTTGGCAACCCCCTTGACAACTGTGCATGATCCATTATGTATCATTATGTGAGGTTGGTGATTTGTGGTCAAGTCTGAATCGGACAGTTGAACTGTCGACACCATTTCAGGCGAGGGTAATTTGTGGTTCCGCTGCGCGTATTTTGGGGTGTGGACCGTGGTAGATGGTGATCTCATAGCTTGTGGTTTTGACAAAGTTGGTAGATAACTTTTGGTAGATTCGTCTTGATCGGGAAGTCTTAATCGGGAGTTGTCATGGTTGATTGAAGCTGGTCTTGATCGGGAAGTCTTAATCAGGAGTTGTCGTGGTTGAATGAAGATAGTCTTGATCGGGTAGTCTTAATCGGGAAGTCTTGATCGGGTGGTCTTAATCGGGAGTTCATTGTGGATGTACTTGTTCGGTTTTCTTATTTCTGGGAAGCCTGGTCAGCTATGGTCCTCCGGACTAGGAGAAAGTCAGCAGGAATCTTGCAACCTCTTTCAAGCTACCGTGGGCGTTGTCCTGATTCGTCTTGTTGATGCTGTGCTGAATAAGCGGAGTTCGTGTTTGCGGGACAAAATCGGATGTTGCTGCTGCTGCGAATGAGCTCCTTCAGACGGGCCCTTCTTCCGGAGTCGTCGAGCAAAGCAGATGGTTGTGGTGCTGACGATGAACGTGTTTTTTCGCATCGGCGATGCTTTTGTTGGCAACCTTGGGTAGCGGACATAGCTGGACTTGTTACTGTACTCACGAGGAGGTAGATGAGAGATGTTGCTCGCTGCGTTTTCCAGATGCACGATTTTTCCCGATCGGCCTAACGGTGTTTCCTGCGCTGTTGCGCTTGGTTGACAGGCTTTGGCTGTGGTCATAGCTGGATTATCTTAGTCTGGTTTGATGTCCTTCACGTGGTAGCGACCTCGCTTTCCGGTGACGACATCCTCCAGAGTGTAGAGATTGGCTCCCAGCTTTTCTTTAACGATAGCCGGAATAAATTTGGGGTCCAGTTTCTTGTTGATATGGTCCGCCTTCGAAGAAAGAACAAACGAGCGGCGCCATACTAGCTCGCCCGGTTGAAAGGACACAGTCCGCTTCTGTAGATCGTAGCGCTGCTTTGTCTTCTCGTGAGTCTTCTTGATCCGCTGTTGGATGAACTTGTGAATCCTGTTGATCGTAGATAGCCGCATCTCCTGCGCGACCTTTGGATCGTCTGACACGTTTAAGTCCTGCAGAGTGTAGAGGTCCGTGTGCAACAGAAGTTCCCTTCCGAAGTTAGCGAAGTGCGGGCTGACTCCGGTTGATTCGTGCTTCGCACTGTTGATGGCTGCGGTGATGGCGGCCAGGTTCTTGTCCCACTCTCGATGATCTTCCTCCAACAACGATCGAACACAAGTGATAAGAACTCTGTTCACTCGCTCGGCGTTGTTGACCTGCGGTGCGTAAAAAGCGGTCTTCATGTGGATAATGTTGTGACGGCTTAGCAGCGCCCGAAACACCTGCGACTCGAACTGCTTGCCGTTATCTGATAAAATAATCCTTGGTCTGGAGAACTTGAGGAACACCTTTTCTTCCAAAAACTCGACCATCTTGCTCGAATCAGCTGCTCGCATCGGGTGAGCGATGACGTATTTCGTGATCCAGTCGACAATTACTAGCAGCACAGTGTTGCCTTTCTTGGATCTGGTTAAGGGTCCGACGAAATCGATAGAAATTAGCTCCCACGGGACCTTCGCTGGCTTGAGCTTCCCCATCTGCGGCATCATTCTTATATTGGGCGCTTTACTAGCCTTGCACGTAGTGCATGCTTTGACGTAACGGGCGACGTTGTCCTGCATCTTCGGCCAGTAATAGTGCTGCTGTAGTTTGTGCCACGTCTTCTGGAAGCCTAGATGCGCTGCTGATGGTGCGTCGTGGTATCGACGAATGAGTTCTGCTCGGTGGTTTTCCGGAACTACTTTCTTCCATCGATGCGTGATTAAACCAGCCTCGTCCTTGCAATGACAATTTTTGTAGAGCTCGTTGTTTGCGATACGAAAGTCGGGATATTTGTCGCCTTTCCTTTCTACCTGCTTGACGATGTTCTTGTACCATGGATCATTCTTCTCGGAAATCGAAAACACTAGCGAACAGACTACTCTGGATAGCGCATCTGGTACGGTGTTGCAGCTGCCCTTCCGGTACCTGATTTCGAAGTCGAACGCGTTGAGTCTCAAGAGCCATCTGCTCATCAAGGCTGTGGGGTTTTTCAAAGTTTTCAGGTAGCTGAGTGCGGAATGGTCACAGTAAACGACGAAACGTACTCCTTCTACATACCCACGGAACTTTTCTATCGCACGAATAACTGCTAAGCACTCTTTTTCTGTGACTGTGTATTTTCGCTCCGACGAAGATAGCTTCTGGGAAAAATAACTGATCGGGTGTTCTTCTCCCTCGATGTCCTGCGTCAATACAGCACCAATCGCGACATCGCTAGCGTCGCATGCTATTGAGAACGGTTTTGTGTAGTCCGGCATCGCAAGTACTGGCGCGGTGACTAGAGCTGACTTGAGTTTGAGAAAAGCTTCTTCTGCTGCTGTTGTCCATCGGAATTTGATCTTGGCTTTCGTGAGCTCCGTGATTGGTGCGGCGATTCGTGAGAACTCTGGAATGAAGCGTCGATACCATCCGCATAAGCCTAAGAATCTTTGAACTTCCTTTCGTGTACTTGGAACTGGAAATTTGACGATGCTCTCCACCTTTTCCTCGTCGACCCTCCATCCTCCTTCACTGAGAACGTAGCCCAAATATTTTATGCGTTGGCGACAGAACTTGGATTTTTCCGGAGAAATGGTGAGATTCGCCTGACGTAGTCTGGTTGCCACTTCTTGAAGAACTGCTACGTGCTCGTCAAACGTTTTGGAGCAGATAATGATGTCGTCCAAATAATGAAAGACGAATGGCTCCATGTCCGCGAAAAGATGTGTCATTAGTCTTGCGAGTCCTTGACTTGCCGTACAGATGCCAAAAGGAACAACCTTAAATTGGTAGTGACCACGGGATGGTACAGTGAATGCTGTTAAGGGTCGTGACTTTTGTTGGAGCGGCATTTGCCAGAAGGCATCCTTCAAGTCAATTGAAGATATGTACGAGCATCCTCCGAGGTTATTGATGATTGCGGATATCTGCGGTATCGGATAACCTTCGTTCACCATGATCGAGTTCAGGTGTCTTGCGTCTAAACATACCCGGTATCTGCCATCTTTCTTCTTCACCGCTACCAGTGGATTGTTCCACGGTGAGAACACTGCTTCTTCGATCACGTCTAGGGATAGCATTCGGTCGACTTCTTTGTTAACTTCCGCTAGGACGTACTGCGACATTGGGTAGTACCGTTGTTTCCTTGGTGGCGCATTTCCGACGTCGATTTGATGTTCGTAGATCTGCGTCCTACCTAGTTTACCATCTTCTGCCTTCGGAAATATGTGTACCACTTGGTCTAGTCGCTTTTGCTGTTCTGGTGAAAGCGCCTTCATCGGTTCTGCATCTTGTTCAATTTCATTGTTCATTATCGAGAAGCACACTGCCTTGACGCCAAACGTTTGCCAGAAGTTCATGCCCATGATAGCGCAATCTGGCAAGCTAGGCACGAGTAGAACCGGCAAAATTTCGCTTCGATTGTTGTACGATATTGGCAGACGTGTGAAGTGATTGATCTGGTGTGGCGTTCCATCCGCTGTCTTGATCCCACCGTTCAGTGCTTCTTTTCGCAGTCCAAGCTCTTCTACGATCTGTGCTTTACTGCCACCTAACAAAGAACAGTTTGCACCACTGTCCAACAAAGCTGTGACTTTCTTTCCAAGAACGTCCAAAACGGCGTGTGGACGATTGTCATGTCCGGGATTGATAATGATAGAGTTGATGTCTTGTAAATCGGGAGGTATTGAAGGTTGATAGCTGTGTTGCGAAGAATCTGGCCCTCCATCTACCACCTCCTCGCTGCGGCGTTTTCCGCTTCGCTGTTACAAACAAGACAGCTGCGTAACGTGTAACCTTTTCGACCGCATCTGTAGCAAAAGAGAATTGCCTGTGCCTTCGTGCAATCCGGAAACCTATGCCCCTCCTCATCGCAGTTCCAGCAAAGCGCTGGGCGGTACGCTGTATGCTGAACAGGATCTAGATCGTACATGTTGCTGCCTGCTTGCTGAAGCTGCTGGTTCTGGAGCTGTGGTTGATAGTGCTGTTGGAATTGCCGTTGAGGCTGCTGTTGTTGAAGCTGCTGCTGCTGTTGAAGCTGCTGCCGCGGCGCCCATTTAGCTTGCTGTTGCAACGGATGTTGTATTCGATAGTTTTCCGCTTGACTGCCTTGCCGATTCACCAAATTGTTCTGACCTGCCGAAGTTGTGGGCGATTGTTGACGCTGTTCCGGTCGTTGTAGAGAATGTTGCTGCTGTAGTCCTGTATTGAAACGATTCGATCTGCGCTCCAGTTGAAGCTTCATGGCACAAACTTGCTCGTACAGCTGGTTGAAGTCCCCTTGCAAACCGTTTGCTTCTTCTGGATCCACTGGATCTGCTTCAGTTTGGATAGCTGACGTTGAAGCCGCACCTTGCTGGGCCTCGTTCTCCACCGCATGTACTCTGTTGAAGCGTGGCTGTTGTATCGGAAGCCGATGCGATGGTGCTGAGTATGATGTGGCTCCGTACAACTGCTCGTCCGCCTCCACTGCTTGCAATCTCCCGAAACGCTGCTGCTGGTGTTGCTGAGACCGACTTGTTGTTGCTGGTGTTGCGAAGTTCGGTTCTAGTAAGTGGTTGTGCGGAATTGGAATCCTGCGCTGCTGGTTCAGCAATAGCCTTGTTTCGTCGAAGTTGCTGCAGACGTTGACCAGGTCCATCAATGTCTTTGGCTGAGCGGCTGTTACTATTGTTGCATAGTCCATGTTCATGTTTTTCTTGACTATGAACAACTTCTCCTCTTCCGTAAGTGGTGGATCGATGAAGCGGAATAGTGTAGAGATGTCACGGAAGAACTTATCGAACGTTTCGTTGGCACCTTGAAAACGGAAGCTGGCTTCCAGCCTCAGGATCTGCGCATACCCGCTTGGCAGAAACTCCCGTCGAATTTCTTGCTTGAATGCTTGCCAGGAATACAGACGACGTTGGGCAAGTGCTCTGGAGTACCAGTCGAGGGCGTCTTCAAGCAACAGGTGCTTGATAGAAGCCAGAAGTGTCTGATCGTCGATTCCCTCTGATCTGGCAAACGTCTCCACCCGGTCCAAGAAAATGTTGAGGGACGTGGTGTCCTTTTCGCCTCGGAACTTGAAAGGCCAATTGTGAATGGCCTTCTGCATCCGCCTGTCGTAGTTGCTACCACTCCGGTTTGTAAAGCTGTCGTTCAACTGCTGCTGCCTCCTTTGTCGTTGTTGAATGTCGAACCGCAGTTCGTCCAGAACGTTCACAGCAGCCAGACCAGCCGAACTACCCGACCTCCGGATGATTACTTCCTCCAAGTCCCTCTGTCCTTGTCTGCCTTCTTGGAATGGAAGAGAAGACGGCTCGACATCCGCTTCTTGCATCCGTGCTCGTGCTCCTTCATCATTTCCGACTGCTTGTGGCCTCGGTGGAATCGTCAACGCATCGCAGGCATCCCTACTGCTACTGTTCTCTGCCTGGATGGTTGGGACACTAGTTGAAAGGCTAGTGTTTTCTGTTTCACTTAACACCATATTGACTGCACTGTTCACGCACTCTATCTGAGCTAGCAGCGTCTCTACAAGCTCGCACACGACCCTACGCGTTTCCTCTAAACTCGCGACCACTGGAATCAGTGATAATCTTTGCCGGTAATGAAGCAATCTCGATTTCGCGCAAGCCATTTGATCGGCATTTCTATTCTGCGTGGCTAAATCAACATGATTTCTCAATTCTACCACTGCCCTCTGGCAGACCTCGATGTTCAACTCCGGCGACATTACGTGTTCTGAATTAACATAGATGGTGTCTCTAAGGGTGTCCTCTTGGACAAGAGCTTTTAACTTGACAACCCTAGCTCTTCTAGAGCATGGGGCTAGATTTGAAACATGGCGCAAGGCCAATTCATATTCCATCTCCTCATCATTAAGATGATACAAATCAATTTGTTTATTCATCATTCTTTATTAGGTTTATTAGGATCAAAAAACCAGACAAATGTGGACTTACAGATTACAAAATTACGATACGATACAAAAATTGAGCGATAATAATAATAACATAACAGTAGGTTTAACTAAATTACTGTTACAATCAAAAACATACTAATATCATCACAAATACAAATGATATTTTATTTTTCCCGAACAAAACTTAAGCGGTTCGTTTTTGTTGGGCGCCATTTATTGAAGAGGCTTTTCGTGGGCGATGCCACATGAATAAAAATGATGGCTACAAAGGATTATGGCAAGACACACCCACACTTCCCCAAACCAGCGTGTACTCACCGCATTTTCGCCGAATGGATCCCACTGTACGGCACCTCGCCTGCCCGGCATGCGTCCGCCGCCTTTCGACCGAGCGCCGATCGGGTGGCACCTCGTGCCTCTTCCGCTATTCGGCCGCCCTACGCCTGGGGCCGATTGGTGGCGCTGTCGCTGCTGGTCGGCCGCCCTACGCCTGGGGCCGATTGGTGGCGCTGTTGCTGCTGGTCGGCCGCCCTACGCCTGGGGCCGATTGGTGGCGCTGTTGCTGCTGGTCGGCCGCCCTACGCCTGGGGCCGATTGCTGGCGCTGTTGCTGTTGCTTTCCCTTGTGGACCCTCTCTGCCGGAATACCTCCACTTTTCTTCACGGCAGAGTCCCGGGGCCTCCGAGTTTTGTTGTGCTGCTCGGCGATTCGGAGTGCCGATTGGCAGCACTGCGGGAACTGTGGCCCTACGCCTGTGGCGCCTCCTGGGGTCTACCAGGGGCTGCTGGTCTTGGTTGATTCGTGCCTCCGTCCTACACTTGTGGCGCCTCCTGGGGTCTACCAGGGGGCTGCTGATTTTCTTCGACTCGCCCGAAATTGCCGCACCGGAAGGCAGTTGAGGTGAGGGGAGAAAAAAGAGCCCTGAGGAAGCAAACAAACGCGTTAAATTTTTGGCCTACGGGTTGCATTTGTTCCACTTACGCAACTTGGTCTTGCGGCTCTTTCCTTTTTCTTTTCCTGCTCTTTTTCTTTAATGCCGCCTCTTCTGGCCGGCTCGTCTCTCCGGTTTTCTTTTTCCTTCTTTTTTTTTTTTCTTTTATTTTCGGCCGATTCCGCGACACCGATACTGGTCGTCAACCTTCCGGGAATACGCTCTGAAGCGGGTTTCTGCTTTTTCTCCGGCAAAATTTTGAGGCACGCCGTCCTGTAGCCACCAACACGTCCGAGCACCACTTACTTTTACCGAAATGGCCGATCTTTTCCGCGTGGCCCGTTTGACAGCTCTTGTTGCACGCTGCGTTTGCTTTCCTCATTTTTGGGTACTTTTGGCATAAAAAGTACGCTTGGCGCATTTTAACCAATTTTGGTTTAATAATAACAACACGCTGATTTTTCTCTATATGGGGATGGGTTTTAATGTGTTCATTTTGCCAATCGCTCGTATCGTGAAATATTTTTAGGACTAATAACTTAGCTTTAACCTTAAATGCAACATAGATAGGGCTCCAAGTTCTACAGGTTGAAAGAAAATAAAACAATTTAGATTTTTGTTTCGTATGCACCGTTTAATGCAATAAAGTATATACGAAATTACGATACATTGAATTGATATCATCCTGGGTTAGTCCTTTGGTCCATGCCGGAGGAGAGAAGTGTACGTTTGGTGTACTGTATCCTTGTGCTCCTATAAAGTTAAATTTGATTAATCAGTTACCGTAATTTGTACGAAATCGTCTTGTAGCGAACTTTCCAAAACCCGCACTGCAATAATGTGGTCCGATTGGACGTAAGGGAATCTGTCGTACCAAATACAGGTTAGGTGTTACAATGGATGAAGGATTTACAAAAGGTTCGACTTACGGTTGCTAATTTGGCAATATCGAGACTACCTCGACCTCGATTAACCTTGCGAAACCGCTTAAACTTCACTATTCGATAACTATTCACTTTAGTAGCTCTTCCACCAACCTTTTTCACTCTATCTACGACTAACTTTTTCCTCTTCCGAAACTATGCTTCCTTTTTTACCGTCTAACTGAAAAATGTCCTTTTTCCCTCCACCCAAAATAATCTCCACGTAGTGGCTACGTGAAAAACTACATAATTTTTATCCACCTGATTTTCACGTAAATGCTACGAAATAAGTATGCAAACGCGTCCTTATAGGAATTGGAGTTTCAAGAAAGTCAACTACATTTTACGTGAATTTTGAGTGAGTTCAACGCGATTTATTTTTGAAAGCTACGGAGAATGTTTTTATTTTTGGAATGAAATTTGCGTCAATTTTATTACTATTACTTTTCCTTTTTATTATTGTTTTGAACTAAATCGAAAGTTAAATAAAAATACTATGAAACTTAATATCAAAAAAATCTTTTATTTTTAATTTGGGTTTCCCAAATGCAGTTTCTCGGATCATCATGTGTCGATTGTGTCGGAATCCAAAATTGCACGGATGCCGGTAATTTTCTTGAAGCTGGACTGTTGGAACTTCCAACAGTTGAAATCGATGCTGTGGTAGGGGCCGTGTATAGAAAACCTCCTTCCGGGGCCACCTGACTGTTCTCATCTCCGATACTTCCGGAATCTTCCTGACTATAAAAGTCTTCTTGAAGCCAGTACTTTCCGATCCTTCTTCTTCTTCTTAGATTTCTTGTACAGGTCTCCTAGAAAAAGAAATAAAGAAAATAATATAGATTCAGTCGTCAATACGAAACCAATGAAACTTACCGGAATATTCGCCTTGCCAGCGAAAATGTCACGTCCGAATGTATAAGTAGCTCGCTGATATTCGGATACATGAAACATCTCTCCCTGGAAGGGGGACAAGATGTATCAAGGCTGCCCAAAAAATTTTTCGAATTCACCAAACCTACAAAAGTTACAACTTTATGCAAAACAAATTACTGCTGGTTTTCATTTGACTTTCGTACCCAAGGGAAGTTCCAACCAGATCTTAATGCAAACGACCTTGACGTACCAAACCAATCATCGACTGATTTTCCACATCCGGATCACATATTTTGGTTATAAAAACATTATCTTTCAGGATAAATCTTCTAAAACCAGCGTCCAGTTGAGGATTTCATTTGGAACTGGTAATCGGAAACCTAAAAACAAACAGGTTTCGCAAATAAACTTTATTTACAAATGCAATCGGTATGTATAACTAAAAAAACTTACCTTTCTGTGCCTAATATCGGTCGCCAAGTTTTTTCTCGGAACAAAGATGGTCCCAATAAAATTCTGCTGGTGTTTTTTTTATTCCACCACGTAAAATAAAAAAAGGAAGTGCCATTGCGGTTTGCTCGTCCAACGGCGCGCCGTTTTGCTGTGGCGCTTGTCGCGAAATTTTTTGGGAACTACGAAAATTTCAAAACGTAAACAAATTCAGCTGTCGGAAGCCTGCTTTTTTTCTTATAAGAAAAATGATCAATCGCACCAAAAAATTGATCACAACGGAATTCAAGACACCCACTTAGAATTTACGTGAAATTCAAATATCATTTACCGGTTGACATGTATTAGTTACGGGGAAGTAATGTGGTTGCTACAGGACACACGTAGAATCGATGGGATGCATCAAAAACTTAGTTTACGTGAAAAATCCCGTAAAATTAATTTCTATATTATTTTGGGTGTCCTTTAATCTATTCTACACGGTAAACAAAGTTACTCTGTTCTGTATAAAAATCCATACAGATTCGAGAAAAGTGTCTCCACTTAGTTTTATGTTTGGGCGCTTTACACAGAGCGTGAGCAAAAAGCTTTTACATATTCGAAAGCTTTCAACCATGGTTCAACCATAATTGCAGTTAGTCAATTCTGTATATTTTGACATGGGGATGCCCATGCATTTTCAAGATTTTTTCAGGGAAGTAAAAATTAATGAAATTTCTCAAAAAAGGACAAAATTTAAATCTTTTGCGCAGCATTAAAATCTTTATTGTCAAGTCATTCTGGTGCCTAATATTCTTTTATATTTTTGTTTTTTTTTTTAAATTTCATTTCGGCAGCAAACTCAAACAAAATTCAACTTAGAATTTCCAACGTACGATCGTCTTTTTTGCGTTATTGAAATGCCAGAGGAAAACCCAAAGAATCTGTAAAAATGAAATTTATTTTAATCTTTTGTAACAATTTACAATCAATTTTGTTATCAGTTTGTAATGTAACAAAGTAATAAACATAGAAAACAAGAAATTCTATTGATATAGTTATATTTCAAATTGAAAATACATATTTTTTAGCGCCAGTAGTCAATTGGAATTTCAATTCAAAATTCTTAGGAATAATTTTGTTAGATTGGATTCGTAGGTTTTATCTGATTGAAAATGACAATTATCCACCTAGAACAATTAACCACTATAAAGACACCTTTCTGAACAGTTTTGATAAACAAACCGAATTGTTCCGGTAAAAATAATTCCTCAAAGCAGCTTTTGCTTTTATGCAGCTTGAAGCTAAAATGTAACGTTTTATTAGATACATTTTTTATCAAATTTAGTAGATAATAACTTACATTTAGTATTATTTTTCCTCAGCAAATTACTTGATTGATCGCCGGTGTTCTAAGTCAGTTTTCGTGAAGGTTATCTCTTTTCGTTAGACCTGATTAGAAATTATTGGCTTTAGATTTTCGGTACTTTAACTGACGTTTTCGTTGTACTTACGAATCCGGTCTACGGCAAATATTGTAGACCCAGGACTACCTAGTTTATCTGAATTCAAATCAAGAATACGAGATGCACTTTAGCTCTCACGTGTGTCGGCTTTCGTTTCACCTAATTTGTAGTGAATAATTTTATAAATATACTTTTTTAAAGTCAGTTGCACATCGTACTTACGGAATTCAACTTTAGCTGATATTAAGCTCAACGAAACGATCTCAAATTAACGATTTATAATCGGTTTAACTGATCTAGTACGATCCTCACGTGCGAACTGTTTCCTCGCTTTTATCTAAATAATTTAGGATTAAATCCGCGTTAAAAAACTTCTATCTGCGAATATTGTATTCTACTTACAGACTGAGCTATAATTATAATTTATCCTCGAGGAAATAAATGCACTAAACCACTAATAATGAAATGAAATTTTCGACAGTATAGAACGACTTGCACTTTCGATTACTGTTTCCGTTTAAATGATGACTCATCTTCTTTCTTTTGCATGACATCCGCTGTCACGACATGACATCGGCTATCAGGGTTTTGACAGTTGCTCCTTTCCAGCAGGGGTGTTCGGTGCTGCCCAGTGGGTGTATCGTACACTCAACAATCCCCCACCCGTAAACCTGGTCCAGATTAGATCCCTGAAGTCGTCGTCTTAATCGGAGCAGAGTTACCACTAATATCAAACGTCGGGCTAGCAGAGCTCTCTGGAGCCACCATTTCTGCTGCATCAGTGTTAGCTGTGAGCTCGAGTACAGCAAGATTGGCCGTTCCGCGTCTGAATACTCCTCCTGTCGTGCGCACCATGGCCTGGCGTATGCGACCATCACTGGAAACGATAGGTTGCTCGATAATACCGCGTACCCAAGCTTTTCGTCGATTTCCTTCCACGATGTACACGAGATCACCCTTTTGCAGTGGAGTTGTTTCGGAGAACCATTTCGCTCGTTGATTAACAATTGGCACATATTCTTTAATCCACTTTTTCCACAGTACGTCAGCTAATTCCTGCGACCTTTTGTAGGAGTCACGCAGCGCTTCTGCTGGATTCGTTGGCTTGATGACCTCTTGTGATTCGTTTGGATTCAAACCACGTAGAAAACTATTCGGACACAATGGTTCATTGGCTGCTTCCTGTGACACTACAGTCAAAGGGCGACTGTTGATGATATCTTCTGCTTCGGCGAGTGTTGTTAAAAGAATTTCGTCGTTCAACTTACGACCATCGTCGAGAGCTCCCATGATGCTTTTCACGGAGCGCACCATCCTCTCCCACGCTCCTCCCATGTGGGGCGTTGCTGGAGGTATGAAGTGCCAGCTGGTGGTGGCACTAGTGAATTCGTCGGCACAAACAGTTTGGATGTCTCGAACTTGTTGTGTAATTTCTTTACTTGCTCCACGCAGGTTCGTACCGTTATCAGAAAAATATTCTGAAGGTGGGCCGCGGCGGTTTACGAAACGTCGAATGGCCATAAGGCATGACTGCGCGGATAAACTGTGCGCCACCTCCAAATGCACTGCTCTTACGACCAAACAGGTGAATACAACAACCCAGCGCTTCTCTCTTCTGCGTCCAACGGCAACCTCAATAGGGCCCAAATAATCCAGGCCGACAAAGGTGAATGGCCTTTTAAAGGGAGTAAGTCGTTGTATAGGTAAAGAGGCCATACGTGGAGTCTTCGGCATACATTTTCTCATTTTGCACCACATACAAGATTTTTCCGTACGCTTGATCAAATTCGTCAAACCAGTTATGACAAATCGCTGCATTATCTCGTTCTTAACAGTTTCTCTGAACCCGTGTCCGTATCGTTCGTGGTATTGGCGGACAAGAAGCTCAGAAACGTAATGCATTTTTGGCAGAATGATAGGAAACCGGAGATCAAATGGCAAGAATTCGGCCTTTTCAGTGCGTCCTTCCATTCGTAGCACGCCGTTGGAATCAATTAATGGAACTAGTTTGAATAACGGACTTGATTTTTCTAACGGTATCCACTTCGTAGAAGGAAGATTTGCGTTGCGTTTGAGAGTTTTAATCTCGTCTGAATAAACTTCGCTTTGTGCCAATTTAAAAAGTACATTTTCGGCACGCTGATGTTCGTCTTGTTTCAAAGGTAATTTTTCAGAGGGAATTTCAACTTTAATAATTTTCTGTATTTTTACAGTTGTCAACACGGCTTCTATAGGTTGGCCTTTACGCCTGCGACGGCAGTTAGAGATAAAACGAAGGACGCATGCTACAGTTCGAACCGCTACGTTCCATTTTGAGAACCTTGAAACATCGATGAGACTGCTGGGAAGCTCAATTTTATGGAAAAGATGAACTGCTTTTATTTCCGTCTTCGTATTCGCTGATGGCAGATTCTGCTGAGGCCATTCTGACGAGTGGAGGTAGAGAAAATCGGGTCCCCGGAACCAAGGACTTTCATCGGAGAGGTTCGATAAGAGGCCCCACTTCGTTAATAAATCAGCCACATTCATTTTGGACGGAACATACCGCCAATCGGTCAGCTTCGTTAGGCTTAAAATTTCACCGATTCTAAAGGCAACAAATGATTGATATTTGCGTTGATCTGATTGGATCCACGACAAGACTGTACGTGAGTCAGTCCAATAAAAAATTTGATCTACGTGAAGCGAATGATTGGTCTTGATGGTGTTTCCCAAATTTGCACCTTGAACTGCTGCCTTCAACTCGAGTCGCGGGATTGAAAGTTGCTTAATCGGAGCAACTTTAGAACGTGCCATTACTAAAGAACATTTTACGACATTTTCTACTGAAATTCTCAAATACGCGACACAACCAAATGCGTTTTCTCCGGCATCCGTGAAAATATGCAGTTGTATTTCACCGAATTGATCCGACGATGTGTTTCCAAAATAGCTTCTGGGTACCCTGATGTTTTCCACGATAGAAAATCCTGCAATCCACTGGTTCCACTTTACCAAAGAATCCGAATCAATTGGCTCATCCCATTGACATCCCGTTCTCCACAGATCTTGAATGAGCATCTTGCCCAAAACGGTGAATGGTGCCAGAAAGCCAATCGGATCGAAGAGGGACATGACCGTACTAAGAACCGATCTTTTAGTAGGTCGTTCCGTTGATGTAGATGACACGTTGGCGGGAATAGCAAAGGAAAATACGTCTAATTGAGTATCCCAAGCGATTCCAAGAACTCTCTCGTGTTGTGTCAACTTGTCCCGATGCAGATGAACCACCTGATCTTTGGGTCCAGCGTGAGCGCCCAAACTTCGCAGAACTTCCGGGGAGTTTGATGTCCAATTAGTGATTTCAAAACCTCCTTTCGAGTGGATAAACCGAACATCCTTCGCCCGCTGAATAGCTTCGTCTTCAGAGTCAAAGCTATCGTAGTAATCGTCTACGTAATGGCGATTAATTATCGCGTCGGCTGCTTCAGGATGACTACTGGAAAATTCCTTTGCGTTGATGTTTTTCACAAATTGCGCCGAGCACGGGGAACTTGTGGCACCAAAGGTGGCTACGTCCATAACAAAAACAGTAGGAGATTCTTCTTGAGGAAATCGGTATAAAAATCGTTGAGCTTGTTTATCAGCTTCTCTGATTTGGAGCTGATGATACATCTCCCTTATATCGCCTCCCACGGCTACTCTTCTTTCTCGGAATTTGCAAATTACTGCAGGGAGCGATGACAACAAATCGGGGCCTTTTAACAAGTTGGAATTCAGCGAAACACCTTGGACAGTGGCCGCAGCATCCCAAACCAGACGTATTTTCTGTGGCTTTTTTGGGTTTAGCACAACATTTAAGGGGAGGTACCAGACGGACGCGGGATCAGTATTTTCTAACTCACCTTCGGTCGCCTTGTGACAATAACCTTTTCTCAAATACCCCTCTATTTGCTGACGGACAGCTTGTTGCAGTTTCGGATCACGAGAAAGCCGGCGTTCCAGAGCTGCCATCCTCTTCGATGCCATGGGAAAGCTGTCGGGAAAATTCGGTTTCTGGCTCCACAACAGCCCCGTTTCGAACCGATCTCCTATCCGCACGGTGGTTGCTTCGAGAATCTCACGAGCTCGTCTAATGTCTTCTGGCTCTACGAACTTCACGTGTGGTGACGGGACTTCTTCCAGAGCGTAATAAGCTCCCATCATATCGTGTAATTCTCGATTACTAATGGATTGGATTAGATGGTGGTTGATATGATGACGATGAGATTTCTTCTGAGAGTCGGGACCGTAGATTGTCCAACCTAGTGCAGAGCGTACGGCGATTGGCTCACCAGGACCGCCTACCCTGGATTCCAAAGGAGCAAATAGGTGCAAATTGTCAAGCCCTATAAGCACCCTAGGCACATCGAGTTCAATTTGTGGTAATGGAATTCCTTGCAGATGGCGATACTTTTCCATAGTTTTATGGGTACTATCCGTCTTGCGGGGAAGTTTCAATTCATCAACGGTATGAGTTGAATTCAATTTAAATTTCTGTTCGGAGTCTAGAGCGGATATCAAAAAGTCGATCTTCCTTGAGCTGTCTTCGTGGCGCTTAATATTGCCGGTCCACAGGATGACTAATGGTTCATGGATTCCTTTCGCATTCAGAGACTTGGCTATCGAATTCTCAACCAGTGAAGTGGACGCTCCCTCATCAAGAAACGCTAAAGTGTGTATCGATCTTTCTTCGTAGTAAAGCGTTATCGGAATCATGCGAAAAATAACTGTGCGAGATTTTTTGAAATGCACGTTGCATTCGGCTACGGCGTGGTGCACTGTTTCTTCTATGCAATGCAGAAGTGAATGATGGCTTGCTTTACAATTTGCAACATTACACTTCCCTTTGAAGGTGCATTTAACTTTCCCGTGGTCACTTAGGCAGATTAAACATAATTTCAATCTGTCTACTAGCTTTCGGCGCTCAGCAAGTGGAAGCGAAGAAAAATCATCGCAGAATCTCAATTTATGGTCCGTTCTCTTACACATCGGACAAGATTTTCGTGATCTAGGTACCAAATAACTCTGCGTAGCTGCAGCTATCTTCGCATCATGCGCATTTACATGCTCCTTCTTCTTATGCTTGTTTCGCCCCACGTCGTTGGAAACCCTACTTGAGGAACGCTCGCCTTCGAAGTCTGCTACCTCAGACACCTCCGCAACTATTTCGTTCATGAAATTCGTGAACATTCGGAGAGGAGTTCCTACATTTCGTTTTTTGTAACGGACCCATGACAGCTGATACTCCGACGGCAGTTTGTTGACCAGCTCTCCGACGAGCATAGGATTGCTCATGTGATCATGCAGCTTTGCTGCCTCCAGATGGTCACATAGTTGTTTGACCGCGATACCAAAGTATAGAAATGTCTCAAGTCTATCAGTGCGAGGAGCTTGAGCTCTGCGAACTTTTGCTAAGAGGGACTTCAAAATTTTCTCGGGATTTCCGAAAAGTTGGCGTAGATCTTCGATCGCTTCCGGAACGGATTCAGGTAGCAGTAGTCGGCTTTGAACAGCTTCTTTTGCCAGACCCTGCAAGCTATCCTGAAGGCGCTTCAGGTTGTCGGTGTTCGTGAAACCGCAAGCTGCGGTTGTAGTTTCATAACAGCTTATGAAGAATGGCCACACCTCTGGCTCTCCTCGAAATACAGGCAAGTGTTTTGATGCAGCCTGACGTGCAGCTAACTGCTCTTTCGTCGGTCCCATGGCATTCAAAGTTCGCAGATGGACTTCCGGATCAGTTCGTTCTCTTCGCTCTAGGATGTTTCTTATGACACTTCGTTCGTTTGCTGTCAAATCGAAACGTTCCTCCAGTTCGTGGAGGTAAGGCGAAAATTCTGCTACGTTTTCTTCCGGATATATCCCAGAAACCATTCTCGAAGTCATTCTAGGTGGTCGTTGTTCAGGTAATAGTGATGAATTGACCTGCTGACGTTGTTCGGGAAACAAATCGTGCTTCTTCAAATCGTCGTTTTGTTTATTTCCTCGTTGACAGAAAACCGTGTCCATGGAAGCTTCCCCGGTAACCAATTTCTTGGGAAAAGCTCCCCTAACATCACGGTGTGCGTCTACCCAACGTTCCGTTTTGCCTGAGGCAGTATCCGGATCAGATTCATCATCACTTTCATCGGCATACTCCTGGCTCAATTCAGCTTTCATTTGCTGAAACTGCTCCCGCATCGACTTCTGACGGACAAGAAATTCCTTATGATCGGCCAACTCGTTTTCCAACTGTTGCTTCTCCAAAAGCAGCCTTTCATCCAGTTGCTTTTGTTGCCATTCACGTTTCTTTGCGATGACCGTACGTTGAAACTCCATCCGCTTCTGATAGAGTTTCCTCTCTTCTAGCAATTGCTGCTCGATTGCAGCGGTTTCCTTTTCGAGGGCAGACAGCGATTCATGAATAGATCCGGTACTCTGAGACTTCCCAGCATCCGTACAAACTTCACTTTTGGTACTACCGTTTCGTTTGGAAGCAGTTTTCTTCATCGGCTTCCTAATCTTCGGTACTTGTAGCTCATTTCTACATTTGGCGCACTTCCACGGTAGGGATGCAATGGCTTCAGTGACTCCAGCACAAACATAATGACTCCAGAAGCTACAATCGTCACACTGAACCATATCATCCGCGCTGTCCGTATCCTCACAAAGCACGCAATTCCTGTTGTCGATCGGACCTTCAATTGCCTTCTCCGGCATTGACTTCTCCGGCAATGACTTCTCCGTCTTTGATTTCTCCGGCAATGACTTCTCCGGCTTTGACTTCTCCGGCAATGACTTCTCCGGCTTTGACTTCTCCGGCTCACGTCCCAATTCAGACATCTTTTTTGAGGTTATGTCTGGTCTGGTGTGTAAATCTTCAAGTTTGTTCCGGTAAAAATAATTCCTCAAAGCAGCTTTTGCTTTTATGCAGCTTGAAGCTAAAATGTAACGTTTTATTAGATACATTTTTTATCAAATTTAGTAGATAATAACTTACATTTAGTATTATTTTTCCTCAGCAAATTACTTGATTGATCGCCGGTGTTCTAAGTCAGTTTTCGTGAAGGTTATCTCTTTTCGTTAGACCTGATTAGAAATTATTGGCTTTAGATTTTCGGTACTTTAACTGACGTTTTCGTTGTACTTACGAATCCGGTCTACGGCAAATATTGTAGACCCAGGACTACCTAGTTTATCTGAATTCAAATCAAGAATACGAGATGCACTTTAGCTCTCACGTGTGTCGGCTTTCGTTTCACCTAATTTGTAGTGAATAATTTTATAAATATACTTTTTTAAAGTCAGTTGCACATCGTACTTACGGAATTCAACTTTAGCTGATATTAAGCTCAACGAAACGATCTCAAATTAACGATTTATAATCGGTTTAACTGATCTAGTACGATCCTCACGTGCGAACTGTTTCCTCGCTTTTATCTAAATAATTTAGGATTAAATCCGCGTTAAAAAACTTCTATCTGCGAATATTGTATTCTACTTACAGACTGAGCTATAATTATAATTTATCCTCGAGGAAATAAATGCACTAAACCACTAATAATGAAATGAAATTTTCGACAGTATAGAACGACTTGCACTTTCGATTACTGTTTCCGTTTAAATGATGACTCATCTTCTTTCTTTTGCATGACATCCGCTGTCACGACATGACATCGGCTATCAGGGTTTTGACAGTTGCTCCTTTCCAGCAGGGGTGTTCGGTGCTGCCCAGTGGGTGTATCGTACACTCAACACGAATGAAACGACTGTTCCCTCAAGCTTATATACAGGAAGGAAAAAAAAACAATGATTGACAAATCACACTGCATTTAAGTTTAATTTAAAAATTCAAATTGCATGGACTATTAAATATTATGGAGTATTAATACTTACATTTTTTTACATATGAAGGTTCCGCTGAATGGCGATGAGTGGATTGTTTCCGAAGATTTTTCCGGTCCAACCGATCATCTCTTGGTCCAGCTCGCTCCCCAGATTTTTTCACAACATCTGTTCTATGCCTACGCATTGACTGTGCCTCGAAAAAAAAAAAACAAAAAGAAATAATGAGAATAAATAAAATTAACACATTTAAAGCACCTTGGCCCTTATTCTGCGCCTCGAGTGACGTGACGATAGTAGAGTCAGCCAAGTCACTCTATTCCAGCAGTCGGTTTAGGTGAGGATTGTCACTTCGGATGAACTTTGTGAGTTCTTATCCTATTCTCGTAGTCACCGTGGGTGAGAATCGTCGCATTCGGGTGACGATTTTAGGTGACAATTGTCGGTACCTTTTCAGGTCGCGACGAGATAGAAATCCAATGAAAGATTTAAGAAACAGGGAATAATTTGGCTCCAAAAGTTCAACAACATTTAAGTATGACCATTTTAAAAACAATTTTCACGAATAAATCTAGATTCGCTGAACTAATTCGGCAATCGATGAGGATTGTCGGTACCTTTTCAAGTGGTGACGAAAAAGAAATTTAACAGAAAATTTATGTACACGGAAATGAAAGGCTCTAAATAGTTAATTAAATGATAAAGAATGATAGTTTTCAATATGTATGGTTTTTTTTTATTTATTGAAATTTTTGCAAAATGTGAAAACGTGAAAACACGAACACTTTAAAAATAAAATATTAGTAATTAGTCCGTTTATTTTCACTATTATCGTTAGTATCATTTTTCCTCGAAACCTTTTTCGACATATGTAACAAAAATTACGTATGTTGTTCCACCTCAACTGTTCCGCAATTTCAATGTTTTCCGGCATATTTCCGTGCTTAGGTTCTTGGGCGCAGCCTCGGAGATGGCGCAATCATGTTGTAAGTTTTTGTCCAGTTCTAAGATTGCGACCACTTTTCCAAATCTAAAAAATAACAATAAAATCCATTAGTAAAGAATCAGTACGCCACAATCAACTAACTGTTCGGATCGATAATTTCCGGCATGCCACGGTGGTAACCTCGGTTGGGGAAAATATATAAACCGGCACCATTCGGAGCCGTCGGCATCTGATTTTGTTTTTTCGGCAATAATACCCAAATCCGAACCCAGCTTTGATGAGCGAAATTTCTACTTACGTCGCACAAATTGTCCGTTTATCATCCTCAAGCAGCTTGCTGTAACCGTACCATCTGATGATGGCCATTTTCGAATCGAAATTCTAAACCGTTACACAAAAAACTAATTTGGAAAATTCGAAGCGAAAGCAAAATCAAAACAGCACCAGCTAAATTCTACCATTTCGACAGATGTGTTCATTCGGCCACTCACCTAGAATGAACCTCTGTCACTTTACCCATATCGACTACGGGAATAAGGTGACAAATCTCACGGTGACTCCGAGGTGAGGTGACAAACATCACGTCACGCGCGGCGCAGAATAAGGGCCCTTACCATTTTTTTGTTTTTTTTTAATTTTGGTTGACATCTTCATGATCTGCCTTAAGCTTCTCTTGAAGAGGGCCTTTTCATTTTCCTCTTCGTACTTGAATCGGGAATTGTTCCGCTTGCCGTAACGGAATGGAGCTGGCCTTCGTTCTGCTTCTCGGTGGTGGAGGCGGCACCCGCATAAATGAGGATTGTATCCAAACGATTATTTAAATAGTCCAACGACTATTTTATGAAGTGTAAAATAACGTTTAGCAAACGATTATAGAAACTGTAAAATACATAACATAAATCGTGAATTCTAAATTGATTGTATTTTGAATATGTTGTTAGGTTATGTAACTATTAAAACGGTTGTATGGAAAAACTTTTCTACAAACAGTTATGTTAAGATCCAAAATCTGCTTATGGATAACGTATATCCCGTTCATCAAACTATAACTGTTTCAGTTTTTTTCTAAAAGTTCTCTGGTAACGAAACATTAAAAGTTAAGGTTTTGAACCGACCTGACACATCGTTCTTCCAACATCATTCATACTTTTCTATAAACCGTACTTTAATATAGCACGCACACATGCATGGATTTTTTCTTTATATTCTGTAAAATGAAAACACTGAATATAATGTTCAAAAATAATGATTTAATGGATTTCAACATAGTTTCACTAATTTTAATATTACATATCATCCTTCTCCTGGAACGGCTATTGGCGATGTGTGTCCATTTTCTTCCGGTAAGAGAAATACCATCCCGAATAGACCAAGATCATGGTTCTACATTGTAATAACAACCCAAGTAACCATTAAGCCGTTTAAAACGGCCCTTAGCTGGCTTTATAGTGGAATGTAGAAAATGTATCACTAAGCCTAATGGCTTTGAATATCAATAAAGTGCTAATTAAAAGCCGAATTTGGCCTGCAATTCGGCTTATATAAGGCTTACGAAGAGCTGTCAAAATAATTTTCAGTGGGTACAACCCACTGGATTAAAAAAAAATAAAGAAAAATATTGTTTTTTTTGTTGTCTTTTTCCCTCCAACGCTGTTTTGTTACCACCTATCTCTATTATCCCATTTTTTTGTAATTTTTTGCCAAATACAATGTTGCTGAAGAATCGAACCCTTGGTGGTTCTTGACTTACCATTTTTCAGTGCCTCAGCTAGATGGACCATTTGATCCATGCATGAGGCAAGAATATTTTGGTGTATTTAAACTAACATCCGATGTCCTAAACTCTTTTTTTTTTCCTTTCACCCAACCGCTACAATGACAACAGGTTGTTTTTGTGATATTAGCTAGGCAAAAATAAAAACGAAACAGCAGACTTTTTATAGACTTACATATATTTATTGCTAACATTTTGAAATTTTCAGCTCAATGTTTTTATCATTCTTCACTTTATTTATACTTATATATTCTTCACATTTTTCACAATTCTGAAAGTATAAACTCCATCAGCAGCAGAAAACTTACCCTTTTCAAGGAACTCGATTGACTCGCTTGGGGAATTTATTTCTCTTGTTCTGCTCTACCGGACGGTTCCCTTCGGAACTCCCTTCGCTTGGCTCGGAATGGAACTCCAGATCCCATGGTTCGGTCTTCCACTCCATGTCCGCCGGTTCCAGCTATTTGGTCAGCGGAAGAAAGAACTGGTGGCTGTCCTGAATTCAATTTTGGCGATAGTAAAATCCGCTTCCGCTCGTCAAAAGGCAGCACGACGGTGATTGCTGTTATTTTGAAGTTTTACCCACCTGATGTTTATTTTTGGTTGAAGTTGACACAACAAAGCCGGTAAAAGGCATTACATTTTCTTGACTTAGCTTATACAGGGCTTATTTGTGTTTTGGATGTCACATGGCTTTTTGGCATTTGTAATAGTTCCATACAGCCAATTGGCACTGAAATGCTGTTCAACTTCCTTTATGCGGCTTGATCCAGTGCTTAATGGTTTGTTGGGAATGCTTTTCGTCTTAACAATGAAAAACAATGTAAGTTCTTGATCCTTTCAAAAAGTAAAATTTGTGTTGTATTGTGAAATTACCGTAAATATGGCGATAACCATGAAATATACCCAAGTAACCATTAAGCCGTATAAAGCGGCTTTTATTTGGCATTATAGTTGAATTTAGGATATGCCCAACAGAACCAATTAGCTTTGAACTCCATTTAAGGGCTGATCAAAAGCCGGTTTTGGCCTGCAATTCGGCTTCTATACGGCCTATCCTCAATTGTCAAAATATTTTTCAGTGGGTACAACCCACTGCATGAAAAAATAAAAAAAGGAAAATATTGTTTATGTTTTGTCTTTTTCCCCCTCAAAGCTGATTGTTGTTTCCTATCTCCTTCACCCACTTTTTTCTCAGATGTTGATTTCATGCCGAATGGAATACGGCTGAAGAATCGAACTCTTAACCCTTTCCTTCCCACGATGTTTTTCACGTTTTAAAAATAGAAATATTGATTAACAACTAAAGTTCTAGAACAAAAGATGCTTTATTTTAGTCTACTTTTATGATCCAGTTGATAAATTTGGGTTTTGAGGTGGATCATATATGCTCCATTGGGAAGATAACAACACAGAGGGTGCAAATGAAAAATAAGAAATACCGCCCAAAATACAGGGAATTTCATCACCTTTTTGATCACAAACTGAAACGATCCTATTTTGTGAAATATTTCTTGGGTATATCCAGCCCTCAAAAGTCAGACTATTGAAATTTTTGAAATATTCAGTTTTGCCTTGAACAATGGCCGCCATGACACTTTTTGCCAGAGAAACAAAACATGCCGTTTTTCGAAAAAAAATCAGTAGCTTTTGCAAGTATTTTGAGACATGTGGTCATTTCAGTAGATGAAATACCTATCCTGAAGAGAAAAAACATTTGACGGAATGATTTTCATGAGTATTGATAAAAAACTTAGCAAGATGAAAAGTACCTTTTGTTCCCAGTGTATCACCTGTGATCCACTTTACTTATTCGAAAATTTATATGTTTTAGTGGAAATCTAAGCAAACCATCATTTGATTTTGCTTGCACAAGCAATTTGCTGCATGTCAATATTTTTGTTTGAGGATAATTATGAAAACTTGTGAAGTTATTGAACATTAAATGACGAATTGATTTAAATTTAAAAAAAAAATCAACTTTTGCGCAGTTTTTGATCTGCCGAGCAAAAACTAGTGAATCGATTTCCTTCAAATTTTGTGCAATGATTCTCCATTCATACTTGCACATTCGATGAGAAAATGGTGTTGATCCAAAGCACCCAGTTCAAATGCGAGCTATGCGAAGTTGTGGATCACCTGTGCTACCATGGGAAGGAAAGGGTTAACGCACAGCTTGACGGTTTTTTCTAAGAACTAATCAGTGCGCCTCTGCTTGATAGGCCATCTCATACATGCATCAGTTGAGAACAATTTGACTTATTTAAACATACGATACTCGAGAGTTACATCCGATGCCCCAAACCAATTAATCGTTAATCTCAACCCCAACGCTGTAAAAGCGACAAAAAGATGTTTCTCAGATAGTAATTTAAGAAATAAGAGATATAACAGTTGACATTTTAATATTTCATTTATTTCACTTTTTCATTTTATCACTTTTTTATTTTATCTTTTTTTCCCCAATTTTGTAAAATGGGAAATTCACACTAGCACCAGAAATGTTACCTTTTGAAGGTACTCGATACTCGTTTGGGGCTGGGATTCGTTTGACCAGCTTCTTCATGGTCGATCGGGAGGTTTCTTCAGAGCCAGGTCCTAAGAGCGGTGCAGGTTCTCTTCGGGTGCAGATGCAATGGCACGTGCTCCATATTTTGAATGTTCCAGCTAGTCGAGAATTGACGATTTCTTTTCTTCAGATCAATTGCAAACACCAATCAATCGCTACGCCGGTAAAATCCGCTTCCGCTCCACAAATGGGCTGCTGAACTGGAGTTTATTTTGGTTTTTGTTTGAAGTAGGTACTACCCAACGTTGTTTACTGTTATCGAAAATGACATTGAGCTCGTTAAAGGCTAGACAATTCATCAACTGAGCTTGTACAGGGCTTATTTGACTTTTGAATGTCACAGGGCTTATTGGCATTCGTAAAAATACTTAGCAGCCAATTGGCACTGAAATGCTGTTACACTGTCTGTACGTGGCTTATAAGGGCATCCGCAGCAATCGCGAGCAAAGTGAAAATGCTCACGAGTTTAATCACTTCCATACCGCACCGGGGGTTAGTAAGAAGGTGAGCAAAATAGGGCCGTTGCCGTCGGGACCGACAAAATCACCAAATTTGCTCACTAGAAAGGGGCGAGATCAAACATGCACTGAAAGAATTCTACCGTTTTAAGCAGAATTAAACAAACGAACGGAAAGCTGAAACTTTTTTTTATTACGCAAAAACTAATTCCATGATATATTTCCGAAAAGCCCTTCAAGTCCGACGATTGCTTTCTGAAAATTTTGATTGTGCATTCCGTGTAGTAAACATTTTACTGACTCCCACAACCTTGAGTGAAGTTTCGAGGATTTTTATCGGAGTAATAATAATCGAGACCAGTGCGCTGTGCAGGATTTTTGTATCCAACCGTATGGGTGGCATTCCATTACTGTCCCCACCAATTCGGCTTTCGAAACGGGGTCTCTTAATAAGTTTGCAACTAATGGGACCCAGTTTTTCGGAGCAGCAACTATTTTCGGATAGAAAAAGAAGTTGAAGATTTTAGCAGAATTAAACAAACGACGTCGCAGCGTGTGGATGTTTGTTGATATTCATTTAAAGAAAAAAAGTGTATGAGATTAAAATTGTGGATGATTTTTTTTTCTGAATAACCAGTTGAATTCGCAATTTCGTTACATTTTTTCGGGTTTATCCATGCAGGAATTGAACGAGAAAGTGCAATTGCTGGTTCTGATAGTGAGTTATATTTATTTTGTATTTTATAGGTATTGTTTCGGATTTTTTTCTACCTAGAATTTTGATAACATTTTTTCCTTTCTCACTCAATTTCAGATAAACAAACTCGAAGCATCGTATTTTATGACCAAAAATGATCATGTAAACTAAGAGCATCCGCAGCAATCGCGAGCAAAGTGAAAATGGTCACGAGTTTAATCACTTTTATACCGCACCGGGGGTTAGTATATGGGTGAGCAAAATAGGGCCGTTGCCGTCGGGACCGACAAAGTCACCAAATTTGCTCACAAGAAAGGGGCGAGAGCAAACATGCACTGAAAAATTATAGACTACTAAATGTTTATTGATGATATTCTTTATTTTACAAAATGTTGAATAAAATGCATGATAAATTCAATTTAAAATAACAAAATAGTAATGATCGCATGGTAACTTAACTGGAAATGTGCTTTGGGATTTTTAATGACTGTCTGGGTGGCACCATATGCGAATTATTTTTCTAAAGATCTCTTAACAGTTTAGAACAGTTAAGATTTCCTAAACAGTTTATAAAATACTATGACCATTTGTGAACGTATATCGATATAAGTTTTTTTGGAACTTCTTTATTCATCACTTTTTTTAGAAGAGGAAAAGGTATATTTCGAAAATGGGGCCCAAGTCACGGCCAGCACATCTCTCACTGAAACATAGGGTGGTTTTTTCTAGGGCCCGAAGGGAGTATCGATATAAGCTTGAATTTCATGATTATTCCACGTACGATATTGTACAATGTCTTAAAAATAAACAGAACGAGTTCGTAAGAATCTAATTTAAAAATTTATCAGGCAACTGTTTAAAATTTTTTTAAATTATGAAAAAAATTCAATGCATAGCATTCAATGTATCTTTTTAACCATAACACAGTGCAATATTTGAATACAATTGAAAAAATAATTTATTTTCGAATGAATAAATAACTGCCGCTTTGAATTTATTAATATGAATGATTTTTTAATTCCCTTTTTCAGTGTAACAGTTAAGACTCGCCCGCGATGCTCACCCAACTGGTGCGCGAAAGAGTGTGTATCCTAAAACCGGGCCGCTGAAATGAGCAAAACCGGGCCGCGTATATTGTCGCTGAATCCCCAAACCGGAGTTATCGTCAATGAGCGCTGGCGACATTAACTGGCGACACTCACTGGCGACAAGTCAGTTTGTTATTATCAGGGCGTGTACAGCTTCGGGTATGTTCTTATACCAAAACGCAGAAAAAGATTTTTTATTTATAAGGAAAGTGCCGCAAAAACAAAAGATTTTTTTCTTTGGTTTCAGTATAAATAAAAAATCCTTTGGTTCAAATGCATTTTCCTTTGTTTCAAAGATTTTTTCTTTTGAAAAATCTTTGATTCAAAATATTAATGCTTTGATACAAAAACCAGTTTCATTTTACTCAAAGTTATTATCTTTGCTCAAAGGTAATTTAGATATAGATTTAAAAGCATTTATTCATTGAACCATTTTCCATGTATTCCAATTGGTAGATTTTTACCCTGTTGTTTCGAAGTTCCTATTCGGAGTTTGAATAATAAAAAGATACAATTTTAATTCTTAAATTCGTTTTTATTCACAAACACATAAAACACTGGTTCACTAAAACCGAGTAGGGTCCTTTATATCGTTGACATAGTTTTGCATTTTCCGTGGGCCGGTCAATAAACTTCCGAAAGCCACTGCAGCTGCTGGCTGGTCCGACTGGTGATTGCCGTTGAAGATTGGGCCGAAAGAATACGACCACGGGATTTGGGAAGGTACTTTGCGCAGCTTTCACCATGTTCGAGAGACTTGGAAATCTATCCGTCGGCCGTGGTCCTGTAACTATACAAGCGTTTTAGAAAATCTTGAATTCACTTAATGAAATTATTTTATCGGCTATATCGGTGAAATTGTATATTCTTTGAGAAAGAATATTTAAGAATTGAAAGAATATAGACGGATAGAAGATTAGAATAAGGTGAAAGATGTTGAAAATGAGCGGGAGGGTAATTTTAATTTGAAAACTTTTCATCACATTTCATCGTTTTGTTCCTCACGGGCCTACTACCTTGCAGTGGTTGATACTTACCAGTATCAACCACTGCAAGGTAGTAGGCCCGTGAGGAACAAAACGATGAAATGTGATGAAAAGTTTTCAAATTAAAATTACCCTCCCGCTCATTTTCAACATCTTTCACCTTATTCTAATCTTCTATCCATCTATATTCTTTCAATTCTTAAATATTCTTTCTCAAAGAATATACAATTTCACCGATATAGCCGATAAAATAATTTCATTAAACAAATTTACGGTGATTAACTCTTCATTTCGAATTCACTTAAATATTCACTATTTATTAATTTACACTTACCATTTTGCATCCTGAATCCTCCTTATTTATTGCTTACTCCGATTCACTGGTTTGATTTTTAAAACGAGCGGCCGAACTTTATTTATTAGATTTTTCGGTTTCCTGTTCTTCTTGCAAGTCAATCCAAAATTAAAATTATTCTTTTCCGTTTAAAACATTTTTCTTTGGTTGAAAGAAAATTTACTTTATTTCTAAAGAAATATGCAATTGAACAAATTTCTTTTAAATCAAAGAATTTGTTTGAAATCAAAGTCCAAAATTATTCAATTCAAAATATTTATTCTTTCTTCAAAAATTATTCTTTTGAATCAAAACTATAATTCATTGATTCAAAGAAAACAGGAGTTGGATTCAAAAAAATGAATGTTTTGAATCAAAGTCAGATTTAATTCGTTCCAAAATTCAAGTTTACTCTGCGTGAATACACGGAATCGTTCATCTTGTGGCAATCGTAATCGTAGGCATGGTAGGCGAACAATTCGCTGTCAAAAAGCGCTCCGTCTCCACCCCCCCTAATGAGAAACTTTTGGTACTCCTTGCCTACTTTTGCTCAATATGCAACCACCCGTTGCTGTATAGGCACGCTGGTTATTACTTTACACAAGCGTTGCCAGTAATGATATTTTTATATATTTCACAACGTCGCTGGTTGGCAAGGTTGCCGATCACCAGCGCGAAAACTTCGGATTTCAACTTCAATGACAATACTCACTCATTGGTGCGTTTGCTCTAAGAAGTATTAATTTAAGATTAAGATTTTCTTCAAAAGTTTTCTCAGTGCAATGCCAAATTTAAAAATAATTATGCTACCGCCCGGTGCGCAAAAGAGCCCGGATCGGAAGGAATATCGCAACCGGACCGATAACTGTCAAACCATTAGTTGTCAGTTTGAATCTATCCGGTTTCCCTTCGAAATCTGTTGGATTTCCTGACAATTTCTCCGCTGCCATACAATGACAGATATCGAAATCGATCAGTTTAGTTTCGATTCGAATTCTGTCAGTTTTTCTTGCGACGGGCCATCATTTGAAAAACGATCGGTTATTTTTCGTGTTTGTCGCACGCCGCGTTTTTGTTGCCGGTCAAAATTTGACGCCTGTTAACAAATTAAGTGGCTGGCCTTTCAAGTTCTCCACAATCTGCTTCATGTGTTTTAAAAGCGAAGCAGTAACCTCGGAGGATGACGTTAAATGTGGTCAGGAACTACAGAAACAGCAGCGCGAAACAGGCTCCGTTTGTTTGGAGCTGCAGTACAAGAAAGCCATCGTCGTCCGGCTGCGGGGTGTTCGCGGCAGCAGAGCACCCCCCAATCTGGCACACCATCTGCTTGGCTTTGACTTGAGCAAAGAACTGCTTCTCACCAATTTGCAGCAACCGGGGGTGCTTCCCGAGCAACTGCAGCATATTTTGCTGCTGGATCAAGCCTTGGAGGAAGGTAGGTATTTATGATTTATTTTTGTGATTTGTTGTTTTTTAGTATTTTTTTTGTAGGCCAACTCAATTCCCCAGCCCAAGAGCTACTAATCGAGCACGGCTGACCCAAAATGAGCGCACCAAAAATGAAATCCGAAAGGGTTTTGTCGAGTTTTTGGAAAGCGAAGCAGTAACCCAAGTAACAATTTTAGTTTTATAAAAAACTGGAAGAATTCTTCCAAACTGCGCTATAAAACAACGTTTAGTTTTATAAACCCCATTAAAACATCTTTAAAACACTTACAAGTGTAAAAAGGCCCACCTACAGGAGGTTCTGAAGAACACATTAAAAGTACCTTATAAAACCAGGTTTCGTCAGATGAAAGTTGTCAAGTTTGAGTGAAATTTTTTTTGAGTGAAAATTTAATTTCTTACAGCGGTTTTGAAATCGAATTGACGAAAAAATATCAGACTGAGTCGAAAACATAATAAGATGGTTCCACTTTTCCAATTGTTGATATTCCGTAATATTTAATTGATCAATTTAATTACATGATGTTAAAAGCTACCTCATTCACAAATCTGATGCGCTTTAAAATTTATCGATTGATTTGTCGAAATACATGTGAAAAAAACGCGCCCCATCACAGTTTTGCGAAATAAAAGATTTCAATAAATGTATATTTCGAAACATGAAAAATAATTTTGAGTTTCTGTCATTTTGTTTCTCTATCAGTATTTTATACAATTTTTGTGCGAGTAAGGTGTTAGCTCTTATATGCTTCATAATATTAAATGCTTCATAATAACAGAACGAATGAGATTTATTTTCTCAATATTTTCAATAATTCATCAAAATGGCGTTTCGTGATTCCATGAAATAATTAAAAAAAAAACAGAATGCGATTCACTTTTTATTTAAAACTCAATTTATATTACACTACCTTTTAATCCGGCTCCAGCTGTCGAATTCCCTGTACTTGTTTGGGAAATAGTCATTCGTCGTCATTCTGGTTTCATATAGCAGCTCCGGAACAACGGCCCAGATTGTTTTCCGGGTGTTTTCCTGGCCACATTCCGCCACAGCTTCGCAGCAATTCCAACGGCTAATGCGACGGCACAGTTGGACTTTTCTGGATCTGTTGCTGGTGAGAAAAACCATCCGGTACCGGCAAATCAATAAACATCCGGACTCGGCTCAGCGACAGGACTTGAACCTGCAATCTCCGCATCAGTACAACGGCCTGAACGATGCGATTGCGCCGAATTGTGGACGACTGGGCCAGGCAGGGCATATTTCCGGCTATTACCTATACCAATTTAAAAAAAAAATTAGCTACAAGTTAAAAATTACGATGGAAAAATTACCTTCTGATTGCAGAAATCGTACGCAAATTTCTCGTCGGTTTTGTTTTTTTTTCTCTTCTTCTTATTTGTTTTCCGAGCAGCTGTTGGCACTTGACGTTTTATGACATTTTGACAGGGTTTTATAGCGAGGTTTTGAAATTGCTTTATAGCGGCCTCCAAACCCGCTATATACACGGAAAATAAAGATATTCTTGAAATTGATTGAGGTTTTCAAAACAGGTTTTATAAACGTCGTGTAGATACTCTGAAGATAGTTTTTGTAATGGTCTTGTTGAAATACGCTTCACGGCTATTAAGGCTTTTGCAATCTCGTTATAAAACTTCCATATTTCCCTATAAAACCATCAGGAGTTTAAAATGTTGCTTGGGTAACATTCTCGGAGGAACTACAGGAGCAGCACCATCATCGACCGGCTGCAGGAGTGTTTGCCGCAAAACACCCCCCAATTCGGCACACCATATGTTTGGGTTTGACCTGAGCAAAGAACTGGGACTCACCAATTTGCTGCAACCGGGGGTGCTTCCCGAGCAACTTATTTTGCTGCTGGATCAAACCTTGGAGGAAGGTAGGTGTTTATGATTTATTTTTGTGATTTGTTGTTTTTTAAATTTTGTTTTGTAGGCCAACTCAATTCCCCAGCCCAAGAGCTACTAATCGAGCACGGCTGACCCAAAATGAGCGCACCAAAAATAAAATCCGAAAGAGTTGGGTCGAGTGTTTTAAAAGCGAAGCAGTAATCTCGGAGGATGACGTTGAATGTGGTCAGGAACTACAGAAGAAGCAGCTCGAAACAGGCTCCGTTTGTTTGGAGCTGCAGTACAAGAAAGCCATCGTCGACCGGCTGCAGGAGTGTTTGCCGAAGCAGAGCACCCCTTAATCTGGCACACCATCTGCTTGGCTTTGACCTGAGCAACAAAACTGCGACTCACCAATTTGCAGCAACCGGGGGTGCTTCCCGAGCAACTGCAGCATCAAACCTGCTGCTGGATCAAACCTTAGAGGAAGGTAGGTATTTATGATTTATTTTTGTGATTTGTTGATTTTTAGCATTTTTTTTTTGTAGGCCAACTCAATTTCCCAGCCCAAGAGCTACTGATCGAGCACGGCTAACCCTAAATGAGCGCACCAAAAATTAAATCCGAAAGTTTTATGTGAGGAACGTCGCAGAGAAAGGGAACCCTTTGTTGGCTTCAAGCTTTCATTTATGGATCTCTCAGTGAGCCCGTTAACGCTTCGCGGGCAACGTAAGAATCCTTTTGCTGCAGGAATCCGACCGGTACTGACAATCGAGCGCAGTGCCGAACAAATCACTAGAAAGCTCATCAATCAATTGATCACGATGAACAAATATAGTTAGAAGCAAACGATGAACAACCCAGACAGCAAGTATGAAACTGCCCTGAAAACTCACGCCCGTCAGAAGTTGCGGGCCGAAGTTCGACAACAGCTTCGTAACTTTAGTCAAAACGAAAGCACTACACCGGCGAAAGCTGCAGCGGATGGGGTGCTAGAACCGGACGAATGTGTCGATTCGGATAAAATACCTGAAGCACTACTGGAGCAAATCGGAAAAATTTTAGCAATAGGAGAAATTCTAGCATTATCGACAGCATTGTCTCAAAAATGACAAAATTCTTAAATCTCAACGCAAAGACTCTTCGAAGCTAGTGAAGGTGAAACGTCCGGTAGACGAGATTGATCGTAATCCCGAGCCACTACAGCAGGAAGAACCCGCTCAAGTAGTCAGGCAAGAAGATCCCGGGGGTTCATCTATACTGAGAATTATCCTTCTTCAATGTCGAGAACCCGGTAGAAGTTCGACTGGTTCGGGTGAATTGGAACCGGATCCAACAAAATTTGAAGATACAACCAAAAACCAGCTTCCGATCGAAACACTCGAAGCAGAACTCGAAGTTGTGCCACCACAATCGTCACTGCTTCAGCAGATGTTGCTCCATCAAGGGCCAAACAATCATCCCAACTCATCGCCATCTCTTCTCAAGAGGATGCTCTTGGAGGGCGGTGCTAGTGATCGACAATCGCCATTGGAAGGTTCCAGCACCATGAACCGTCGTAGATCGGAAGATCAGATTCCGATTCCTTCGCTAGATGAACATCCTGATGGTGAATTGATTTTCACAAGTACCTGTAACCGGCGCTGTTTGCCGATAGGTTGGTTACGTCTGCAGCACAGTTACCATTCATTTACTATTTTTTTTTTGCTTATTTCAGCGGAGGCCAAATCACGGGAGTTACTTCCTGCCGGATGTGTCTTCAATTTTATCGCGGAGGCGAGATGCACAGATGCTCGAAAGCCGATGTTTCTAGCTCCGGAATATGTTTCCTCCTACGTTTGTATGGAGTGTACGGCCAAAACCGAGGCGAGGTCTAATTCGATTCAACTTCGGAACCACTTGAACGACAACAGATTATAATATTGATTCCAGTGCTGGTCAAGCTGTTCCGTGCATCACAACAGGACACTCTGAAATTCGATGTCAACTTAGTTCCGATGTTGTGCCCTCCTCAGCCGTGGAGCACACCAGAGAATGGTGGGTACATACTGGCCAAATCAGAATTAATTCGTTTGTCACAGCAAGCACACCAGCAAACTGAAAGGATAGCCAATGTTAAAAAACAAGACATGTACCCAAATTTAGATTCATTGAACTAATTAGGCAGTATTCCGTGGAGAATAAATGAAGGAATGTTCCTGAGCCACTAAGTTCTCTACCACGGATAGAAGAGTTGAAACCACGGAACGAAATGTCTAATTATGACAAATTCGATATGTTGAGCAAGAAAATCTCCCACAAACGAAAGCAGGGTGATATGTACAGTTTGTGGTGCGATGCTATTTATAGACTTTCGCCAGCCAATCATTTCCGCAAACGGGTATTCTGGCTTCCACAAAATATAGATTTTCGAGGACGCGTTTACCCTATTCCACCACATCTAAATCATCTAGGACATGATCTGGCCCGATGTCTAATGGTTTTTCATGAAAAGAAACCGTTAGGCCCAGACGGATTTGACTGGCTGAAGTTACATTGCATCAATTTGACGGGCCTGAAGATATTCTGTCGCTGATCGCCTTAAATACGCAAAAGAAATTATGGATGATATTTTGGACTCAGCAGATCTACCACTGTCGGGAAAAATGTGGTGGAGCAAATCTGATGAACCATGGCAAATACTTGCCTGTTGCATGGAAATCGCCAAAGTTCACCGATGTCCTGATCTTTCTAAATTCCTGAGTGGTTTTCCCATTCATCAAGATGGTTCATGTAATGGACTTCAGCATTATGCAGCTCTTGGTCGTGACAAACTTGGCGCTATTAGCGTGAATCTCGCTCCCGCTAAAAAGCCACGAGACGTTTATAGCGCTGTTGCTGAACTGGTTGAAGAACGTAGAGCCAAAGATGCCGAAAACAATATAAAAGTAGCGAAAATTTTGGAAGGATTTATTCAACGCAAAGTTATCAAACAAACTGTTATGACGACAGTCTACGGAGTGACCAGATATGGAGCACGCAAACAAATCGCCCGTGAATCAGAATACATTGATGAATTACCTAAAGATTGGGTGTGGCCAGCCTCAAGTTATCTGACGTCGAAAACGTTTAATGCCCTCGGCGAAATTTTTACTTCAGCAAAAGAAATTCAAGACTGGTTCACAGATTGCGCGCGACTTATCTCGGCTGTTTGCGCACAGAACGTTGAATGGACTACTCCGCTTGATCTTCCGGTAGTGCAGCCTTAGTTAGCCTTACGCTGCTAACCTCGAAAGATACTATAGTATACAGCAGCAGTACCATGAAACTGGTTCCGTTTGTTTGGAGCTGCAGAGTGGCTGTAGTGCAAGGAAGCCATCATCGAGCTGCTGCAGGAGTGTTTGTCGCAGCAAAGCACCCCGAATCTGGCACACGTATCAGCTTGGGTTTGGCCTCATCGGTTTGCAGCTACCGGGGAAGATCAACTTCCCGACCAACTGCGCATTTTGCTGCTGGATCAAGCCTTGGAGGTAGGTTTATGATTTATTTTTGTGTTTTGTTGTTTTTAGCATTTTTTTTTTGTAGGCCAACTCAACTCCCCTGCCCAAGGTCCAGCAGCAGATGCCAAACCACCCGGGATTGCCGCGCTAGAAAGAGCTTTTCCAGGCGCGAACCGGAGTCAGTTGGTGCACCGGCTCTCAAAACACAGGGTGGGGAATTTTTGGTGTTCGAAGCAGCCGATCATCTGCCCCATTGGGCAAATCCAATTCAAAATTTCCAACACAAAAAGTGATTTTTTTTAAATTTTGTAATTATGTATTGCCATCCAAAATTTATTAAAAATATCCATAGAATATTTTTTTTGTTTTATTTCCAAAAATTTGGAATCCGAATAAAAATAAACATCAGGGCAGAAAAACAACAAAAACAACAGGGCAAAGCGTTCGGATTTTTTGTCCGATTTCGATCGGAAAACCGTCAAATTTTGATGGGAAAACAGGGGAAAACCATCTGATTTTGGTAGGAAATCTAACCGATTTCCGTCTTGAAACGACCCGGTTGTTTTGACAGCTCACTCGCAAAAACTTATCGTCGTCAGGAAAGTTGTTTCACCAGGGCACTGAATTCGTCGGAAATCGGTTGGATTTCTCGTCAGAATTCTAACCGATTCATGGGTTGAACGGTCCGAAATCCTACCGATTTTGGGCCGATTTTTCGATCCGGGAGTGAGTATCCCAAAACCGGTCCGCTGAAATGAGCAAAACCGGGCCGCGTATACTCACTTATTGGTGCGTTTGCTCTAACAGTGCTTGATGGTTTGTTGGGTATGGTTAATACATAATAGGTGTGTTCAACAAAACTTAATCGAAATCAATTGAAATGGATTGACAGTTGATCAGCTGTTTTTCCAATTGACTTCGATCGATTTCTATCAGGCTGCTGAATGAACAGCCAGACACTAATACTAACGCGCTGCTTTTGCTGTCATTTTCTTATACAACTGTGTACTTGAAGATTTCGGGCTTTATTTAATAATGAAAATTATAATAGCAATCGTCTGTTACTGTACTGATGTTTTTACTTGATTAAATGAAAAAAAAAACCTTTTTTTTCAATGATTTATCGATTCTTCAAAACGGTGTTTTGTGCCGCGACAATTGTTTCTTGGCAAAGGCTGGTTAAATTGATTAGTCCCAGCTCGCAGAAGGGCCGATCGATCGCCACGAGGTCCGCCGCCATTGTTTGGCGAACCTATTGTTCCATCCATCATCATCATCAAACTGGTCGTACTCGTCCGAGACCGAGTCGAGACGTGGATGCCATATTCAACCAGCAAGGAAGGGCCAGCGTTCGTTTGGTTGGGTTCTTCAGTTGACGTCACCTTTGAGGATCAACGGAGGACCACGTGGTTGTAGCAGTCCATATACACTGGAAAAAATTTATTCCAAAAAGTGCTAAAAAAAATTGTGAGTTCTTTTTATTCTATTTTTCACTTTTTCTATTTCTATCTTATTTCCCTTTATATATATTTTGACAATTTTGTGCTTCGCTTATATTTTCAACACGGAGGGCATTCGTTTTCCCGTTGAAAAATATGAGCGAAGGCGGGGGGTTATACCCTCCAACTGGGGATGATGCGAATTGCACCTATGAAGATGAGGAGCATCTGGAGGAATCAGCTGATGCTGGTCCTTCAGATGCAAATCGTTCTCGGATGGATGACAATGTTGGATCATCCCCAGTGGAGAGTAGAGTCACCCGGCTCCGAAAATATGCTGAAGGCTCATCTTCCTCTGGGCCATGGGTGGTTTTCATCCGGCCCAAAAAGAACGGAAAACCTCTTAATGTGGTACAGATCACCAAAGATCTGGCGAGGTGGACCTCTGTAACCAGTGTTACAAAATTACGTGCGAACAAGCTGCGCGTTGTTGTGGCTAACTCGAAAGCTGCAAACGAGATTGTGGCCAGCAAGTTTCTAATTCTAGAATATCACGTTTACATCCCGTCTCGAGACGTAGAGATTGAGGGCGTGATCACAGAAATGAGCCTGGATGCGAAGTACATTAAATCCAACGGCGTTGGTAAGTTCAAGAGCCTCGATTCGACTTCTGTCGAAATCGTGGATTGCCGTCAACTCAATACTGCCAGCGTCGTAAATGGAGTTACAAAGTACTCGCCTTCAGCTTCATTTCGTGTGACCTTCGCGGGTACCGCCCTCCCTCACTACGTCTTGATTGACGGAGTTTTAAGGCTTCCTGTGCGACTCTTCGTGCCTCGACCCATGCATTGCCAAAATTGCATCAAGTTGGGGCACACAGCGTCGCACTGTTGCAATAAGCCACGCTGTCCCCAATGCGGGGAGAATCATGGGGCTGGAGCATGCTCAGCAATAGAGCAGAAATGTGTCTATTGCGGGGGCTCACCCCATGAAATCTCTTCGTGCGAGGCATTCAAGAGTTGCTGGGATAAACAGAATCGCTCTTTAAAAGAACGATCGAGACGTTCTTATGCCTCTATCTTAAAGAGCGCTTCTCCACTGGCCCAACCTCATTCGAGTAACATCTTTTCTGTGTTGCCAGTTGACAACGAAGAGGCGACTGACGAGGAGAATCCTTTTGTTTTCGTTGCGAACTCCCGGAAACGTGCTAAAACAACTCCCAAGACACCCAAAATACCCATGAAAATCCCTACAATGAGCCCTCCAATCAGTGTCCCTAAAACGCCGAATGCTGCAGAACAACAAAAACAAAATCCTCCTGGATTCCGCACGATATTTTCACCACAGAATAATACAACTCCAGCAGGGACCTCAAAGGCCCCCATGAAAAATGCAGGTTTGTCAGAATCCACTTCCCAGCCGGGATTGTTTAAGTTGGCTGACATTCTAAATGGAATGTTTTCGTTTTTCAACGTTTCTGAATCCATCAGAAGCATTGTAACAACAATGCTTCCTGTATTAAAGACATTTTTGAAGCAATTGATGCAAACTTGGCCCCTCATTTCAGTGTTTATCTCTCTCGATGGCTAATTTACGCCGAGAGGTCGGAGATATCACTATGTTACAGTGGAATTGTCGTAGTATTATCCCTAAACTGGATCCGTTCAAATTTCTTCTTCATGAAACTAGTTGCGATATTTTTGCCCTTTCTGAAACATGGCTTTCTTCTGAATCAAAAATCTCCTTCCACGATTTTAACATTATTCGTCTGGATCGCAACGATTCTTATGGAGGGGTGCTTTTGGGGATCAATAAGCGCCACTCCTTTTATAGAATCCACCTCCCTTTATCAGGAGGAATTGAAGCTGTTGCATGTCATATAACTATAAGAGGTAAGGACTTATGCATTGTCAGTTTGTACTGGCCTCATAGAGTTGCAGTGGATCGAAGTCACCTAGAGGACCTGTGCTCAGTGCTTCCTGAGCCAAGGTTGATCCTGGGTGACTTCAATTCACATGGAACTGTCTGGGGAGAACAAATTGACGATAGTCGTTCTACTCTTATATATGACATTTGTGACAGTTTCAATTTAACAATTTTGAACACGGGTGAAAAAACACGAGTACCTAAACCTCCTGCAAGACCAAGTGCAATTGACCTCTCACTCTGCTCAAATTCACTATCATTGGATTGCCAGTGGAAGGTAATCTCTGATCCCAATGGTAGTGATCACTTGCCAATCAAAATTACAATCACCAATGGGGCCAGCACTTCAAATTCAACAAATATGGCATATGACCTTACAAGACACATCGACTGGAAAAAGTACTCGGACGAAATAACAGATGCCATTGATTCTATGAATGTTTTACCTCCTTTGGAAGAGTATCACTTCCTTTCACGTTTGATCCATGAAAGTGCACTTTGCGCCCAAACAAAACCCATCCCAGATTCACCTGTTCTTCGAAGGCCCCCAAATCCATGGTGGGACCAGCAGTGTTCCAAGCTTTATAAGGACAAATCAAAAGCATTCAAAGATTTTCGAAAACATGGAACCCTCGTCCTTTTTGAATCATACGTTTCCCTTGAAAATCAGTTCAAAAAATTGATCAAAGGGAAGAAAAAGGCGTATTGGAGAAATTTTGTGGGTGGTTTATCAAGGGAAACATCCTTGAGTACCTTATGGAAAGTTGCACGAAGCATGCGTAATCGATCATCTACAAATGAAAGTGAAGAATATACACATAGATGGATATTCAACTTCCCAGACAACCAGAAGTCGTATTTTGTTTTACAGATTATGTACATCGTATAGAATGTTATTTATACTCATTTTCGTATATCTGCACTTACAATGTGCCGTCCATGCATATTCTTTATCGTATTTAA
Source organism: Uranotaenia lowii (assembly GCF_029784155.1). Taxonomy (NCBI): domain Eukaryota; kingdom Metazoa; phylum Arthropoda; class Insecta; order Diptera; family Culicidae; genus Uranotaenia; species Uranotaenia lowii. The sequence continues at coordinate 97,971,084 of NC_073691.1, read as the reverse complement.
AAGCATTGCATGATTTTATTACGACAAGAAGTATTTATGTACATATGAACTCGAGCTTTGTGTACAACAATTCGCAAAAAATCCGTGAAACGACCGATATACGGTGATCAGCCGGGATTGAGAAATTTGGTCGTGCTATGCATAAAATAATTCGAAATAAAAAACGTATATAACTGCATTGATTCGTAATAATGTGCATGCAATCGTATACCTTTGCAAATTAATTCGCATGTATGATTTTCGTAAAACGTATTTGCTGGCAATCGTAAAAGTATATAAAAAAGTTCAATAAAATCGTTTATGATAATGGGACATCGATGATTGGAATCGTATTAAAGGAGGCTTCAAAATATTTTTAGATCATCGATGACGTGTTCTACGATTTAAAAGATTTAAGTCATAGAAATATACGATTTGCTTTTGGTTTAATGCCTTTGAAGCAAATCCCCTTGAATTTATATATTCCAGATGGTGTCGAGGAACCATCATGAGCTGCTGATCGAATCGTCAGGGGATCAAGTCCACCCAGTGAACATTTTGGTCTGTATATTTCAGTTGTTTCTGAGATATACACACTTTTGTACAATCTGAAAAAGTTGTATAGAATATTCTATATGAGCCTGTACGTACCAAAGTGGAGGCAATATACGGACCAAATTTCGCTCACCTTGAAAATATAAAACTTTGTATTGCGTTTTCAACAATTTGATAGCAACTTTACTTTGCATAAAATCTTAGGATTGTACAACTTTCAACTTTACATTGCCTGTCTTACAACTTGATTACAATTTCCTTTAGCAGGTAGCCTGAGGTTTGTACAACTTTCTTCGCCATTTAATACAATTTATTGTTACTGTATCCCAAAGCAATTATATTTTTCCCTTATTACGATTTTACTATGAATCGCCGTGAACATAAAAACAATAGAATTTGATGTTTACTGCGAAAAAAATTGAACCATATACAATTTTATCTGTCTCTTTTCCCTCAGTCTCGAACTCACAATGTTCCGATCCCTGTCATTCGATACTTCCTCGGCGCCATTTCATGTTGATGCAAACAAGCAAATTTGTTCATGTACAGTTGAGAGTGCCGTTTAAAAATCAGTTGATCGTATAAAATACCACTGACTGCATCATTTCGGACTCCAAATCTATTTATAGATGCCGTTTCTTGATATGCAACTTTAACCTATCTCATAGACCTGGGGTGAGCAACCTTTTGAAGCAGCGGGCCACTTTTAATTTGAAATTCTTTCAGTGGGCCGCATCAAAATAAAATTTAATATTTATATTATTAGAGATGTTGAGAAAGGTTTCAAAATTATTGTTATTTTTTTCAAACCAGATTTGTTAATGTTACAGTTAACATTTTTGATTCTAGAAAATATTTACAGATTTCATAAATTTTAAATTTAATTTAGACACCTATGGGACAAGATTTCTAAGGCTGAATCTTAAAAATCTTTTTTTTTTATAATGCTTTATTTGAAACGGCTCATACGATTAAGTTTTAAGGAGCCACACTCGTTTTTTGTTTTTCACAATCATTTTCTTAGTCTAGCACTTTTTTTTTAAAGAAAAAAGAAGATAGAAAGGGAAATATGAAAATAAAATAGGGTTATAGACGGAGATCGATAGCTTTTAGATAGAAATCTTAAAAATCTGACTTTGGTAATGTGGATGTCTAATTTTTAAGTTAAATGACTCCTTTTAATCAATGTTTTGCATGATATGTCTATGAAATTTCTCAAAATAGCATCATACATAACACAAGTTAACAAAATTCACATTTTTCCAAGGTGCAAAGAATCTCATAACTGATTTTGACTTATTCGGGGGCGCTGAATCCAAATATGTATTCAATTAGTTTTTTGTCAGCTCTAGTTTTCGAGATAATTTTAAAAAATGAAAAAAAAAATTATGTCCTTTTTTGACAAAACTGTTAAACACAAATACCTATTGACTCAATGATCAACTTAAAAAAACACAAGTAATTTTGAAGAGAAATGAATCCAACTGTGTTAGATGCAATTTCAGGGACTAGATAAGAGAAAATCGATGTTGAAAAACATGCGAAAAAAAATCGCCTTGTCTCCCGGTAGGACTTGAACCCACATCTATCGCCTCTCCGGGGCCCATGTATTAACATTCTACTACAGGAGACCAACCTGGCGAGTCAAGACCCATCTCTGGGTCGCAGTTTAAAAATAGTAATTTTGAATTCTGAAAAAATATATGGAAGTTTTTTTTATGTTATCCAAACCTGCAAATCAAACTAAATTGAATCTTTGATATTTTTAAAACCGTAAGTCAAATTATTCCGCAGTCTGCAACAAACTTGCTGAAAAAATTAAAAACTTCAATTCAAGAACATTCTTTAATGAGGTCAGAAGAAGTTGTAATCTTATTTTTTGAATTTCTATAAATTGCAGAATTCAATTTTTGAAACCGTTTTATCTGTGAAACAAAAATGTGTTTTTATTTATTTATGTATGGGCTTGTGATATAGCTCAGTTGGCAAGTCTGTTGTCTCCTGAGCCGATGTCCGTGAGTTCGAGCCCAAGAGTAAACATCGAACACAGTTGTACCGGATAGTTTCTCAATAACGATCCGCCAACTGTAACGTTGATAAAGTCGCGTATGACACGAATAGCCTCATAGGTGTAAAGTGTCACTAATAAAGGAAAAAAAAAAAAAAAAGTCGCGAATGCCATAAAGATGGTAAAACGACTATAATCGAAACAAAAAAAAAATTATTTATGTATGAAAGATTCAACCTTCACCCAAAATTGATCAATTTAAAAATTTCCACACGCCATATTACCGAAACAAGAAGCGATATCCGAATTATGTGAAATGTTTTGAATAAAAGACGCCAATCTCTTACAAAATCAGTTGAAACATAGGCACCAAAAATGCTGTTTCACTGAGTAATCGTTACAAACTTTTTGGTTTGAATCACAGAATTACAGATATTCTTTTTGTCGAGGTATCAGAATATCACTGAGTTCTATCGATATGAAAACTTTAATCGTTAGCCCAGTTTTAATTATAAAATTTTCCTTATTTCTGTCATTAATCAAGAACAAAAATATTTCACTTAATCATACAATTTGAACTTTGTTTGAAACGAAAAATCAAGTCTAAACTACCTCCTTTATAACGTATTTCTGATGAATAAAAAGAACTAAAAAGCTTAAATCTTAAAGTCAACAATCTGGATGATTATGGGAAAAATGCAACTTAAAACAAGCGGCGTGCAAATCAAGTTATCGATATATCATGTTTTTGGTTTAGTAGGTGCTATTTTATGATAATTAACAATCTTTCGTGAAAAAAATCGTGAAATAAATTTAATTTGAGATAAGCTCCGCGGGCCGCACAAACATGCCTCGAGGGCCGCATGCGGCCCGCGGGCCGCGGGTTGCTCACCCCTGTCATAGACGATTCTATTACAATCAATAATTGTATTCAGCGCTGTGCGATCTTAGCTAGCTATTTACTGTACTGTTAAACAATTCGACAATCTGTAGATTGTTTAAATTCCATAATACGATGTTCTTACAATTACTGTACGACCTTTCATGGAAATAATATGTCATCATAGATCGCAAGCATGAAAGATTGCTTAATTGTACAGTGGGATTAAATATTGATCTTTACACAATTCTACTGCATTTCAAAACAACTTTATTGATCTTTCTATACGATTAACAAAATATTATCGTGTATAATGAACTGTACAAACCATAAACGATAAAATATAATTTGGTTTAGCAACAACATGATGTTTATACAATTCCAATCTTAACTGGATGCTTTTACAATCTACAATAAACACTATATTACAAATTCTGGATTTCTAGATTCGATTATCACAGAACCGGATTTTTTTAAGCGTCGGCTGTGTTTTTGCAAACGCCGAATGTATGTGCCACTTTTTTCATTTTTATAATTTTTTTTCTTAATTAAAACAGCCTTCATTTTTGCATCAAAATTCGTCAAGGATTTCCAATTTTTGCAATTGTTGACATAGCTGATTACGATATTGCTAAGCATAGGAATTGCATTATTAACAATTATTTACCGATTATTTAAATCTCAATAAGCGACTTTGAATGACATGTATCAATAGATTGTTTAAATTCCATAATACGATGTTCTTACAATTACTGTACGACCTTTCATGGAAATAATATGTCATCATAGATCGCAAGCATGAAAGATTGCTTAATTGTACAGTGGGATTAAATATTGATCTTTACACAATTCTACTGGGATTTAAATCAACTTTATTGATCTTTCTATACGATTAACAAAATGTTATCGTATATAATGAACTATACAAACCATAAACGATAAAATATAACTTGGATTAGCTACAACATGATGTTTATACAATTCCAATTTAAACTGGATGCTTATACAATCTACAATGAACACTGCTTTACGATTTCGGGTTATCTGGGCAGGCGCTAAGAGTATCAGCAGCGGTCAGGTGTCAAAGCTATAATAACACTCCATTTTGACACTTCGACGGCGCACCGCAAGGTTTCAAACCAGGTGTTATCTTGCTCCTGGGTGTTAAAAAAGCGAGCCAGAAGTCAAATATGAATACCGACCAGCTCCTGATTTGACAGGTGCTAAAGTGTCTGGGGAAAATTTACAAAAGAAAATAGCAACAAACAACAACAACACCTATCGATGCGTCACCAGTGGCAAAAATGGGAACCAGTTTAGCACTTACCAGTGCCGCAGACACCAGATACCCAGACTGATCAGTGGCGGTTGAGCCCATACAACTAGAAATCGCCCAAAACCATACGCCATCTATCGGGGCATCGTGAAACCATTGTGCATCATCAAGAAAAAAAAATGCACTTGATAATTAACAAGCCAAACGAAAACTGGTTTCATTGAATCACATATTAGTGTTTGAAATTCTTTCTTAAATATTTTCACTTTGGTTTTGGTCTTTAATGTTGAATTGTTTTTTTCTAATTTACTGTATCATGATTAAAAATGAATGTTGTTCAAACTCCTAATTTTTTTGACTATTTTGTCCATCGTTATCTGTTCAACTTTTTTCTAAAAGAAATTTTTGAAAAACAAGGGCAAATATCCACTGCATTTAAGACATTTAAAAATGTCTGTTTCAAATCTATTTCTCTTTGTTTCCAAAAATATTTCACCTTTGACATTTAGCCAAATTCTTCGATTTGAAGTTTTGTTTAAACCATAGTCCGAAAGTAATTAGTATACAAAATGAATCCATTCTTCAAAAAATTATAATTTTGAATGAGGTTCATTTCAATAAATAAACAATGATTTCACTGTATTATTTTTCGAATTCAATACTTTTCCACACAGCCAAAATTAATTTTGAATAATAAAAGAACATTGCTGTCTTGATGCAAACGAAGATCATTTTTATTTTCTTGTCGTTGCATGAAATGTCAAATAGCGTATGCCTGTGTGAGTGAATTCGTTTTATGTTTTGATTTTGATGTGGCGAGTTCACGTTCGTTTTTTTATACCCATTGATAAAATCAATTACACGTGCGATATTCAATAAATGGTTCAAAATTTGACCAAGAAAAATTATGAAAACGTGTAAAACACTTTGTCAGTGTTGTTTATCGTCGACGTTTTCAGGTGATGTAATCACCATCACCATCAGTTCTCGCAGGCTCTGGACAAACACACGGCTCAACTGCTGTTCGGTCTATTGGAGAAGTACCGGCCGGAAAACCCGATCGCCAAGATCCAACGATTGAAAGCTAAGGCTGAGGCCAAGGCCGTTGGCAAGGAGGAACCTCCGGCAGGACGCCAACACCATCGTCAAACTAGTCGAGCAGAAGAAGGCTAAGCTGGTTGTGATCGCTCACGATGTTGACCACATTGAGCTGGTCATCTACCTGCTGTGCCGTAAGATGGTTATCCCGTACTGCATCCCGACTGGGAACATTGGTGTTCCGTAAGACCTGCACCTGTGTTGCTCTGACCCAGGTGGACAACTCCGGCCGCGCCAATCTGTCCAAGCTGGCTGAAAACATCAAGACCAACTTCAACGATCGCTACCAGGAGATTCGCAAGTGCTGGGGAGGTGGTCTGCTCGAACCGAAGATTATGGCCCGCATCGCAAAGAAGGCTAAGGCTCGGGAACTTACCCAGAAGACGGTGTAAGTCGTAGATTTACAATGATTATTGTAAAATGAATATCTTTTGATATGCTAGGAAATTTTGTTTCTTGAAAATGATTATAATGAAAACTTTTTTTTTTCAATACTAAGAAAGTGTTTTCGAATTTTATGAAACTGAGTATATGATATGATATATTATATATGAATTCATTGATTCAAAACGTTCAAAACTTTTTTTTCCTTTTTTTCAGGAAAACGTTCGATGAAAAGTTGGTCAAACTAATGGAAAAAAAACTTGTATACTAGGACATAATTTATTAAATTGATCATTTTTTTCGTTGTGAAAAATGTCACCCATTCGTTTCGCTTCACTCACTGGAGACGGTCGAGTTTGTTTTCTCTCGAGTGTGTGGCAAAAGTTTTCATTATTTGCCCCTTATACCTACCGTGTAGTGCCGCTATCCGAATTATCCGGACTTATGTACCGTTACACCGGATAGCTTAGTTCAGAACGGCAGTGAAATTCTAACGCTCGTGTAGCTGGTTCGTCAAATCACCCAGCAAATTATCATCCCGGCTGAATACAATAGCCTTGGTTCAGCATCCATTCGCCATCAAACAAAGGACCACGTTGTTGGCATCAGGTTTGATAGAGTGGTCCACATTAATAGAGTGGTTCATTTTTTTTTCCCAAAAAGTTTTTGGGTTTTTATTTTATTTTTTTTATTTGGTTTTCTTCTTTAGCTTTCCTCTTTCGTTATTATTACTATATAAATTATAAGATTTTTTTTTTTTGAAATTTATATTATATATAATTTTTTTTTCTTTTTTTTAATTTAATTTTAAATTGCGGTTGCATCTCCTCCAGAGCCCATTAGTTCGGAAAGTCACCGGCTGATGGATGACGACGGCGAGACGGGCAAAGATCCCCCTTTACGGGAGGATATTTCCGAGGAAATTTTTTCCGAGGAAATTGTTTCCAAAGAAACATTACAAGACCACCCGATGTACCTCACGGACACGGAAGATGACCCTTCTCCTCTCCCAAAGACCCTTTTCCCACAAATGCCTTTTGTGTTTGGAAACTCCACGCCAGCATCAACCCCTCAAGCAAACTCCCCCGTTGAAAAAGATAATGAGTTGCCTCAAACTGCCCCTCGCCGTCGGGTTTACCAACCTGAATCGACGGGACCTTGGGTAGTTTACATCCGGTCCAAAACTAATGGGAAATCACCCAATGTGATTTCAATCGCCCGGGACCTTGATCGTTCTTACCCTTCCGTAATCAGCTACCAGCCGATGAGACCGCACAAGATGCGCATTGTTGTTGGTAGCCTGAAGGAAGCAAATGCCATTGCTTGTGACCCGAAGTTTACGATCGAATACCGCGTATACGTTCCCGCTCGTGACGTGGAAATCGACGGAGTGGTAACCGAAGAGGGTTTGACCGTCGATGACCTAATGGAATCCGGGGTTGGCCGATTCAAAGACCCTGGTCTCCCCACGGTCAAGGTGCTGGACGCGCGTCAGCTGAAATCAGCATCAGGCGAGGGGGAAAAGAGAACATTTTCCCTGTCGAACTCTTTTCGGGTTACCTTTTCCGGCACTGCACTTCCTGATTACGTTGCGATCGGGAAGGTTCGTCTACCTGTGAGACTTTATGTGCCTTCGGTCATGTTCTGCCAGAATTGCAAGCAGTTGGATCATACGGCCGCCTACTGTTGCAATCAGGCACGCTGCTCTAAGTGCGGGGAGAAGCATGCGGAAGCTTCGTGTGAAATACAAGCATTAAGCAAGTGTTTGTATTGCACAGGCGAGGAATCTCATGCTCTCTCGGCGTGTCCGAAGTACATATCGCGCCGGGAAAAAATCAAGACTTCTTTAAAAACCCGCTCTAAGAAATCATATAGAGACATGCTGATGAAGTCTTTGCCAATCGTCTCAGAGAACCAGTTTGGCCTTCTAAGTGAGTATGAATCCGAAGGGGAGGATCCATGTGAAGGAACATCAGCTGGGCCATTTGTTAAAAAAAATGTTTCACAGGCTCCAAAAAGGAAACGCACAACTAACACACAACCCCGATCAGCTGCCAGCAAAGTTAATAAAACAAAAAATCCTCAAAGTGGAAATAGTTATTCTACCCCTCCTATTCAGAGACCTCCGGGTTTTAATCCGTCCCCGAAGGACTTCCCTCCACTTTCTGGTAAGTCAAAACCCCAGACTTCCCTTCAGAATTCAGGACCATCAGTAGCTAACAGGAATGCAACAATTCCCAGAGAAACTGCATCTGATCCATCGTCGAACAGTTTGCCCAGCTTTTCATCTGATGGTAAGATGAAATTTTCGGAAATTGTTGCGTTCATCTTGGACTTTTTCAGTGTACCAGCAGGTTGGAGGACTATGATTAACATGTTTGTACCTCTTTTGAGAGAAGTCTTGAAAAAGAAAGCTTGTACTATGACCCTCATCGCAGAAGCAATTTCTTTTGATGAATAACTCGTCCACTGAGGTAAGAGAAATTGTTTCTGTATTGCAATGGAACTGCAGAAGTATTTTACCAAAATTAGACTCCTTTAAAGTATTGGTACACAATTTGAATTGTGATGTGTTCGCCTTATGCGAAACTTGGCTCTCTCCAAACACTGATTTCAACTTCCATAGCCACAATATTATTCGCCTGGATCGAGATGGGCAAAGAGGAGGTGGCGTTCTTTTGGGGATCAAGAAATGCCACTCTTTCTATCGTATTCCACTACAACCATCTCCAGGTATTGAAGTCGTCAGTTGCCAAGCTAGAATTAAAGGCCAAGACCTTTGCCTAGCCTCGGTATATATTCCGCCAAATTCAAGCGTGAGCCGGAACCAATTGGCGAATATTCTTTCACTTCTCCCAGAACCCCGGTTAGTTCTGGGAGATTTCAACTCCCATGGCGTGGGCTGGGGTAGCTCACGTGATGATGATCGTGCTAACATTATTTATGAGCTGTGCGACGACTTCAATATGACTGTCTTAAACAATGGGGAAGTGACTCGAATTAATGGATCCCAATCACAGCATAGTATTTTAGACCTTTCTTTAGCTTCTTCCTCTCTGAGCTTGGATTGTACGTGGAAGGTAATCCAAGACCCTCAGGGAAGCGATCATTTGCCTATCAATATTTCTATCACCAGTGGTCGTAGTCCACCCGAAGAGATCAATATTCCTTATGACCTCACAAAGAATATAGATTGGAAAAAGTATGCATCAGGTGTCATTGAAGCCATCGACTCAACGGATGAACTGCCTCCGGAGGCAGAGTACAGTTTTATTTCCGGGACAATTGTGGACTGTGCAATCGGGGCACAGGTCAGACGGAATGAAAGCTCGACGATACAGAAACGGCCTCCCACTCCATGGTGGGATGGAGACTGCTCACGCGCGCGAGGTGAAAAATGCAAGGCGTTTATTGAGTTTCGCAGAACTGGATTGCCAGAGAAGTTCCAACGTTACTTGTCATTGGAACGCAAGTTCAAGAACTTGATCAGGGGCAAGAAACGTGGGTACTGGCGGCGATTCGTAGATGGGTTATCTCGAGAAACGTCACTGCACACGCTTTGGAGAACAGCTCGAAACATGCGAAATCATACACCTTCGAACGAAAGTGAGGAAAGCTCGAGTCGTTGGTTGACACAGTTCGCGAAAAAGGTCTGTCCAGACGCAGTACCAGCTCAGAAAAACTATCGGGATACAGAGAATAGTTCCGAAACGGAGGATCAATTCTCGATGGTCGAACTTTCACTTGCGCTCTGGTCATGTAACAATTCCGCTCCCGGACTGGACAGAATCAAATTCAACTTGTTGAAGAATCTGCCAGATACCGCTAAGAAACGCTTGTTGAATTTATTCAATAAGTGTTTAGAGATGAACATTGTGCCGCATGAATGGAGACAGGTGAAAGTTATCGCCATCCAAAAACCGGGAAAACCAGTTTCTGATTACAATTCGTATAGGCCGATCGCAATGCTCTCGTGTCTCCGGAAATTACTCGAAAAAATGATTCTCTTTCGGCTGGATAAATGGGTTGAATCAAACAATCTCTTGTCAAGTACACAATTTGGATTCCGTAGAGGAAAGGGTACGAACGACTGTCTAGCATTACTTTCATCAGACATTCAATTGGCGTTTGCCCAAAAAGAGCAGATGGGGGCAGTATTTCTGGACATCAAAGGGGCATTCGATTCGGTGTCCATAGAAGTGCTATCTAGTAATCTTAACTCTTGCGGACTTTCACCAATATTGAATAATTTTCTTTATAACCTGTTGTCTGAAAAAATCATGCATTTTAGTCATGGAGAAACCAAAGTTGAACGAATTAGTTACATGGGTCTACCCCAAGGCTCATGTTTAAGCCCCCTGCTATACAACTTTCGATCGATGCTTGTATGGCACAAAATTGTACGCTAAGACAGCTTGCGGATGACTGTGTTGTTCATATCACAGGTAAAAAAGGCACTCAAATTAAACCTCCGTTACAAGAAACTCTAAATAATTTATCACATTGGGCCAGGAATCTAGGCATCGAGTTTTCGCCTAGTAAAACCGAGTTAGTAGTTTTTTCAAGGAAGCATTCCCCTCCTCAAATAGAGCTCCTTATGATGGGTAGAACTCTAACTCAATCTCTTAGTTTTAAATATTTTGGTGTCTGGTTCGACTCTAAATGCCTCTGGGGAAAACATATTAGGTACTTGACTCAAAAATGCCAAAAGAGAATCAATTTTCTTCGAACGATTACTGGAACCTGGTGGGATGCTCATCCACAGGACCTCATCAGGTTATACCAAACAACGATACTGTCGGTCATAGAATACGGAAGCTTTTGCTTTGGGTCCGCCGCGCAAACCCACTTGATTAAACTAGAACGAATACAGTATCGTTGTTTGCGTATTGCCATGGGTTGTATGCAGTCGACACATACGATGTGTCTCGAAGTACTGGCGGGAATAATGCCGTTGAAAAATCGGTTCTTCGATTTATCGCTACGTTTCCTAATTCGAAGTGTTACTATGAATCCTTTGGTGATAGAAAATTAGGAAAGGCTTATGAATATTAATCCGCTAGTAAAATATGTAAACAATTATGAAACTTTTAGTCAATTAGAAATAAATCCTTCTTTATTAAATTCGGACACGAGTCACTTTTACCCGATTAGCAGTTCCTTGATAAGATTCGATCTGTCCATGACCGCTGACATCCGTGGAATACCAGATCACGTCCGACCCAACGTCATTCCTTCAATCTTTGCATCAAAAGTACGTGAAATTGACCCTACAAAAATGTTCTTTACTGATGGTTCTAGAATCGACGGCGCGACTGGTTTCGCAGTGTACAATGAGCGCTTTGAAGCTTCGTTCAAGCTTCGAGAGCCATGCTCCGTTTACGTTGCTGAATTAGCCGCAATTTATTGTAGCTTGGAACACATTCGCACACTGCCCGTAGACCACTATTTCATCTATTCGGATAGTCTCAGCTCCGTTGAGGCGATTCGATCGATGAAACTGATGAAGCGCTCTTCCCATTTTTTACTGGAAATTTCAGGGATATTGGGCGCTTTGATCGAAAATTCGTACAGGATTACCTTAGCTTGGATCCCGTCTCATTGTCTTATTCAAGGCAATGAGAATGCGGACTCATTGGCTAAGGTGGGCGCGTTACAAGGTGAAATTTTTGAGAGGATAATAACTTACAATGAATATTTTTCAATACCTCGCACTTTAGCGATTAACGCTTGGCAGTCTAGCTGGAATAATGGCACAAAGGGACGTTGGTTCCATACGATTATCCCTAAGGTTCCGACGAAGGCATGGTTTAAGCATTTTAACATGAGTCGCGATTTCATTCGCGTGGTTTCTCGGCTCATGTCAAATCACTGCCGGCTTGACGCGCATTTGTTTCGTATACAACTAGTTACAAGCAATGTTTGTGTTTGTGGGGATGGCTACCACGACATTGATCATGTTGTGTGGACGTGTGAACGGTTTGATCGATCGAGGGCTTGGCTACTGGATACCCTTAGGGCCCGAAGTAAACTACCTGGGGTTCCAATTCGAGACATCTTGGCAAACTTAGATCTTGAATATTTGTACCCTATATACAAATATCTTAAAATGTCTGACTTGGTCGTTTAGTCCTCTTCCTCTCTGTCTTTACTCTATCTAATGCTCTTTTCGTCTATTCATTAGAACAACCTCTCGTCCGACCGGTTCGATAACACCGGAATGAAGGCTGGCCAGGAACACAATACCTGCGGTAGCTTACGAAACCACGCTACAGGAAGCCACCACCGACCAAAGACGGAAATCTGTTCTCGAGAGTGACCCTACACAATCCTCTTTCCCTCCCTCTTAGTTAATCAATTGACAGTTGAGTAGCCGCGACGATTACGGCCCCCCTCTTACTAACACCACATAAAAGTGAAAGTGAATACTCGGCAAAAAAAAACTTTATGAGTTAAATGCCTTAATAAAGCTACTTGTAAATAAAAAAAAAAATGTCACCGGAAAGTGGATGGTATCTTTAGTGCAACTGGTAGTTAATTCTGGATCCGGCCCTTCCGGCATATGTGATGCTTCTTTTTTTTACATATATGATGTAATTTTACAAAAAAATTTGGAAGTGTGTATAAATAAAACAATAATTTTGTTTGGTTTCGGTATTGTATTACAATTCAATTTTTAAATGACAATACAATTACAATTCTTTTCAAAAACTGAGCTTTTTTGCCGAAAAGTACCTACACTGCAAAAAATGCACATTTAAGCCGTATGTTCCTCCACACATAAACCTCTAAAACTGCTCGCTCATTTGCTGAAAAATAAGCTTTATGTGTGACATATAACATGTATTTGCGACTTATTCAAAATATGTGTGCAGAAAAATGATTGTTATGATTTGGCATCATTGAAAATTTTCTCGCAAAATGGCGGTGCAAAACGGAAAAAACAACTGTGGGAGCTCAGCACTGAATAATTAATTCCCTCAATACGAATAATTTGGTAAGTAAATTTAATTTTGAACTGTTAGGAAACTCTCCGTCATTCATGTCCCTCTTTTGATTGCAGATTCGGAATCCTGATGTAACCAGATAAACCGGGATGCTTAGTTCCAGGAAATGGATTTCGAAAAACAGGTCCGTTAGTTCTTCGAATTCGGCAAACCTAATAGACTTCATTGATCAACAGTTCCCTAACCGGGTGCAGGAACCGGATCTGCGTGCAGTTTCCATGTTGTTGTTGACGTTAATTGTTTTTATACGATTTTACGGGAATGGTTTGCCGGAAGATCTTCGTAATGCTCGAGCAACCATCAATATTGCTTGCTCTATCCAAGTGCTTGCATGTAGTTCTGCAGGTAAAGTTTTACACATTTATTGCCAAAATCTCTCTGTCTAGTTCCTATTTCTTGTGCTGGTGGTGGTTTAAAAATCTGTCCGGGAAACTTTTTTTTTAAATCAACCGGACCTATTATTCATAATTCCATGTTTTCTTTTCGTTCCAGCGGGAGCTTGAATTCCCCGAAGGCGTGGACTCCCAGGGGATCGATTTTCATGCTAAGCGCAGAGGTCAACGGAGCTGGTGCTGGAGCGACCAATAAACTTAAGGCATTCTAAGTTTATTCCTGCGAGCCCTGCTACTGCCGATTTGCTACGGTGCACTACGAGGTAAGAATTTTTGCAACAGTAGAGCTGTGAAATTTTAATAAATAACTGAGTTTCTATTTTTTTAGTTCGAGTTTGATTGGAAGCCAGATCTGCAAAACATAATCAGCCGATGTTGCAAGTGCATGGACAAGTTGAAACGATACGAGGCGGAGGATGAACCGAATAAGGAAAAAAGTGCAACCGCTGCAGTCAAGTTACTGAACTATAAACACACTGTCGTCAACGATCGTATTTCCAGAAAACGCGATATTTTGTTGCCGTCGAAACGAGAATGTGAATCAGTTGCCTTTATCCGGAGAGTAAAAAATGCTTCAATCGTCGAAGAATTCTTGCGAGGATCGTGAATTTTCCGAAATTAAAAAGAATATTCTGAAGCAATGCCGAACTTCAACGGGTGCACTAACAGGCGAAAATTCTCCGCAACACGAAATCTGTTTCTACTGGTCAAGGAGCTGTTGCAGAGTTTGCTTAAGGACCCAACTAGAACGGTCAATATTTATACTATTAATTATTTTGAAATGCGACTTAAATTGTTTATAGTATAATATCAGGGAACACAGTGTTTTTAGAACTAATTGTAAATTGTGATAGTAAAGCTTTTGAAACGAAATTATTTTATTCAAACATTTACTGAATTTCGAAATTAATTATAATTGTTGAGAAAGCTTAAATCGAATTGGGCTTATAAATGTTATCTTTCACATCTATAGCTTCTACGTGTCATTTTGTTATAAAAGTCATATGTATACCACACATACTTTCTATGAACCACCACAGTCGATTTTTTTAATTTATCTTCTGTTGAGTGCGAACCCACTGGGCACCAACGATAGCTGTCAACCGAAGGTGCAGTGGCCTGTGAGTGCCCCAGCATCTGGCGCGTCATCGTAGTTTTATAATCAGTTCTCTGAAGATACTTGGCATCGTCACACGCGTATTTTATATTTGTATCCAAACCGTTTTTAATAAAGTATAATAGTTTGTAAACGTAAACCTCTCGTGTTCTCCCTCGTAACAAACTGGCGACGAGTCTACGGAAAACGTCGTGTTATTTCTCCGTTCCGCGAAAACCCGGCAAAAGTGTAATTCTTCATCGCCGTATATCGCGATATCAACGTGGTTAGCAGTGCTACAAAATGGCTACCAATGGACCGGCAAGTATTCCACCGTCGGGTCCATCGTTTTAAGAGACCATTTTGCACATCCTCAACAATCAGAATAAGCTGATGTCACAGCTCTCGGACCAAATCAACATCATCCAGAATTCGGTCCGTGGCACGTCGAGAAATGAGCTAGTGTTGGATTCATTGGCTAGCAACATCACCGAGTTCGTATACGAACCGGCGAATCAGTGCACCTTCGACTCGTGGTTTTCTCGTTACGCGGATCTCTTTGAGAAAGACGCGGCACAATTGGACGATGCCGCCAAAGTACGTCTTCTTCTTCGGAAACTCAACCCAGCTGCTCATGAGCGCTACACGTCATACATCTTGCCGAAACTCTCCAAAGAGTTCTCCTTTGACGCAACTGTCACGAAGCTGAAAGCCATCTTTCGAACACCAGTGTCTACTTTCCATCGTCGATATCAGTGTTTACAAACAATCAAAGACGAAAATGAAGACTTCATCAGTTATTCGTGCAAAGTGAATCGTGCTTGTGTGGACTTTAAACTGCAAGAACTCAAAGAAGATCAGTTTAAGTGCCTAATTTTTGTGTGCGGGTTAAAAGCAGCAAAAGACTCTGATATTCGAATGAGACTGCTGTCGAAGATCAATGAAACACATGATATCACGTTGGAAAAAGTAGTGGAGGAGTGTAAAAGTGTTTTGAACCTGAAACAAGATACAGTGCTAATTGGAAACCAGCCATCCCCCTCCACCTGTGCATCGCAAGCGGTTCGGACGGACCATCAGCAGCCGAAAAGTCGGAAATTCGACGAGCGAATTCCCAGTGGCAATCCGAAATCACCGTGCTGGGCTTGCGGCGGAATGCATTTTTCCAGCGAGTGCAATTTCAAAGCGCATAAGTGTCGGGAGTGCAACAAAGTAGGCCACCGTGAGGGATACTGCGCCTGCTTTTCATCGAAAGCCCGACCGAAGAAACACAACAACAACAAACAACGTTTCAGCAAAAGTGAACAGCGTTACAACAAAAGTGTTTCTGTTGGAAGCGTAACACACGGACGCCGTTACACACAAGTGGAAATCAATGGGGTTCCAATTGAGCTCCAGCTCGATTCAGGTTCCGACATAACAATAGTTTCGGAAGCGAATTGGGCCAAAGTCGGGTGTCCCCCTACAACTCCACCTGATTGCGCAGCCAAAACAGCATCCGGAAGCAAGCTAAATTTAACAGCTATGTTTTCGGCAACCATCAGCATTGGCGGCGTGAAAAAACAGGGCAAGTGCTACGTGAGTGGAGCTAAGCTCAATCTGAATGTGTTGGGGTCAGATGCTATGGATCAGTTCGGCCTTTGGGATGTTCCGCTGTCATCCATCTGCAATCTAGTGAACAGCCAAGAAGAAGACAGTGACATCGCTGAACTTAAATCTGCTTTCCCTGATGTGTTCTCCAAACGTATGGGACTTTGCCAGAAAACACAAGTGCATCTTACCCTGAAACCTGATGTCAAGCCCGTGTTCAAACCAAAAAGGCCTGTTGCATATAGCATGGAAGAAGTAGTGGAAAATGAACTTCAACGTCTCCAGGATCTGGGAATCATTACCCCTGTTTCCTACGCCGATTGGGCTGCGCCCATTGTTGTTGTTCGAAAACCGAATCGCTCAATTCGGATTTGTGCTGATTTTTCCACCGGTCTTAACAATGCACTAGAGCCCAATAGCCACCCACTACCATTACCCGAGGACATCTTCGCCCGAATGGCAAATTGCACCATCTTCGGGCACATCGATTTGTCCGACGCATACCTTCAGGTGGAGGTGGATGAAGAAAGCCGGAAGCTGCTTGTCATCAACACCCACAAAGGACTGTTCCGGTTCAACCGCCTTTCTCCGGGAATAAGAACTGCTCCCGGTGAATTCCAGCATCTTATGGACGCCATGCTCAGTGGTCTGCAGCACACCTGTCCGTATCTCGATGACATCGTGATTGGCGGACGTAATCGGAAGGAGCTGAAACAGAAAATCTCCCTGGTTCTGCAAAGGTTGCAGGAGTACGGATTTACGGTGAAGATAGAAAAGTGTCGGTTTTTCATGAGTCAGATTCGATATCTGGGTCAGCTTCTGGATGCCGAAGGAATTCGACCGGACCCGGACAAAATTTCTGCGATCACCAACATGCCCCCTCCTCACGACGTCCCCACTCTCAGGTCTTACCTGGGAGCAATTAATTACTATGGGAAATTCATCCGGGAAATGCGCACCTTACGTCAGCCGTTAGACGACCTGCTCAAGAAAGGTACATCGTTTCGATGGTCGGAGGAATGTCAGCGCTCCTTCGATCGTTTTAAGGTTATCCTTCAGTCCCCGCTCTTGCTCACCCATTACAATCCGGCCATGGATATTGTGGTTTCCGCAGACGCTTCGAATGTGGGCATTGGAGCTCGGATTGCGCATAGATTTCCTGATGGTTCCGAGAAAGCAATCTTCCACGCTTCTCGAAGTTTAACTCCCGCCGAAACAGCGTATGGCCAGATTGAAAAAGAGGCTTTGGCCCTGGTTTACGCTGTTACTAAGTTCCACCGTATGATTTATGGAAGACATTTTATTCTTCAAACGGACCATAAACCGCTTTTAACGATTTTTGGGTCCAAGCAAGGCATTCCGGCTTATACCGCCAACCGTTTGCAACGGTGGGCCCTTACAATGTTGCTGTATGATTTTAAAATTGAGCATGTTTCTACTGACCATTTCGGGCATGCTGACATTTTATCTCGCTTGATTAATAACCATGTTAAACCTGACGAAGATTTTGTAATTGCCTCTATACAGCTAGAAACGTCTATCTTCACAATCGTGGATCAGTCGGTTGAGTTTCTGCCGGTCACATACCGAGTGATTGCCAAAGAGACTGAAAACGACCCGACTCTACAGAAGGTGCGGCAACATATCCTCAAAGGCTGGCCGGAAAACAAAAATAACATCAACTCCGAACTTCAACCTTTCTACGTTCGGCGTGACTCTTTTTCCATTGTTCAACGTTGCCTCATGTACGGAGAAAGAATAGTGATCCCTAAGACGCTCCAGCAGCGTGTGTTGAACCAGCTTCATAAGGGTCACCCAGGAATCGATCGTACTCGGTCCATTGCTCGAAATAACGTGTACTGGCCGAACATCGATGACGACATCACCAACCTAGTACGCGATTGCAAGGATTGCGCGTCAGTGGCCAAAACTGATAAGAAAACATCGCTCAAATCTTGGCCAATTCCGGAAAAGCCCTGGCAGAGAGTACACGTAGACTTTGCAGGCCCCGTCGATAGTACTTACTTCTTAGTGCTTGTCGACTCTCTTTCCAAGTGGCCCGAGGTAGTAGCAACCAAGCGGATTACAACAACGGCCACAATTGAAATTCTCCGCAACATCTTCTCCCGGTTTGGCATGCCGGAACTGCTGGTGTCAGACAATGGCACACAATTCACCAGTGAGCTGTTTGAAAAGTTCTGCGATACAAATGGCATCCTACATCTCAAGACGGCTCCCTACCACCCGCAAAGCAACGGACAAGCCGAAAGGTTTGTCGACACGTTTAAACGCACCGTTAAGAAAATTCGAGCAGGAGGGGAAGGACTTCAAGAAGCTATCGACACCTTTCTGCTCTGCTATCGATCGACACCTTGCCGGAGTGCTCCCAACGCAAAATCACCTGCCGAAATACTACTGGGCAAGCGTCTCAGAACATCGTTGGAGTTAGTTCTCCCGCCCAGTACTTTTGGCGAAAGCAACTTCAAGCAAAATCTGCAGTTCGACAAAAAGCATGGAGCGAGACCAAAGCATTTCGAAGTCAAGAGCAAAGTCTATGCCAAGATCCACCATGGCAATGATTGGAGTTGGATCTCAGGTGTAGTTTTGGAACGAATAGGTAGCGTCCTGTACAACGTGTGGCTCCCCGATCGTCAACAATTGGTTAGATCTCACAGCAACCAAATGCGCAGCCGTTTCGACGATCATGAAGCGCAGCTTATCGATCACCATGAGTTGGTACCATTAGATTTGCTCCTCAGTACGTGGGGCCTAGCACCGAACGCTTCATCGTCAGATTCGATCAATCCGGAAACAAGCCAGTCAACTGTTTCCGGTGTGGAACCAGTCTCCGATACTCTGGTCGAGCTTCAACGTGGGCTAAACAGCGAGAACTGTCCGAGGGTACCAAGACATCGTGGGCGAACTACCGAGGTACCGGAAGCAGAACTACAGCGTCGGTCAACCAGGAACCGGAAACTTCCGGTCCGTTATGAACCCTATGCTCTCTACTAAAAGGGGAGGTGTTGAGTGCGAACCCACTGGGCACCAACGATAGCTGTCAACCGAAGGTGCAGTGGCCTGTGAGTGCCCCAGCATCTGGCGCGTCATCGTAGTTTTATAATCAGTTCTCTGAAGATACTTGGCATCGTCACACGCGTATTTTATATTTGTATCCAAACCGTTTTTAATAAAGTATAATAGTTTGTAAACGTAAACCTCTCGTGTTCTCCCTCGTAACATCTTCCATGACACATAATCTTCATATGTAAATCAAATTGCAAAAATCTATATAGGCCCACACATACGGCTAATAAGTCGATTTCCTTGAGTGTAGACTTTCGGTTGCCTTTTTATGACCGGCAATATATTTTCACCGTGAAAACGCTTTTTATTGACTTTTGCTGCTTCTAGATCTGGTTTTTTGGGATGGTCCCAACCGGTGCCTTTTTATTTTTTCCTTGATTTCACATGATGTCAAGCTAATACTCAGCCTGAAATCATTGAACAATCATTGTTTTAGTCGTAAATTATGGCAAAAAAACTAGAAATGCTAAAAGTTTACCAATGAACTCAAACATTTAACCGTCGTGCAATATTGCAAGAGAATTAATTGAATTTATTTGTATTGATCAAAATTGTGATATAAGTTTCTTCACACATCGTTTAAGGTGTGTTTCCTAATGTCAAACATACCATCAATGTAACATAAATTACGAAAATAATTCTAACGTTTTGTTAAGATCTTAAACGATTCTGTCGAAGTCGTTTTTTTATAAGCATTATGGTTGAATTCTAACCAAATTTGGGTAATGCGCTCTAATTCAAAAACGGTTATTTTGTTGTAGATGATGACTTAATGGTATATTTCGTTGTTGCGATTTTCATTAAGCTTCTTCTGTTAACAAAACATAGCATTACAAATTTTGTAAATATTATCTCTACATTTGTTCTATTCAGTTTTTGTAAACCTCTATAAATGCGCCTCTAACTGAAACAGATTGTTCATCAAAATTTTGGAAGAGATTCTTTCGAAATTTTGATGAACAATCTGTTTCAGTTAGATTCCATTCAACTGATTTAACAGTTCTAAACAGTAATATAATTCAAAGCCCCATTCAATATACTGTAGTTTTGCAATATACAATCTGTAGAATGTTTTTACGATGTCATTTGTCGTTTTCTCAACAAGTCCTAGATCGTTTTATAACTATTTACAAATAATTGGATAGTCACAATATTTTTCTACTCGGGAAACTTGAACATACCCTTGGCTGAGGTTTCGGGGTTAACGAAATCTTGCAGTTGAAAGTGATCTTCACAAATGAAGCCAAAGATGTCATAAAATGGTTATTTTTCAACCACAACGCAATAAGGAAGTGGTGCAGAAGATCTCAAGTTTTCATTCAATTTTCATTTCTGTCGAAGTCGATGTATTTTTTATAAGCTTTATGGTTAAATTCTAATCACATTTTGTTAATGCGCTCCAATTCAAAAACGGTTCTTCAGTGGTTTTCGAAATATATCGTGTTATTTTTTTCTATCAAAAGTAGGTAATCAAAAACGACCGTGTTCATCGCTAGATGTAAAAAAACAAATAGCACAATGCAAATGTGTGTGTGATGAATGTGTCCCGGGTTAACACCTGGGATAGCACTTACCGGTACTGATGCTCTAACAATAAATTCATGAACGTAGAAAAAAATCAGCAATCAGGCAAATAATAAATGTGTACGATATAAACTTGAATTTGACAGCAAAAAACACATTTCTTTGAAATAATCTTATTTTTATTATTTTTTGGGGATGAATAAACCAATTGGTTTAAAATCCCAAAAAAAAATATTTTTTTTCAACTGACGGAAAATGAGAGCCCTGCACTCAAGTCGTAAAAGACGACCAAATAAGTCGTCAAACTTTCCATATTGCAGGGTGGCCACTCATTCGGGAAAAACGGGAAAAAGACGGGATTTGAAATCCAACGGGAAAAAAGCGGGAAAAAGCCGGGAATTTTTTCGAACAGTCGGGAATTTTTGGCTCAGTGAAAATCTGTTCAATAAAGTTTAATCAAAATAGGTTGAAACAAGTGAAAATGGATTAACAGTTGATCACCGGTCTCTTTCCAATTGACTTCGACCACTTCGACCGATTTCTACTAGGTCGAAACGAATTCTCCTGCCGTGCTTGATCGGTTTCGATTAGTTTGAACTTGCTTCATTGAACAACAATTTACTACAGAATTGCAGCGAGTTCGTATTAGAATTTGACGAAATGTTAAATAAGATTCTGCAAAAGCAACAAATGGATATAAGTGTGCGCTTCTGGAATCAAAACACAAACCTAGTTTGAGCAAAGTATATTGGTTCTACATTCTTTTCGTCGACGCGCTCGAATGACCTTCTGAATGGCGTGAAACTATGTTTTTCGAAAAATCCTGATCTACTGAAACGAGTAATCCAGTATTCCATGGATGGTCCAGCAGTAAATTGGAAAATGCTTAAGGAACTAACTAGCGAATTGCATTAGGAACTGTTTACTTCACACTGTACATAAAGCGTTCAAGGAGGGACTGAGGAAAAGTGAATGGATTTTGGATGCATTTTTGAGGACGTTCAAAAACATTCCACTTAGATGGGAAAATTTTGTGACATTCGCTAGGTGGAAAATGAACGCGTTCCAGAACGTGCTGCCAAAATGCTACCGCACCTCAAACGGTTTGTCGACGAGTCGTCTTTTTACTCTGATGATATTTTTTGATCAATATTTTGTGTAGATAGATCAACTATCACACTATTATATCACAAAATTTGAGCTTTCTGGTGTTTGTGTGGCCTGAGAAACAGTAATTCTACGAAAATCGGACTTTTTAGACTATTTTCATTCAAACATTTTTTATTGAAATTTTGCACAGTGATTGTTGAAATACGAAGCTAGCATGTCTGAAGTTTTCGAAAAGTTCTATCGATGAGATAAAAAATTACGCGAGGTGCAATATTTCAGGCATGAACATAGAAATGCGATTTCTATAGAATTTTGGACGATTCATGAGAACAATATCGTTTCCTCCACCAATTAGACAAAAAGTGTCTGGCAAAAGCAATGAAGAAAAGAAAAAATGGAATAAATGATTCATTTGTGTTTTTAAATCAGAATTTCGCGAAATTGTCTTGATTTTTCGGTTGAAATAGATTTACCGTTTGTTAAACAGAGAATATGATTTTCCTATGGAAACATTCGTCCAAAATTCTAAAAAAATCACATTTCTAGATCCATACCTGAAATATTGCACCTCGCGTAGTTTTTGATCTCATCGATAGAACTTTTCGAAAACTTCAGACTTGCTAGCTTAATATTTGAACAATCACTGTGCAAAATTTCAATAAAAAAATGTAGCGTAGTTTCAGAGATATTGCAGTTTGAATGAAATAAGTCCAAAAAGTCCGTAGTTCTAGAAATTCAGGAATGATTTTACGTTTATAATTTTCATATTTTTGTGAAATCTCATAGCGTGAATTGTTGCATCTCACTAGAATGTAGATTAAATTTGCTTTCCAATGAATATACTTTTGATTGGCCCAAACCATTTTTACTAGCAATCGAACGAAAAGTAGTTTTTTCAGACAACTTTTTTGAACTTTTTGTGACCATTTCATTAAAAAAAATTTAAAAAAATATTTCTTGGCTTCATGATGTAGACATTAACTTCAGCTTTCATATGCATAAAGCAAATATTTTTTGGACGTGTAATATACGAACTACAGCATTTTTCCTGAGGCATGTTTTTTCGGATTTTTTTTTTCATGCTGAATAACGAGAAAACTAGAAGCTTTAGCTGTATATCATGTTCTAAACATATTTTACTGACATTACAAGGTTTCTATAGATATAAGTTTTATTTGAAGTTCATAATAATTCATTCGACATAAATAGATTTTACTTTTGGAGTGTCAAAATGACACTCTAAGTCGGAAAAGGGAGTTTTTTTGTCCAGGCTTCCAGGGTTCGTCCATAAAAAAAATAAAGATGCTATATTAAAGAAATGTTGAATTCATTTTGGGTCCCCGAAGAAATTTTTGTTTTTTGAAGCTTCTGAAAAAAGTTACAAGCATTCAAACTTGCAATAGTGTCAAAATGACACTCTAATGCGGATGAGGGTTAAATGGTTATGGTTGGATATGGTTTCAAAAATGAATATTCGGAATTTTGTTTGGTTTTCTTTTGTATAAAACCGGGAATTCTGTGAGACCATACGGGAAAAAAACGGGAAAAATGCGGGAAATCAAAAATTGATTTTGAGTGGCCACCCTGATATTGTTACAAAAAATGTCGTATATTACAACCTCAATCATCTATATGATGATGTAAATTGTCATAGTATATTCCAAATAGAATCAGGGTAGTCGTAAATGATGCGCATGACAAGTCGTGCAAATCGTAATTTAATACAATCCAAATCAAGAATATGTTTGCTAATGTACCTATATGGCCTCCAAAATGATACGTATATACTGGTTTTGCTACATTATATACGATATGTTTACACGTATATTTGCACGTATATATTCGTTGCAAATTCGAAATACCCACCAAATGGTTGTCTGGGATCGCACGGAAAGTCTGTCCAGATTCTACACCTGTGCAAAAAATCATCCGGAACGTGCCTTCTGATAGGTGTGGTCTGGATTCCAGCTTTTCGATGGTCGAATTTTCCTTCCGGACGCCGCAAAATTTCGCTTGTTAAATTTATTTAATCAATTCTTGGAGAACAACATTGTTCCCCAAGAGTGGAGACAAGTGAGAGTTATCGCTATCCAAAAGCCCGGAAAACTCGAATTTATCCTTTTTTTCGAGGGTAGCTGATTTTCAGGAAATTAAAGGATGATTAAAATTTGTTGTACCCGGATGTTGCTGTTCCGGTACATTGCATTGCAATTACAGAGCGGTGGAAAGTTTTGACATTCCCGGTCAAAGAAAACTTCCGGATGTTACTTCCCACGGGAAGTAAACAACATCCGGAAGTTTCCGGACATTCCAAGCCGCTCACCATATGATGACAATGACGGACAAAATTTTACGCTGACACGGTGACCATGCATTTCATTATGAAGTTCCTTCATAGTCTGCCTACTATGGACTCCACAAGCAACTGCGGTCGAGAAGACTTAGCCCTCGCACGAAGTGTAACCTGTATATGACGCTTATTAGACCGGTTGTTCTCTACGGGCACGAGACATGGATATTGCTCGAGGAGGACCTGCGTACACTCGGAGTATTCGAGCGACGAGTGTTAAGAACCATCTTTGGCGGCATACAGGAGAACGGAGTGTGGAGGCGAAGGATGAACCACGAGCTCGCGCGACTCTACGGCGAACCCAGTATCCAGAAGGTGGTGAAAGCTGGCCGGATACGCTGGGCTGGACATGTTGCGAGAATGCCGGACGACTGTCCTGCAAAACAGGTGTTCGCTACGAATCCGGTAGGAACAAGACGAGCGGGGGCGCAACGAGCGAGGTGGTTAGACCAAGTGGAGCGTGATCTGGCGAACGTGGGGTGCCCGAGAAATTGGAGAACGGTTGCTATGAACCGAGTGAATTTTAGGAATTATGTTCGTCAAGTTATGTCGTGAGACGGAATACTATGTAAATAAATAAATAATCATAGTCTTCCGGTAATTGTTCCGGAACGACATAATTTTGCGACGTGTTCGTTGGTTGCTGTTCCGGTTCGGACTGAACTCGCTAAGTGTTTTCAGTCCAACAAAGAGAGTTCAATTTTTAGTTCATAAGGTCGAACTCAGCTTTGATCCCTCGCCGAAGAAAAAAAAGGGATCAATTTTGAGTTCGCAGTTCGAACTCCGTTTTGATCCATCGCAAGGAGGAAAAAAGGGTTCTTAACTTTAAGTTCATAGAATCGAACTATGTTTTGAACCTCGGTCATACTTAATTTTGAGTTAAAAAAAAAGAGCGTGTAGTCAACCCACACACGTTCCCACGCAGCAAAATTAACCCGGGTTCCCAAATAGAAATATTTCAAACGTATATCGAAACATTTCAAGCCGTACTAAAATCTGAATTTGAATTCAGATTGAAGATGAAATTTCTATGTTATTTATTTATTTATAGTTTTAATTTATGTAGTTTTAAATTTTCTTTGCTTCTCATTTGATGTTAATTTATTTGTATCGCGAATTTAAATTATTTGGTGCATGGTTATTGTTTTTTAGACTAAATGTTATAGATTTTTATTATGTTATGAATGGCGTTATAAACCTATTTTTGGAGATTCTCACGAATCTAGGTTAGTAAGTAGCTGAAGTGGGTTGCTGGAGACCGGAGTCGAAGACGTTGATGGTCAGTAACAGGCCGAGGCCTTTAAACAGCGTGGAGTTGACCTAGTCAATGATGATACCTTATGACCCCGACCCATGTAAACGCTAAAGAATTGGTTCTCTTCTCGAGTCAGCTTCTCGGGACCTTTTATGGGATTAGGATAACTTTGCGAGCAACTTATCGTTAAAAAAAACTTGTGCGATGTCAATTTCGGTCTGTCAAGTGTCTGGTTCATAGGTACACTTTAAATCGGCGTCTCAGAAAAGTGGTAATATGAAAAAATATTAGCGTGCTAATATTTTTTCAACCCGAGCC